>NC_133663.1:160059508-160429056 GCF_037893015.1 Macrotis lagotis
GACAGTTATGTCCTACCAAAAATGTCCTCTGATGCCACTGTAAAGGGTAAAATATAGGTCTTAATATTTAACTATGGCTGTGATCTTTAATGGCAGTCACATTTTTTATGTAACATAGATAGCTTACACTATTCTCTGTAGCAAAAGAGGAAGTGAGAATCCTTAATTACTGCCCAAAACTTTTGAATTATGACTTAATAATCTTCATATTCACTGATAAAAATTCACTAGTAAATTTCATACTCAATGTACACACAAACAGGGATAAAATATGTCTCTACAGCATAGAGACACATAAAAAAACTATCAAGTAGGTCCCTAAGTAAGTTTAAACAAACCAAGTTTTAAATATTTATAAGTTTTAAGTTCTTTATAAGTTCTTTATGAGGATCATATAATAGATTTAAAGCTGGAAAAGATCTTAGAGGTCCAACACATTTGTTTTACAGATTTGGAAACTGAGGTAAAATGTTGAAGTGATTTGAGCTGACTTTGAATTATGTGACAGAGCCTATATTTGAAATTAGAGCTTCAGATTCCAAATCCAGAGCACTTTCTATTGTAACCTACTGTTGATGGATTGTATTTGCTTTATCAAGAATGTCTTATAGGATTCTTCAAACAGTTTCTCTAGTGCCAAAGGTCATTAGCCTTTTAAAATGGTGAACCAAAATTCCCTTACCTCTCTTCCTTGCTGGGAGGAATGGGAGATCATGTCCTAATTTTCTCCAGGTTGGTTGGAGAGAGGCCAGAAGGGGAATATGGCAATAGCAGTAGCTAAAGATGTTGGGCACACTATTAGTGGCTTGTCTTTGTCTGGTAAATGAAAGTCTAACTCAATTTCTATACTGTACAACTTTTCTGGAACATATCCATCGTGTCACATATCTTCTCTGTAAAATCAGAGGCAACATCTTAAATGGGTATGGAGATGAGCTACAAATCAGACCTCATAGGAAGACATGAGGATAACTCTTGATTCTAAATCTAATAATAGATCTCAATATTTGCCTGTTCTGACAATTGAGCGTTGCTCCTTTACTAAATTCTGAAAAAAGTTTTAATGAAAAAGAAAAAACAGAATAAACCTGATCTCTAAAGAAGTAGTTTATATATATATATATAAATATATATATGTAATAACTCAGACCCAGTCACAATGATACAATGTAGGATTTTACTTGAGAGTTTTACAATTAAAGACAAAATAAAATCAAAACTTCAACATAGCCATTTAGTTGAAATGCCTTTGTTTTAAAATACAGAAAGTATTTTTAAAAATGCTTTTTTTTGAGTGTATAAAAATGCAAAAACAATTGATATGAATTTCCTGACCTCTGACAAGTGTCATATTGGCAAGAATACAACTTAATTTATTGAAGTTAAGTACTATATAATACAGGTTTTCTATTAAAATAAACTATAAAAAGTAAAAAAGTAAAATACCACAAATATACATATGAATTTAATAATGATTCTCTTTTCTAATGATATTATTAGACAACTTAATTAGCCATTTAAAAAGTAATAATTTATTCACAAAATATCCAAGGTGGGTACTGTGATGCAGAAACAGTATTTCAGTATATGTTAAAATGAATGTATTCATTGTAAACATGCTTAAAGTGTCTCAATGCTGCGTACACTGATGGTTCTGGTTACAGTTCCTCAGCAGAAAGTAACTCAGACCTATAGACATATACACATATGTAGCTATATTTTGGTAATTTTAGAATAAACTGTATATTAAAATAACCAATCTAATATTTTAAGTATGCATTACTCCTGTTATTTGGTTTAAAAAATTAATAAACAGAATTGTAAAATTAACACAAATTGAGGCACAAATAATATAAGAATTTAAATTACAATATGAAAATGGCACTACTTTCAACAACAAAAAAATCCTGTGATAGTAAAAGGTGTTTAAAAAAACTGACTTTTAAAAATTATTTGAAAAAATACACTAATACTCAAGAATCATTCTGAAGAAAAAACGTTTTATGCATTGACAAGTTTTTTTTTAAACAGCAAATGTCTCTTCTTTTAAACACTCTTATGCTTCAAAATACTGTTGGCTTATCAAGTTGGTTTTTCAATAAATACTTAAATGCCATCGAATATACCTTTGTTCTCTGAATAAGCTTCCTTGTTACTGTGAGAAATACGATAAGGCATGAGAGTTAGAACCATGTGGCAGATTACTGAAATTGGTATTGGCACCAGGGAGTCATATCTGACAAGGCATGGGAGTTATATATCCGAAGAGTCACTCCAGTCAGTTACAGTGACTAAGCTGCTTTTTAATGTACTTGTATCAGCTTCTTGAAGTCCTGTTGATAAAAAAGATAAAAAATAAAGAAGATATTAAATAAATACCAGTAAAAAAAACCCCCAGTTTTCTACTCTGACTCTTCGGAGAAAAGTGAAGTGAAAATTATTTCAGTAACTAAATTTATGTTGAATCCAAGGATAACTGTTTTGGAGTTTGGGGTTTTTTCTTTTCTTTTTTTTAAAGCAGAGGCAAAGGTTGAAAAAGACCCAAATATTCAAATGGAACTGCATCTTTTACATATGACTATTCGCTCCATCAAAAAAGATGACAAGAAATTATGTATATATATATATATATATATATATATATATATATATATATATATATATATATATATATTTCTAAGTTCCTATTCCAGGATTCTACAAGTGTGAATTGTTAAGAATAAGTATTAGGGTTAACAAAATAAACTAGTGGTTAAGAGTGGATTTTTCTACGTTATCATATTTCATCTTAGTGTAATTTCCACCCCATGTGAATCAGAGCAATGGAGCTGGGCAGGAAATGCTGCAGGGATTAATAACATGCTTCCACTTAATCTTTTTGACTTAAAGGAAAAATTCTAAGAAGAAAACAAAAATGATTTTCAGAAGCAGCCAAACTGTCTACCTAGCAGGTGAAAATATATGAGGGTAAAAATCATCTTAGTCAACAATAAGAATTTCAAGTTTTCAATTAAATATGCAAAAACATTCTCAAATCTATAGTTAAATGATAGCTCCAGTACATTAAAATGATATAAAAATACTTTATTTACAAAACTATGAATTAAGTATAAGAGACTTAGGATGTTTCAGGACCAAGTGGGAAAGAAAAAAGCAACAGTCTATCCAAGATTGCTTTTCCCTTGAGAGTAGTCTCAGGTTACTCGAAGCTAAGATGCTAGTGGAGATCCTTGCAAGAAACAGGGTGGATGGAGAACTGGCCTTCTGGTTTGACAAACACAATTTGCAAATCAGTGAGGGAAGTGCAAGGATGACTCCAATGATTTTATATGAAAGAGTGAAGGAATCAGTGTTAGGAAATGATAAATCCTGCTAAATCCCTAAAATGATCCCTGGTCCAGGGCAGATTACATAGGAGGGTAAGGTAGTGACGTGGTTTCCAGTGTTCCCCACTCAATCTACATAGGTAAAATACCAGCATCTGTATAAAGGAAGGCCACATAAACATAGATTGTCTCATAACATATCTGAATCTTGTATTTGCTAAACTCCTCCTAATTCTTTTACAGAGTACCATAACATTAAAATTAAAAAGGATAATATACATCAAAATTTAAATCCATTTGACAAAGGATAGCTTGACTATATTCAAAATTCAGTAAAATAACAAATCAAGAAAGTCATCAGTTCTAACTTTTGTGTGTATTTTTAACTGATTGATGGATTCTTATTTTATTGTTCTGAATTCTCTATGTTTCAAAGACATCATCAGAATATTGATCATATTTCAACAACAGTATTGCTGCAGCTGACCTTCTGCTCTGGGCACTTTGGGTGTGCTTGTACCCCACGCACTTGTAACGTGGGTTGTGTTAGATTCAATCTTTATAAGGTTAGTCCCACTTGGTTTTTTCTTAACATCTTTTTTCAAAGACTTTTCCTCCTCCAAGGATGATAAGTCCCAGTCATCATCACCATCATCATCATCATCATCACCTATATCTGCACTCTAAAAGAAACAAAAAAAGAATGTTTTATTTTGAAATGAAGAATGTCATTTGGGGAGAGTTTTACAAATAGTATAAAATGGTAGCATTCTGATTCCATTACCATTCTCTACTTAGCATTATGTCAGGAATTTTTCCAATGGGTCCACAACTTCAGGAAAACCAATCTTAACTTGTCAAAAAAAACCCCCCTAAATATTACCAACTTTTAGGCAGGTGAGTCTAATTAGAATAGCATGTGCTTAGAAAGGCAAAAATCCACCAAGTCTTTTGAAAGTAGAGGTAATGACTCAACTGAACAAATGAGGAATTATAAACTAAAAAGAGGATGGATATCAATATACCAGATCCTGTGCTATGCATAGGAGATATAGAAAAAAAAATTCCCTATCCTCATGAAAGCTACATAGATGGAGAGAGGAGGATGAGAAGCTGTATAAATCAGAACATATAAATATAGAGTAGATGAGAGGCATCCCCAGAGGGGAAGACACTAAAGACAGAGGTGGAGAGGTGAGGTTGGAGAAGAGGTTCAGAACAGGCTGCCTGGAGCACTTGAATCATTCAACATTTAAAGAAAACCAAGGATTTTATGATTTGGAAGTTGGCAGAGAGCTCTAGGCAGACATAATCTAAATTGTACAGAAGTACAGAACAATAATCAGGTTAGATGGACAGACTCTAATGGGAGAAGGGGAATATAAGGTTAAAAATTTAGGAAAGAAGAAAGGGTTGTGAAGAGCTTTAAATGTCCAACAAAGGACATTTTTTGACACTGAGGTAAATAGGGAGCCACTGGAGTTTATTGAGCTTGAGCTACACTTTAGGAAGTGGAAGGTAGATTGAAGTGGGGAAGAGACATGTGACAGGGAGAACAACTAGAGGGCTATTGCAATAGTCCCAGTGAGAGGTGATGAGGTCCTGAATTATGGCAGTAGTAAGAGCTCTGAAAAGGAGATTTGTGGGAGAGAAAAAAAATGGCAATGCGGGGGAGAGTGTGGGAAGAGTGAGACAGGGTGGCAGAGAAGGATACTGAGGCTATGAATCTGGGTGAAAGACTTGCAAATTGGTACCTTTTTAAGACTAAGGATGGAGCAGGGGAAGGAATCATTGGCAATTTGGAGTCTGAGAAAATTCTTTATTTCAAAAAGAAGGGTGTAATGAACACATTGTGATATATTCTCTGCTGTTAACCAATAATGTATTAATGAAGAAATATATTTATATAAATCTGTTTATATATACATTTTTATATTTATATATACACATACATTTATTAATATATATACACATATATTTATATATCCATTTATATAATTATATACATATATTTATATATTTATTTTTATATTTATATTTACATATATATATATGTCAGTTACATAAAAACAAAAGGATGTGAAACCGAAGACAATCACTTGTGCCCTAGAAGATAGATGATGGACTAGATGGTCTTTTAAGGTCTTTTGAAATTCCATAGTCATTTAAAAACCAGATAATTAATCACCAAAGAATTTTATAGTAACTAGATAATGAAAAGAAAAAAAATCTATTCCTGGGAAGTTGAGAAAAAAGTAAGAGGAACCCTGACTAAATGATAAAGAAAAATATTATTTCACTGTTAAATGAAGTTTATCACTTTTATTTGGAAAACAGAGAGCTGAATCATAAGTCATTTAGAAAGATGTTTCAAATTTTACAGTTAACAGGTTTTAAAACTTGATGGGTCTCTAATTCTGTTGGCTGTTGGCATGGGTTACCCTCTCTACTGATGCACACTATTTCCCCCCCGCCAACAATTAGTAAAAAAAAAAAAAAAGGATTGTTACCATCAAAAAAAATCCATTATCTTGTAGTTCAGTGGTATCAAACTCAAACTAAACTGTACATCAGGATCTCTGAGGGCCATATAGTGATTTCGAAAACCATATATTAGCATTATCTATGTTCTATCAAGTATTTTTACTTGTGGAATATTTCCCAATTACATTCTAATATAGCTCAGGCTTCACTCCTTGTGGGTAGCAATATGACCATGTGTTTGAGACCTCTGCTTTAGTCTACCTGGTGATGAACCTCTCTGAATCTAGCTAAACCAGGTCTCTGGTGACAGGCACACACAGTTCATTTTCAAGTCCATATTCAAAGTCTTCCCACCTTTACAGAATCTGTCAGACTTTACATTCCACTGGCAAAGCCTTTGAGAACCCAAGTCATTTCCAAGTCAGGAAAACAAGTTTAAATCAAACCCATTTGACTATAAGCATCTTGAGGGCAGGGACTGTTTTGACACTTTTTGTATCCCCCAGGGCTTAGTTTAGTAAGTGCTTAATAAAGTTTTAATGATTGATTGATTGCCTCAAACACTAGCAGGGTGATTTTAGAGAAATATCAGGTTTAATTTCCTCATTCATCTTAACCAATTTTGGTTTTAGTTTCCACTCAGTAAAATGAGGATAATAAGAGCATCTATCTCCCAGGGCTTGGATTGAATGAGAGAATATGTAAAGCACTTTGCTATATGAATGACAATTATTAGAATTAGGCACTGGAGTACTACTTGGTGGAAGTAAACAAAAATGAAAATTAGTAAGCAAAATAGTAACAAAGATTAAATCTTGGAGTATGCTTAACACAAATAAGTTTTGTCTAAAAGTATGTGACATAATCACTTTATTTCCAGACATTAAAAAAAAAAACCAAACTACATAAAGACAGCCCCAAGAGAACACTTTTTTTTTAAGTTTGATTACCTTTCAGCCTAATGTAGTTAAAGGAATTCAGGACTACACCCTTAAATCAGATTCATTCTGTTGGGTCATTCTCCAGTTTTTTCCCCTCAGTGCAAAACAATGACTGAATAGTGAGAACCAGTACTCTATTAAATCAAATAACCAAATTGGACAGATTTGCAACTCCAGTTTTTATGGTTTCGAAGAAATATATACTATTAAAGAACAAAAATATTTGCTTATTAAAGAAAGCAAAGTTTATGTTAGGGTGGGCGACTTCACCTTTAATTCTTGTAATTCTTCTTTTTTGACAAATGCCTCAGCAACATTAATTCCACCAACTGGTTTATTCACATTTCTTTGATTTGAGACTGTCTTTTCAACTTTTTCAGCTAGCAAGTTAATGCAGGTGCCTATACAATCAATAAAAGTTAGTCAGCTGGAGTTTTCAAACAAGTTTTAAACTATCTTTGGTTAAAAAAAATCTTATGATTAAAATGCTTTGAGAAAATCTATACTTCATAAATATTAGCAAAAAGAAATCAGTTTAGCATATTTTGATAAAAAACAAAATATATCTCCTACTAAGAATACTCCTTCAAATTAAGAGCTAGCTCTAGTTTAAAAATGGTTTCCAAAATGAAATCTGGCCTGTGATTTTTAAATAAATTCAATTTAAATTAAAAGTACATCAAATTGAATTATATAAAGTATCCCCAATATTTTTGTGTGGTTTTAAACTTTTTTAAACTTGAAGACTTGGACTTTAGGGATATCTAGTATTTATAGTAAGTTAAAAATGTGTAAATTCAAGATTATTCTCTTCAACCCTACCAAATCCCTCATTCTCAGCAGATGAAGATGAAAATCCAATGACATCAACTACCCTAACTTTGATCCTCTCTATCTCAAAGTTTTTCTACAAATTCATCTATCTTCTCCTCTGTGAGGAAAAAGAATCCTTCCGTCTTTCCAAGGCTAACCATTTAACCTGAACTTTTTAATCTTTCCTTGTTTCAACACTTTTTTCTGTCTTGCATATCTTCTCTCTCTCTCTCTCTCTCTCTCTCTCTCTCTCTCTCTCTCTCTCTCTCTCTCCCTCCCTCCCATTGCCTATGAATACACATCTATTCTATCTTAAACTATCCTTCCTACTCTGTACTAAACCTCCAAGCCAAATGTTCAATTAAGCTCTCTACTTTTACCATTGCCAAACTTTTCAAAAAAGTATAATCTATTCCTTTTATTGTTCATTATCTATTCACTCTATTCTCTGTGATCTGTTTTGTACCCCTGCCCATCTACTGAAATTATGTTCTTAAAGGCTACCAATATTCTTCTAATGGAAACATCCAAAGTTTTAACCTATTTGACCTCTCTCTAGTAGCTGACACTACTGCCTCCCTGAAACTCTCCTTTAAGTTTCCAAAAGATTGTACTATTTTCTTTCTTTTATCTCTTTTTTTTTGGGGGGGGTCTCCTTTACTAATTTCTTACTTCTGCTCCCTAAGTTTAAACATTCTTCAAAGTTCTTCCTTAGCCTCTTCAGATCCCCCCATATTACTTCATTTGATTATCTTAATCAGTTCCACAGCATCAACCTTACTCCACTATGAATTATTTCTGTTACACTATTAGTGACAGTTACTAGTTTAGTACTTTAGGCACTCCTTTACACATACTTTATGTGTATGTCACTTATGAAGTGACTTCTGAAAATGTCTTGCATTTTTCCTATGCCATTCCTGGATTGATTCAACTTTCATTCAAGACATATTTATTAAGTGTCTATTTGGTACAGAGCACTATACTACAGGCTAGGGGAAAGAAAAAGTTTCATCAATTAAACTTGCATGAAGTTTACAGTCTTGAGGTTTTCTCTGATTGACATGCTATCTCTGCCTTTCATAGCTTATCAATGTCCCACCCAATTGTATCATTCTAAGAAATCTTGATTTCCTCCTTGATCTGCATTCCTTGTCCTGTCAGCAAATTTCCTTCTTGTAGAACTGTATCTTTTCCTCTCTTGTATTCACTGCTAGCATTCATGTGGTATTTAATGTTGCCATAATATGGATTTTTTGCTTTTTATTTTATAAAATTTTTAACATATATATATAAGTGTATGCTCACATACTGTATACATACAATCTTCACTATTTGACTGGAAACTCCTTGAAGATGGGTATTCTATCACAGTTAGAGTCTTAGATCAAAGGGCAGGATGCCCACAGAAGAACTATAGAAGTTCTATTTTAAGTCCTTGGAGACCGATGCAGACTTAGAACAGCATTGATAGTAGAAAGGGCATAGGGTTTGAATCAGGAAATCTGGACTTTTGAACCCCAACTACTGTTATTTATTACATGCGAGTTACTGAGCAAGTCACTTTACCAGTCAAATTTTTGGTTTCTTCTACTGTAAAAATGAGATATTGGAACGGATGATCTTCTTACTAGCCCCAAATCTAAGATCCTCTTCAATTTTTAAACTCTAAGGTTCCTAAATCTCCTATAATAGTCACACTCTGTAGCAACCCTCTGATTCCCCTTCATGACTGACAAGAATACCCAGGATCATCTGAAAGGGTTTCAGAGCTGTTCTATACTCAGGCACCTCTATCACAACTTCTGACCATCTATCAACCTTGTAAGTTCAATGGTGAATAACAATTAGTCCTATTTTTTTAATTATAATCGTCCATGGATAATTAAAGAATACATTGTGATGTTTCACCATAGTATTTACTGTGAGTCAGATTGATGTCAATAGCTATTGGAAACAACTTTTTTTTTGGTTTAGAAAATTTTTTGCCTATATGTCAGACCACAAAAACGACTTCCCACTTCTCTATGAATGTAAATTCTTATAAAAACTTAGGTTCAGGAATTTCAGTTAATAGTGTTTGTAATCAAGTTAATAACATTTTTATTCTTAAAATTTAATAAGCTATTTTTGTCTCCATATTTTCTGAACAAAAGAAAATCTAGAAAACCTGCAGTCTTCAAAGGGATTTCATTATCTTCAGTTTCACTTCCTTCGGTCCAGTCAGTGTCAATTTTCACAACATCATTTTCAAAAGTAATGGCTGCAGAGTGTTTGCGAATCAGTTCTGGAGAAACAAAGGAGTGCAGGATGCCATCCTCATCTAATTCATCCTCGGAACTAAAGGGAGGAGTCCTAAAGAGTGCAAATCAATAGGAAAACACATGATTCTTAATAAAGCTGCAATATGATTCACTGTATGCTTACGTAAATTATCACTTTCTCAAGTGAATTAGGTTCAAAACAGCCAGTTTAGATAGAGGATAGAAGAAAGGGGTATGATTTAGGGTTCTGAGATAAGAAGCTTAGGGAACATGTTTCTTTTTCCTCCAAAAAAAAACTCAAGTTCTAAATTCTCTTCATCCTTTCTCCCTTCACCCACCAATCAAGAAAGTAAGAAAAACAAAACCCTTTACAAATAGACAAAACAAATTCTCACATTAGGCATGACAGAGAGAGAGAGAGAGAGAGAGAGAGAGAGGTGCTTCAATTTGCACTCTGAGTCCATCAGTTATCTATGTGAACGTGTTTTAGCATGTTTTCATAATGAGCTCATTGGAACTGTTGGGGGGAGAGGTCACTTTTTTGATCACTATGACTAAATCTTACACAGTTGATTATCTTTACAATATTGCTGTTATTATGCAAATTGTTCTCCTGGTTTCTGCTCATTCTAGTTTGCTATCTACCATGACTCCTAGTCATTTAACCTATGTCCTCAATTTTACAGTGCAGAGAATTGGCATGTTTATCTAATCACTTATGTGATATGAACAGAGATGGCATAGTATTGTCTTCTTTCTCTCTTCCAGGCTATCCTCCACTAAGCTGTCAGCATGATCCTCCTAAATAAGCACAGATCAAAAAAAGGTGGGTGGGGCAACTGGGTGGTGAAGAGGATAGAGCACCAGCCCATGAAGTCTGGAAAATCTGGCCTCACACACTTGATACCCTGGGCAAGTCGCTTAACCCTGATTGCATGGCAAAAAATAAAATAAAATAAAATAAAATAAAATAAGAAAAGTTCAGCCTCCACCCCCATCTCTAACTATTTAATAAATTCTAGTAGCTCCCTTTTACCATCCAAGATCAAATATAAAATATTTGACACTGAAAACCATTCATAATCTTGTCCTTTCTTACATACTCTATAATTCAACTGCAATGGCCTCCCTGCTCTTCCTTGATCATGATGCTGTATCTCTGGACTCTGAGCATTTTCACTGACTGACCTCATTCCTCCTCATCTCCAAGTCCACGTCTTTTTTTTTTTGAGTCATTTCCAATTCACCCTGCACATGTCTGTGGTCTCCCCCTCATTCGATTCTGAACTCTGAGAGAGCATGGATTGTTTCTGCCATTCTTTGTGACCTGGTGTTTACAGATGCACATTAGGTTTTAATAAATTCTTATCTTGGTTTCTGGGTATTGTATTTTTGAAGATACACTGACAAAAGAGAATGGTTCTAGGGTATAGACACTAGGGTTGTAAGGTGATTAAAAATAATTGCTTAAGAGGATTGACTGAAAGAAACAGAATTGCTTAGCCTGGAAAAGAGAAGAGGGACGTGACTGAGAACCGCCAAATGTTTGAAGAGTTAGGCTAGAAGCAAAAGACTGGGATTATTCTGCTCTGTATCAGAGGACAAAGAAACAGAGCCAATGGATTCGTGTTACGAAGAGCTGGGTTTTTGGCTCAAGATAAGAAAGAACCCCATAATAATTAGAGATGTTCCAAAATGGGACAGACTCTAACTCATGAATCTGTGAGCTCCCATTTAGTAGGCGTGCTCAGGCAGAAATTCAATGTGCATGCATTGGTAATATTTGTAGACATGATTCTGGCTCTAGGAAGGAATTGGACATAATGATATCTAAAATATATCCTACTCTAAGTCCTGCAGAAATGTCTAGGTAGTGTCACTTGAGAATTGTGCAAGGCAGCCCCTAATTCATCCCCTAATTCCCAATTCATATTTGATTGTTGCTTTTTAGATCTATATACAATTAGAACAAAACTCTAGCTAGGAATAATCTAATTTTTCAAAATAATTACTATTTTTTAAAGGAGGACAGTGATTAACAACACAAATAAAAAAAGCATAAATCATGCTAAAAATCAATTTGATAAAATAGACTGGTTTGAATACTAATTTTTCATACATTAGGAGTTCAACTAACAAAGACCAGAGTTATATCATATTTAAGAGGCCAAAAGACTAAAATTTTATTTAAATAAAACTTTAGCAGGGTCATCTAGGTGAATAGAGAACTGGCCCTGAAGTCAGGAGATAGTACTTACCTAGCTATGTGTTCCTGGGCAAGTCACTTAATTTCATTGCCTCCCTGCCCCCCCCAAAAAAACCAAAACAACTTCAGCCATGACAGTTCCAGTCTTTGGCTTTTAAGCTACCAATATCACCAATAAAAACTATACTTGAGACATAAAATCTTAATACAAAATAAGAACACTTAAAAACACTGACACATGATACCTATGATTACCCACAATGGAGTATTAACTTGTAATGAAAGGACAGTTGAATAAAAAGGTTTAGAAAAAAACAGTAATAACATTTTTTAAAGGAACAAAATAGAAACTTACGAAATACTTGAAGACTTTTTAAGAAAATTCTCTTCTGTAACATTTTTCTTGGTTCTAAAAGAAACAATAATAATTATTCCTGAACTATTCACTGGTGAACAATATATTTTAACATTACAATTTCTTGGGCTTTAATTTTCTTACAATTATAAGCAGCAATAGAGAATGAAATGAAAACCCTCTTCTTTATAGTTAATAAATTAGTTATAGTTAATAAAAATCAGCTAAACTAAATGTTAATAAAGTTAAGATTTTTTCAAGAGGTAAAAATACACACATTGGCAACTGCATCTTCACAGCAGGAACAGATTTTTGCTTGATCAGATGCTTAGTTTTTGAAGTTGACTTTGTCATTCTAGGTATCTCTCCAGATGAAATTTCCAACTGGGTCAAGTTAGGCTTATCTGGAATTTAAACAGCAATATTGTTCAAATAGCAATTTCTTGATAGGGTCTGACCATAAACTGGTTTTTTTTAAATTACACAAATTAAATATAATTTGCAAAACGCTGAAGGCATCCAGGATTCTCATTTTGAATCCCAGCATATTTTGATTGAGAGGAAGGTGTAGGAGAAAAAAAACTATAACCCCAGACTGAAGAATGTTATATTTAATAATTATGTCTTTTAATTAGGTGCCATAATTACTAATTTAGTAAATCTACATTAAGCATAAATTCTCCTACCTGAAAGTAACTTGTTTGAATTCATTGAGGTTCTTTCCTCAATCTTGCAGCTAACTTGATATTCCAGAAAGTCTCTAATTTCCTGCATGTTAGGTATTTGCTTTCCTCTCTCTTGCCTTGAAGTATGAATAGCACTAAGCACTCGATTCAAGTGCTCAGTGGGAATACCACGAACACCCTAAAAAATGAGATGTCACAGGATTTAATTATGAGAATTTTCCACAATACTTTGAAATTTCATATGCATGTCTAAAAGGAACCAAGAGAGGTCTGAGATCTATGATTTCATTAGTGAATAAGAATTGTTAAATCAGGAAATTGTAAAAACAGTGATAGATGGGGCGACTAGGTGGCACAGTGGTTAGATAGCCAACCCTGGAGTCAGGGAGTACCTGAGTACAACAAATCTGGCCTCAGACACTTAATAATTACCTAGCTGTATGGCCTTGGGCAAGCCACTTAACTCCACTGTCTTGCAAAACCCCCCCCCAAAAATAGCGATAGCTACTATCCTCTAAGAGATGATATATGAGTAGATCCTGGAAAGATGCTCCATAAATGAAGAGGAAAGGAAAGGCAGGAACAATAGCACAAACCAAACAAGGTAGCAATGTATAATGTTTTGAGAAGAACTGACTAGGATTAGAGGTTTGTGAGCAAGTGATGGGCAATGTGAAAATAGTGGTCCTGAAAGTTCAATCTTCCAGGAGCTGGGGTGAGAAGGAAATAAGTCTGTAATGAGGCAGGTCATTTAGGAGCCTGCAAGCGTCCAGGTATAAATTGATAAGCACCTGAATTGGAGATGGGGTACAGTGAGGTGTCACAACTGATACATAACATTTAATTGGACATGATTTTTTAAAAAGTACGCATTTTTTTTTCTCTCTCTCTCTGGATTATGATGCGATAATCCAAATGATTTTAAAGAAAAGTATGATGCGGTTATGTTGGATATATTGTTATGCACAGCAATAAGAAACAGTTTGGCATAATGGATAGTGAATTTGACTTGGAGTCAGGAAGACTTGGGTTCAAGGCCCAGCTCTCATATTGTGTGACCTGTGACAATTTTGGGCTATCTGCAATGAAGAATACCATCTGTATACAGATGGTATTGAGAAAGTCACTTAGTATTCTAGTGAACTCAAAAAAAAATTAAATTACAGAACACATTCTGACCTGCACTGGTAGAGGTAGTATCTTCATCTAGGAATGAAGGACCAATGAATTCATAGGTCCAGCCCCTATTGCTATGCTCAACAATATAGACACATTATTAAAAAAATAAGCATTTTGACTCCACTGACCATTTTTTTTCAGGTTTATGCAAGGCAATGGGGTTAAATGACTTGCCCAAGGCCACACAGCTAGGTAATCATTAAGTGTCTGAGGTCATATTTGAACTCACGTCCTCCTGACTCCAGGGCTGGTGCTCTATCCACTGCACCACCTAGCCACCCCATATTTATCATTTTTAATAGATGGCATCTGTCAACTAAGATTTTAATGCTGTTCTAGAAATACATGTAAAAGGAAGTAGGATTAACACAAGAACTATACTAAGCCATAACTACTCTTTAGGGAAAACTTTTTTTTTGAGAATAAGTAACATTTGAGAGTGTTATTTCTCTGGATGAATAAAGGCCACAGGAGTTGAGTCTGGATACTTGAAATGCTACTTATCAATTTGCTCTAGAAGACCACCATGTTAGAGCTTAAAACATCTTGTAAATATGTTTGGCTTCCATTACTCTGTGGCAGGGTGGGTTAAAGTGAAGCTAATATTCTTTATAACAATTAGGCCATGATGATTAGGACATCAATTAAATAATCTGTTCCCAACTGTAGGGACCAATTAACATATGACTTCTAGAAAGTTCTTTTGCTTTTGTTATAATTTGGGGAGGGGAAAGCCAGAAGACCCCAGAAAGGTTTAAGCTTACTGAGCTAATTCCCAAGGTTTCCAGTTTCTCCACTAAAGTCTGTTCCAAGACTGTTCTTAACTCTTTAGTGAGAGAAGGATTACTCTTCAAAGCTTTTATCAAGTGCAGCTTGTTATTAGTTAATTTCTTCTCATTCTCCTTTCCTGAAATAAGAGATACAATTATATTCCTGAAGGGCAATACTTCTTGTGCAACTTAATAGAGAAAATTAAAACGAACGTTGTAATTCCAAAGAATCATTGATGTTATCATTTTTTCATAAGAAATGTTTATAATCTCCAAAATTTTGAAAACTATATTAAATAATCTCAAAAACTGTAAATTGATGAACACAAATATTGCTTAAGAATCACTTAAGAACCACCATATAATTTATCATTCAAACTATAACAAAATGTACAGTGATATATACACATATATACAAATATATAAAATATATTCGTATGTCAAAATAATAGGAAAATTGAATTTGAATTTTACTCCTTCCTTATGGAAAATACTGAATTGACTAAACACTGCATACTACAGTTGATAAGACTTGAATTTAGAGTCAAAGTATCTAGGTTCCAATCCAAGATTAGCTGTGTGACCTTAGGCAATGCATTTAACCTTTTTGGACCTCAGTTTCTTCATTTGTAAAATGAGCAAATGGATCACACAATCTCTAATCTTCCTTCCAGTTCTAATTATCTATTCCTCAAATTACACTTCTAAATATGTGATCCTATTTCCATAAGTCATGTTATATTTTTAAAACAATTCCTTTCAAGGAAGCCTGGAAGGATTTACATGAACTGATGCTGAGTGAGATGAGCAGAACCAGAAAAGCATTGTACACCCTAACAGTAAAATGAGGGTGGTGATCAACCTTAATGGACTTGCTCATTCCTTCAGTGCAACAACAGGGACAATTTTGGGCTATCTGCAATGAAGAATACCATCTGTGTCCAGAGAAAGAATTGTGGAGTTTGAACAAAGACCAAAGACTATTACCTTCAATATTGAAAAAAAAATCCCATTATCTTATTATGTAATTTTGTGATCCTTATACTTTATTTTTCTTCCTTAAGGATATGATTTCTCTCTCATCACATTCAACTGAGATTAATGTATACCATGGAAATGTAAAGACTAATAGAATGCCTTCTGTTGGGGGTGGGGCAGAGGGAAGCAAGAATGGGGAAAAATTTTAAAACTCAAAATTAATAAAAGCTTTTTTTTTAGGTTTTTGCAAGGCAAATGGGGTAAGCGGCTTGCCCAAAGCCACACAGCTAGGTAATTATTAAGTGTCTGAGACCAGATTTGAACCTAGGTATTCCTGACTCCAGGGCCGGTGTTTTATCCACTGCACCACCTAGCTGCCCCTAATAAAAGCTTTTTAAAGAAAAAAACACAATTCCTTTTTAAATAGTAGGGGAAAAAACTTCATAAAATGCTAAAATACACACCCCTCCCCCCAAAATTTACAGTTTAAAAAAATGAAGTGCTTTTTAAAAAAAAAGTTATAGTACTGCACTAGTCAATAATGAAGAAAAACAAAACCCTCAAATCTGTCCACCCACTTCATTTTGGCTCTCCTCCTTGACTTCCTTTCCCCTCTTTCCCTTATTGTTTCTCTACTACCAGCCTCTCCCCAACTCCCCCACAAAAAACTTATTTAAATGAAAAAAAAATCTTTTGTTGGATATCTGTTATGATCTTTAAAACAAGCTCTGCCACTAACTACCTCTGTGACCTTGTTCAATGCTATTTAACGAACATTTAGAACAAGGCACTTGTGCTGAGCCCTAGGTATGTAAAAAGCATTTTTTAAAAAGTTTCTCCTCATGAAGTTACAACTTAGCAGGAAGGAAAGAATATTTATAAAAGTCAAGGTAGTGTGCTATAAAATTTAATAAGGACAAAGGAGACAGAAGATCTGCAAAGGGAAAGTTCACTTTCACTCTCAAGAGAGGCCAAGTGAGGGTTTCATGGAGAAAAAGGCATCCAAAGTGATCCTTGATGGAAGAGAGGATTTTATAAAAGAGTGATAGGATTCTCTTTCACCCACAAATCTAATTACCTAGGCATTCTAAGCACCTTTGAGCTTATGCTTCTTTTAAGTCCTAAATAATTGCTTGCTATATAAAACTCCATCTAATTTAAACTATCAATTATAATATTAAAAGTTGTCTGTCTTTATTAATGAACAATTTCATTTATGCTCAAAGGAAAGAAATTATCTAGATTTAAAAAAAATTCACATGGAAGAGTGCTTGGCTATCTAGACATTAAGCAGCCACAAAAAAGACAGGCTCTATTGAAGGTATTTTCATCACTTTTCTTTCTGATTACAAGACCTCAATAGCTAGTGAGTCTGACTGCAATCATGGCTATTTTTAGCAGCATTAATTCACTCCACTGTGGTAGCCAGATCTTTCCAGGGGTTAAAAGTTGCTGATGGTGCCTGAAGTGCCTCAGAATTCATACAAAGCAGGGCCCGCTCTGATGTATCTAAGACTATTTTTAGACAAATTATCATGGACATCAAGAAAAAGCAGAGCGCATCATGTCCCGAAATATTCTCTAGTCCTAATTTTTTTCCTGCTTCTTGTTCCCCAGAGACCTGGGGATCCAAGAATAGGCTCAAGCCTAGTCTGGAAACAATCTGACTATAAATTTCCAAGTGGTGGATAGCTGAAAAAGCTTCCTGACTAATTGTGACATCATCTATAATATTCGCTTTAAGCTTAGAATGAAGGGGCCTTGAAAATGACAAGTATTTTGGAAACATCAAATGGTAACATTTTTCTCTCTATTCAGCAAGTTTAATTTAAATCTTGGTGGGCTGTTTTGCTTTGTTTTGTGCACATACTTTGCTCACAGTAAAAATGCTAAAAGAAATTATAAGACTGCCCAAAACATGAGCAGGAAGACGGTATAGATTAACAACAATATGCAGAACAGACAGCTGACCAAAATATATACACACACATATATTTCTATATAAGAGTAGAGTTACTCTATTGGAAGACAAACTATAGCTGAAAGATTTTTATTGATAGGTCACTAAAGCAAAGTATTTAAAAAACCTTGCTAAGAATCAGTGATCCTCTAATTGCTTACATGGAGTAGACAAGCAAATTTCAGTAGCACAGAAACACTGAAAGCAAGCATCCAAGAATAGAAGCTAATGTTAAAATAAAATTTGTTTTTATTATTTGATCTAGTGATCTGTGTTCTTTGATCTCTGATCTAGCAAAGGACTGTTAATAGAGCAAAGGACTATTAATAGAGATGGTTACATGCTCGATAAATTTATCATCTTAGAGGGGTTACTAAGACATAAAACAAAATTAGTTAAGACTCACACTAACACCACACTCCACATGAACATATTTAAGATTATACTTGTAAAAGGTAAGGGCTTAAAGATCATTTAGTTCCATTCTCCTTTAACATGTAAACTGAACCTCAGAAGACTTCTCTAAGGTCACATAGCTAGGTAATGGTAGGAGTGGGGGGAAAAAAGGATTGTTTATCTCTTTCCTGAATGCTTTTTCTACTCTATTACTGAAAAATAAAAACAGAAGAATTGGGTTCAAGCTCCAGTTCTGCCATTAACTCACTGTGTAACCTTGGGGAAATCCCTTAATCCCTCTGAATCTCAGTTTGCAACATGAGGGTATTGGACTACTAGGTCAAGTCCTATTCAACCCTAAAATCTTACGAGTCCATTAAGTGGGAAGACACCTTAGACCCTATAAGGGGATATTGGTAAATACTAAATCTTTACTAACAAATGAAAAAGCTTCTGAAAACTCAAGTAAAAGTTTTGGGAATCTTACTGCTAAGTCTGTGCTGAAAAGACACTTGGGAAAAAGTGAGCAGTACCCAATAAATCAAAGAAGGATGCTGAAAGGATTGTCACTCTGGTGACCAGACAAAGGAACCCTTCCAAGAAATGCTCCTATTTAATACCACATATGAAGGCCTTGGGTCTTAGGACTGCAGCCCCCACAATAACAGCCTTGCTAGAAAATTATGCCTGCATATTATAGATGATGTCACAATTAGTCAGTCCAAGTATTTATTAGTTGTCAGCATTTGTAAAAGGCTGAGATTACAAAGAAAGACAAAAGACAGTCCTTGTTCTCAAGGAGCTCAAAGGCTAATAGAGAAACAACATGAAAACAACTAAGACTAAACATATAAATGTAAATATGTGTATATATATATATATACTATTTAAATATAATATTAATGCACATAAAACAACTGTCTAAACATATACATGTAAATATTTACATATATATTACATATAATTATAAAATTACATATTATATAAAATGATTTTATATATAATGAAAATATATAAAAATTTTTACAAGATAAATTGGAGTTAAAAAATATAAGGAAGAAATTAGCATTAAGGGGGGACTGGAAAAGTCTTCTTGTAGAAGTTGGGATTTTAGCTGGAACTTAGAGAAGAAGATGAGAAAGAAAAGAGTTCCATGCATGGGACAACCAGTCAGTAAAATTGCCTAGTTAGAAGACTTAAGCATTTTGTGAGATGAACAGCTTGGAGATCTGTCTCTGGATCCCAGAGAATGTGACAGAGAGTAAGGTATAAGAAGACTAGAGAGGTAGGAAGGGGCTCAGGTTTGAAAGGTTTTAAAAGCCAGACCAGAGTTTTTTTTTTATTTGATTCTGGAAGTAATAGGGAGCTCCTAGAATTTACTGAATGCGGGGGGGCAGTGATATGATCATATCTATGTTTTAGAAAGCTCATTCTGACAGTTGAACAGGAAATAAATTGGAATGGTGAGAAAATTAACTAACAGATTAACAAAACAGCTAACAGACTGACAATATTGCAGAAAAAAAAGATGATAAGGGCCTATGCCAGAGTGGTAGCAGTATCCAAAGAGAGAAGAATATGAGAAGGTAAAGTGGACAGTATTTGGAAACAGATTAGATATATGGAGGAGTGAGAGAGAGTAAGGAACTAAGGATGACACCTAGGTTGCCAGCCAGTGCCAAGGAAACGATAATGCTCTCAAAGTCATAGGGTTGAATTTGGAGGAAAAGATGATGAGTTTGATTTGTTCAATTTAAGATATCTAACAGACATCCAGGACAAGATATTCAATAGATGGCTGGAAATAAAAGTCTGGAAGTTAGGAAATAGGATGATATAAAAATCATCAGCATCAGAGAAAAATTAATTCATGGGAGCTGATGAGATCATTAATGCTGAGATCACTAAGAAAAAGAGAATAGAGGGGGCAGCTAGGTGGCGCAGTGGATAAAGCATGGGCCTTGGAGTCAGGAGTACCTGAGTTCAAATCCGGCCTCAGACACTTAATAATTACCTAGCTGTGTGGCCTTGGGCAAGCCACTTAACCCCATTTGCCTTGCAAAAACATAAAAAAAATGAGAATAGAGGAAGAAGAGAAAACAGGCTCAAATCAGAACCCGGGGGGGGGGGATGTTTAGGAGGTGTGACTACTACTTTCATACCACTAAAATCCCTAAATGATGATGATGATGTTCTTCCCAATTCAAGGATGTTCATACTAGTTTTCAGAAGCCAATTGTTAAATTTTCAGCATGAATATTTATTCCTCATAAGTAAGCAAACCCCACAAATTTGGGTCTGTTTAATGTTTTGTTTATTGTCTAGGATTAAGAAAGTGATGGAGAAAATGTTGATGATGCAGATTAAGTGAGTTTTGTGTGTATTTTCTTCAGGGAGTCAGTTATTTAAACACTTACCAGTATATCTCTGCCAAAACTCAAATGTTTAAATGTTTATTAATTTTAAAAGGAATAGAATTGAATTAGAGGCAATATCTGTTGATTAAATCTGGGTTAAGCATGCAAATGTTCATTAACTCTGCCCTGGTTTAAAAGTGAATAGAGTCAAATTGAGGAATTAAAAAAAATGAATGAAAATTATGTAAAAAACTTTACAATTTTGAAATTATTAATGCATTCAGCTTAATTTTGTTTAGAATTAAAAAAAACCCTCTCAATGCCAAATTTTTGTAAAGACACTTTTTCTAGGGAAAAATACCCTGAAACTTTTGAGAATACAAGACATTTCAGATATAAAATTTTATTTTACTTTCTGACAGAAATTACAAATTAAATATTTAGATAAAGGGAATATGAAATATGCAAATTACTTCTGCAATATTATAATACAGAATGTTCACTGAAAAGGAAATTCTATTAAAGAATAATCATGAAAAGAAGAATAATATAATAGAATAAGTGATGGATTTGAAATCAGGAGACTGAAGCTTGGAATCCAGCTTAGTTATTTGTTAACTGGATGATCTGGGCAATAAACCCTGAGAGTTAGATACTATTATTATCTTCATTTAACAGATGAGAAAATTGAGATTAGGTGACTTGTTCAGGATCACACAGCTAGTAAATGTCTGAAGTTAAATTTGAAACAAGATCTTCCTGACCCAGGTCTAACCCTCTACCTGACTCAAATATAAAGAATATAGAAAAAATTGAAAATAAAAATACACAACAAAGTCTGACTATACCACCAAGCCAGAATGCTGCTAATAACTAGTTAAAACCTCATCTTTTCTCCTTTCTTATTCCTTTATATTCCTACTCTTGAGGGGGGGAGCAGTAGTGATTCCCAATCCTGGTTTTTCTTTTTTTTTAAATTTTTTAAAATTTAAGGCAACAGGGTTAAAGTGACTTGCCCAAGGTCACAGAGCTAGGCAATTATTAAGTGTCTGAGGTTGGATTTCAACTCAGGTCCTCCTGACTCCAGGGCCGGTGCTCTATCCACTGTACTACCCAGCTGCCCCTAAGAAGTCTCTAATTCTCTCAATGGCTGCAGAAAGTGTCAAAAAATACATTATTTAAAAATTTAAAAAGAAGGCCATAAAGCAATTTTTAAAAGTAAGCATTGCAATACAAAATTACTAGCATAGCAACCACAAAGGAGGTGAGACTCACGCATCAAAAAACTGTAAAAAATCATCCATAGTGGGGAGTAAGAGAAATGAAAGCTGACCCAACTGGATATGACTTCTGTTGTTTAAATGGTATAAATGAATTCAGCCTTTAGATGGCTGTTTACAGCATTTTGTAAATCATTCTTGAAATGACTAGTAGCTGTCATTCAGACATGCTCATCATATGTCATCCTTCATTCACACTTTGGATCTTGATGGGAGTGAGTTGCCCTGAGACAATCACATTCCCTTCATTGTCCTCACTGTTTAAAACATTTGCCAGGTGGTAGACCAGAATCAGAGGTAGAACTTAGGACTATTAACTTCTTTTCTGTATTGGAAACACCATGCATAATACCAAATGAAATGACATGAATATTAGTTTCTCAAAATCACACATTGATCATTGCAAGCCGATGAAATTAACTGGTATTAAAAATTAAAACTGATTTTCTTTCTCTCCCAAAATATTTGTTTTGTTATAACATTCAAAATAGAGGCACTGAAACTATATCAAATGAATCATATTAAAGTTTTTGTAAATTGTGAACATGGTATTAAAATAATCTATTTATGACATTGCTGAAGAATCATTTCACCATTTTCAATTAAACTAATCAAAAATATAACAAAACAAAAGCAAATCATTAACAGTTTCAATTATTACCCAAGGGTAGGCAGCAGCAAATACGATCTTCTATAAAGACATTTTAATTTCAAAAGCAAGTTCCTGAAATTCAGAGTTATGGTTGCTTTTTCTTGCTATTAAAAATGATTTTAATAGAAGTAGTCATTTCATCTTTTACCTCTAACTAGATTTCATATTTAGCTATTCACAATAAAGCAAATATTTATAGATCACTAGATGGTGTGATTTTTGTTGTAGTATAGGATATATAATGTTATGTGATATAGGTCTGCAAAGTTACTACAAATTTTAAAAATGTTCCCAAGTATGGACAAAAGATCCTCAAAATTTAAAATTCAAAGTATTTAAATTTGGCTACATTTTTAAAGTACTTCATTATTATGCATTTTCATTTTTATTCAACTGACATTTATTAAATGTCTATTTATAAAAACAGTGAGACTGGAACACTGTTGTTGTTCAGTTGTTTCTGTTGTGTCTGACTCTTCATGACCCCATCTGGGTTTTCTTCACAATGATATTGCAATAGGAGCATCTAGGTGGTACAGTGGATAGAGCACCAACCCTGGATTCAGGAAGACCTGAGTTCAAATTTGATCTCAGACATAATAATTGCTAGCTGTGTGACCTTAGGCAAGTCACTTAACCCCATTGCCTTAAATAAAAACAAAACAAAAAAAAAACAATAATATTGCAGTAGTTTGCCATTTCCTTCACTAGCTTAAAGATGAGTTAAGCAACTGGCCCAGGGTCACACAGCTATTAAGTGTCCAAGGTCAAATTTGAATCTAGGAAGATGGGTCTTCTTGATTTTCAGGCCCCACATTCCATACATTGCACCACCTAGCTAAGCCTTGGAACACTACAAATACCCATAAAAACACATGCAAGTACTTAATAAGAAAACAGGTCAGGTAATATACTTTCAGTGACTCCTTGCTGTCACTAGTATAAAACACAAATTCTCTTTGGGGTCACTGAAAGTCTTTCCCAATATGGCTCCGCCTTCCATGACTTATTGCTCCTCACACGCACTATATTACATCTATTTGCATCTCCCCATCCAAAACATTACATTCTCCCTCTCTGTACTTCATATCTGGAATCCTCTCTCTCCTCATTGCCATCTCCTTAAATTCCTATATCCCTTCAAGTTTCTGATCAGGAGCTGCTTCCTATTCACATTTTCTGGATCTTTCTAGTTATTATTGCCCCACAAAGTTATTTATGTTATACATATTTTACTTCCCTCATCTGCAATATGCTGCCTATCAGCAGTCTAAGCTCCAGGTGAGTTGGGAACTAGTTGATGTTTTGGTTTTGTATACTAAGAGTCTAACACAGTGCTGTGGATCACAGTTGGCACTTCAAATATGCTTGCTAAATGCTAAGTGAATGACTTTGTATCTCAGATATTTACAGATTTTAAATATTTCCTCTATATGTACAGTATCATCACTGCTGGTAGCTTACTTTCAAGGTCTAGCTGAAAAAATATGGTAATTTAAGTACTTATGTCTTGATTGATACTACTGTTACCTTTTTCTTCCTCTGAAAGCTCCTCTATCGGTTCCAGTCTGTACAACTTGGATGCCTGTTCTATTAATGAGGAAAAATAGGAATAGCACAAACAGGACAACAGAAGGACAAGGTCAAAGGAAAAATTAGTCCCTTTATAAATATAATTCTGAAAGTATGGTGTGATTGCTATGGTATATTTTTATGACTATATATAGGAAAGGTTTCATAATATCCAATTTATTTAGGCAGTTAAAGGAACTTTCTATCAGACTTGCAAATTAATTGACCTTATTAAAATGTAGGAAAAAATCATATAGAGTACATTTATTTTATAGTTCCACTTATAGAAATTTATATATTTTAGATAACTAGATTAAATCACTAAGTCATAGTCATTCCACTGGACATTTTGTAAGAAATTTTAAAATATAACTGACTTGATTTATTTGAAAGTCATTTATAATTTCTTATGCTTCAATTTCTACCTGAAAATATACTGATTCAGGGATATGGTAGATTTAGCCTACTTTTCTTCATTTCATAAATAATCTCCAATTATTTTGCAGGATCATAGATCTATAAAGGGGCAGCAAAAGGTATCCAAACCAACTTCCTCATTTTTTGAATTGAGAAACTAAGACTTGGGGCAGCTAGGTGGCCCAGTGAATAGAGCACCAGCCTTGGAGTCAGGAGTACCTGGGTTCAAATCCGACCTCAGACACTTAATAATTACCTAGCCGTGTGGCCTTGGGCAAGCCACTTAATCCCATTGCCTTGAAAAACCAAAAAAAAAAAAAAAAAAAAAAAAAAGAAAAAGAAACTAAGACTCTGAGGCAGCTAGTAGTACAGTTGGATAGAGCACCAGTCCTGAGTTCAAAGTTGGTCTCAGACACTTAATAATTACCTAGTATTGTGACTTTGGGCAAGTCACTTAACCCCATTGCCTTATAAAATTCCAAACCACCCCCCACCAAAAAGAATTAAGGCTCACTTCACTTTCTCACTTTCACTATATTGAACAATACTCACATAGGCATCTATTTTTGCTGTTTGTTCTTAATTTTAGAGTGCTATATTCTTTACAAAGAATAAAATTAAATCAAATGAAAGAAAAAGGCCAAAGCCCTCATGAACAACTGTAATGGGCAATTTCATTATTTTGTCTACTGTTTATGCCACTTACTTTAAGGATATCATTCAATAAATACATTTTAATCTGGAGAGAAAAAATCTTATTTTCAATGTATGAGTGAACAAAAGATAATAAAGGCAAAGTAAATATGAAAAATTCATTTCTCAACCTCCTTGAAAGAAACCAAAATTCAAATCTACCATGATTCTTTTAATAATTCTTTGACACCATTTGATTGATAAAATCTTATAAATAAGAATGTAGTTCAAAAAATTTTTAAAAAAGGAAAGAAATTCCCTGGTCTACTAGATACTGACTAAATTAAATAATGTAATTTGGGGGGTATAGAGAATAAAAACATTTCTATTAATTAAACCCATGGTTTCATGTAACAATGAAAAGAAAATTTGATCATTTTGATCAATTTTGATGCTTCTGTGTTTGAAGGGATTCTTATTTTCATTACTGAATCCCTTGTAATCTGAATCCTAGTTGTCTACAATAGCTGTGACTCCAAAGTCCATCCACACACCAATTACATACTCATACACTGAAGCTTCAGTTAATTAGTCAACGCAGATTTTGACTTACACTAAAAGCCTTTTATTTTACCAGAATTATCCTCAGAAGAAAGATAATTTGCTTTTCCAATTTGAAGAGGAAATTCTTAATAATGTAAGGTTGCTATTATTTGTAGTAACTAAACTGAAGTAATTATGAACAAATTTCTTTCAAATTCTTCAAAGAAATGATACATCACTCAAGATATGCTGCATGTCTCATTTTTTAAATTGAAGAATGTGAAAATTGTAAATATAAAATAATATGACATTTTCTATTATGGTCTAGAGAAATTGGTCTTAATTTACACTCTATATCTACTTATACATAGCTTCCTATTTACAGAATACTTTTTGCTTAGTCAAAAATAATTGTAATTTTGTATTTTTATTAAACTTCCTTCAAAAAGAATTCATGATCTGGTTGTCACTCTGAAGATACACAGTTAGAAAAGTGATATATATATATATATATATATATATATATATATATATATATATATATATACACACACATATATGAAATGAAAAACACAATCATATGAGTACACATGTGTATTCATCTGAGAGGTTCACAGATGTACATCTACACATCAGATATTTTCCACTGTATAAAATGGGGCAGCCCTAGGGTAAAGGGAAAATTCAGTTAATATGGAACATGTTGCTATTTCTCAATGATACTCTTTAACTGAATTTTCATCATATATGATATGGAAATATAAGTATAGGAGGAACTTACAGTAAATACTGACTTACTAAAAAAAGCTAAGATAATGAGCAACAGCAGCAAAACACTGGCTACATGATAACATTAGGCTTAATTTGCATTAGAAAAGAACAGCTTCAGGTGAATACAATATGACCTAAATTAGCACATATTATTTCTTCTAATCAGGTGGGTCAGATTATGTTTAAGGAAGGATCAAATCTGGGCTATAAGAAATGGGTCTTCTAGTCAATATATTTAGCAATTATCCCAATCCCGTCTCTTAAACTTTGGCCAATCCCAAAGCATTTCACAGGTATATTCTATACTGACTCTTTTCCCTTTACAATTATCTTTTATTAAGCCTCATAGCCAGAGTTCCCATTCAGACCCCCCACCCCTTGATGCCAATTCATCACACCTTTACTTCCTAGAATCTGTGGTTTCAACTGAAGCACAGTCTTCTGCAAGGATCTTCTTTTCCTGGCCTTCCATGTTCTTCTTCATGTTTCCATTCCCTGTCAGGGTAGTATTTTCTCCCTTTTTCCCCCCACCCCCAAACTTGTATTTTTTTAAAAGGTGTTTTCAGATCAAATCAACAAATCTACCTTGTGATAGATACCATATTACACATCAGGGTTTCAAAGAGAGGCAAAAACAATCTTTGACCTCAAAGAATTTACAATCTAATTGGTGGGGACGATATGCAAAAAACTATGAACAAACAAGCTATCGACACAATAAATTGGAGATAATAAACAGAGGGAAGTCACTAATATTAAGGAAGATTGGGAAAGACTGCTACGAGACTCCTCCCCCTGCCCAAGAAAGTGAAGATAGATATTATTGTTCAGTTGTATTTCAGTTGTGTCTGACTCTTTGTGGCCCCCTTTGGAGTATTCTTAGCAATGATCCTGGAGTGATTTGCCATGTCCTTTACAGATGGAGAAACTGAGACAAAAAGGGTTAAGTGACCTGCTCAGAGTCACCTTTTTGCCTTAGCTAATAAATGCTTGAGGCCAGATTTGAACTCGGGGAGATGAGTCTTCCTGATCTCAGGTCTGGCACTCTACCCTCTGTACCACTTAACTGCATGCATATATGTATGTGTCTGTACATGTATACATACAGAAAAGCATATATTTTATATATAGGTGTCTATGTGTGCACTATACACTATATATGTATAAATATATGTATTTATGCATATATATATATTTTATATATTCATGCATGTACCCTGGCCAAGATTTTTGTTAAGTTCCCCCCCAACCTTAGCATATAGAACAAAAACTGGCAAAAGTAGGCACTTTAATAAATGCTGGTTAATAGAATTAAAGAATTCTATTTACTGAGGGTGAAACATGTGAAGCCCCAAAAATATCTGAAATAATGGTTTTTAGGCTAAAAGAAAAGAAGAATATGTGAGAGGAATGTAATAAATGAATATTTTCATATATCTATCAAAATGCAAAAGTTTAATTAGCTAAGAGAGAACTTTTACTAAATATCCATTTTTTTCCCCACAAGTTACCTTCAATGGGGAAAAAAAATCACTGAATCACAGAATTTGCAAGCAATAGACTACAGTAGCCACAACTCCATAGATGAAATTTTCAACTCTGTTCTTTTAATGCAATGTCTAATATTAAGTACTTTCTAATTTTTAAGTTAGGTGAGTAATCAATATGATTTGCAGAATCAACAAGCATCTGAAATATTTGAATAAATGTGGAAAACTAAAATCATAAGCAAAACGCAGTCAATTTAAAAGCTTTCAACTTGATTTGAGAAGTATAGTTACAGAATGATTATTTATATCTAAATCATCTGAAATATCTGAATAAATGTGGCAAACTAAAATCATAAGGAAAAAACACAAGCAATTTAAAAGCTTTCAACTTAATTTAAGAAGTATACTTAGAGATTCATTATAAATGACTAATACATAATATTTTTTGAAGCCTAGAGCTGTGTGTGGTGAAGTCAAACCCTCTTTGTCTACTACTCCAGCTTAGATAAGTTCAATTTTATCCTAGCTCTAGCCCAGGGCATCTGCAGTCTTTGTTGAGTGGTATGCCAAGGTTCTGACCCCTTTCATTCAGCTGTGCCAATAGATTGGTATTAACCACTGACTCACAAATGGAGCAAAGAGGAGGAGTATTGACTGAAAAGGTGGAGTGGTGGTGGAGAAGAATGATGTGGACTGTCCCAAGCTAGGAAGGGAGTATGGAGTAGCTGCCAATTCTCATGAACTGATGGCATTGTGGAGGAAGGGAGGACCAGGTGAGTGCCTGGTGGCAGCAAAGCCCCACATGCCAATGAAAACTGGCTCACATGCCATCTCTCTGGCATGCATGTCATAGTTTTCTGACCCTTGTTTTAGTTTCTATTTTGACTTCTGAACATGAGTTCAGACTCCCAAAATGGAAACCTAAAAGGCAAATATTTGGAAAAATATATGTTCCCTTGTATATCTTCAAGGTTTTAAGAAAAAACAACAATTTAAGCATTTAGACTTTGACTAGCTAATAATAATAATAGCTAGTATTTTTATAAATGCTCAAGGCCTGGCAATACTATACATATTTTAATTCGTTTGATCGTCACAACCCCGAGGAAGGTAAGTGATATTATTATAATACTCATTTTTACAGTAAGGAAATAAAAACACAGAGAGGTTGAATGACTTGCTCAAGGTCACAAAGCTAGGTATGTCTGAGGCAGGGTTCTAACTCACACTATCCCTCACTTCACACCTAACTGCTTCATAGCCAAAATCGGGAGAGCCCAGGGATTGTGGGAAATGCATCAGTGGTTAATAAGGTAATGAAAGACCCTTTCTGGAGAAATTCCAGATTGTGACATTTAGACCCTATTCTAAAAGCCCTCAAACTTTTTGCCATCTCTGAAACCTTTAATTTGAACAAAAACAAACAAAATTGATATTGGAGCCCATGAACTAAATTCTTTGAAAATCATTTTCTTAAATGTACCAAATACTATAGTATCAAATGCTATAATTATATTTTCTGGTAAATTTTATTCTGAATCTAAGAAAGGTTGAAACAACTTTGTAAGATATATGTGACTTTCAGAAGTGTTTAATCATTTGGAACATTTTGGGCATGTCATCTCCATCTCCTGGCTTCCTTTAAGTCCCAGCTAAAAGTCCCACCTTCTCCAGAAAACCTTTCCTGATCCTTCTTAATTCTAGTGCCTTCCTTCTATTGGTTATTTCCAATTTACTCTGAACATAATTTGTACAAATGATTTTCATGGTGTCTCACCCACTGGACTGTGAGTTCCTTGAAGGCAGGGAGTGATTTTTATCTTTCTTTGAATCCAGTATTCAGCATAGTAGCTAGCAAATAATAGGCACTGAATCACTAAAATCTTTACAATTATTTTAACTTCTCCATTTTCTTGTTCATTACCTTTTTCTTTAGCATTTAAAAATTCTTTCATAATCTACAAATTGATAATCATTCTGCCAAAACTATGAAACTTATAAAACAATTTGGTGAGATGCATAGTTCACATCAATATTACTAGACAAAACCATATTTAAGATAGGTATAAAGATATTTATTTGTTTCTGTGTTTGTAATTTCATACTTGAACTGAGTTCATAGATATCTGCTACACAGCAGAGGTATCTTAATGTCTTAGTGATTAGAAATACTGATTTTTTTATTTTTATATATGTCTTCAATTATTCAGAATGGACATTATCACAATAAAAATTAATAATGGGGGAAAAATCTAAGACTAAATGAGCACTATTTTACACATGACTGTGCAGATAAAGACCAACCATCAATTCACTGGACTTCAGAGTTACTGAATGCACTCAAGGACTGATTTTAGAATAGGTCAAATTTTCAGTCACATAATCCATATGTACCAACAACTGAACCTTCAGCTGAAGGTTTGCTTGAAGTATCATTGGCATAGAGAGTATATCAGCCAAGTTTTACTTATGTCTCTGTCCATTATTGCACCTTCTTTCATTAAACAACTCTAGTTATTTAGTTCTAGAAATTCTGAGAGGCTGAACATTGGACAAACCTCAGAGGACCTGTGCTCAGGTTTAAGGACCTGGATCAATCACTTAATCTTTCTGAGGCTCAGAATGCTATGTCAAATCAGCACACTGGGCTTTACTGGTTCTATGGACTCATCCAACTCTAAAATATAAAATCCATGATGCCTTTTTATGCTTAAGAGTGAGAGGCAAGATGGTATAGAGGAAAATATTTGATAGATAGTCAGGAGAAAAGTAACATCATATCTTTGCTCTGACCCTAAGCAAGTCATTCTCACCTTTGTGAGCTTTGGTTTCCTCATTGCAAAAGTAGAATCCAAGCTTCACAGGGTTATTAAGAAAATGCATTGTATGAAAAAATGCTATTCACACCCCAAGAAAGAACTATGGAGTCTGAATGCAGACCAAAGCATACTATTTTCTTTCTCATGGTTTTTCCCTTTTGTTCTGATTCTTCTTTCACAACATGCCTAATATGGAATATGTTTAACATGATTGTAGACGTATAAACTATATCAGATTGCTTGTTGCCTTGGGAAGGGATGATGAAAAGAAGGGAGGAAGAAAAATTTGGAACTCAAAATATCTTACAAAAATAAATGTTGAAAACTATCTTAAGTAATGTAATTGAAAAATTACTACTATAATGGAATTAGAAAATGTAATTGGAGAATAATAAAATACTATTAACTGGAAAAGTACATTATAAATGTTACAGATTTATATAAATCTGAGTTATAATTAATATTTGTGTTTTTGTGTATATATATATATATATATATATATATGTATGTATATGTTAACAACATTGAGTATTGCAGCAGAGGGTAGAGATAGCTGTCTAGTACTTGGTACTTTCAATTCCCTCCTCCCTACTAGATGAATACTTCTCAAGTCTTTCTCATCCTTTTTTTGTTTTATTTTTTGGTGGGATGAAGGGAGTTACTGTGTTTTAGGGTGTGATCTTTTCTCTTGTCAATTCCTCACCCCCCCTTTCTATTAATTTAGTTATCTAGACCTTGTTACAACAATTAGTTCATATTTTTTAAATCCAGTATAATGATGTTAAAGTCTATGTGGGCTCTTTCTCTATTTCGTGGAGTTTCTATCAGACAAAAGTTGTAATCTTGTCTGCTGTTAAGTGGACATCAGCTTGCTGATGTCTTTATTTTTTTCTGAAACTCTCTTTCCAACACCTGCATCCAGAGAGTTTTTTCCCCCCTTCTCTTACTATAGTCATGAATCCTTAAAAATGCTTATAATTATTCCTTTGGGGGGGGGGGCAGGGGGGAGAAGTACATACCTGCCATCACTACATAATAAGCTAACTACTTACTCCCCATCCCATTTCACTATGACCCAGATGGCTTCCATTTTATTTCAAATGTAACAGTAGCATGAATAATTTACTTAGTGAGAAAAATATTGCTACAAAAATTATTGATATTTTATAACTTAGAACAATATTGCATGGTGAAAGGTTCCCCCGTACAGAGTTCTGCAAGACTTTACATTTTCTGTGTTACTTATTTAAAAGCTGGCATGAGGAGGGAGGGGGGGAATTCTTTTTCTTTTAAAAATTCAAGAATCTATATGACAGACTATATATTGCTCTGAGACAGGTGTTATTCTAGCTCTAATCAGACTTAAAAATCCCAGGGCATGTTCATTATTTTACATTTATCATGCCAGTTGAAACAATTTAAAACAATTTTTCATGCCTGTCTGGTGAAATGGCCTGTTAAATTTTAAAATCCTGATATATCTTATTTTGAATGTAAAATGGTAAGAACAACAATGTTAAATTCTGATTTTAAAAAAATCTAAGCTTTCTGAACAGCCAAATTCCAGTGTAGCAGACTTTTTTTGTTCCTGTATATTAGAACCATTCATCTAAAATCTAGTTATATAATGAAAGACAAATAAAGGGTTTTGAAAGGGAAAAAAGTCTGTTCCTCCCAACCCCATTTTTGTAGAAAGTACTTAGAATCTTTGACAAGACTAAAAAAGGCATCATCATCATCATCATCTACCTTAAAATTTTAATTTACTCTAAAACAAAGTGAGAATACAAGGTGACATTTGAGGTCCAAATCATACAGATCAAAGTAAAACCTACAAATGATTCTTCTATATTTCTGATCATTCTGACATCAGAATTCATCCATTACTCTAAGGGGAATGTGTTCTACAGTATCTATCCAATACTAGGAAATTCATTCCTCAGACTTTAGCTAAGAAAAACCTAGGATAGTACACCAATGAATGACCAAAAACAGTAGAGTTCAAGTAATTATTTAATCCAGAATTCAGTTCTCATTCTAGCTAAAGCCTTAAAGGTCTTAAAGAGTTGATATTGAACAACACAAGGGAGTTAGGAAAGTCTGATTTTTTTTAAAAAAAAATAAAATGACTATTCTAAGTACATTTCACTTTTATCAACTATTTTGCCCATTGGAGAGGGAGGGACTGTTAGTGGGACAGTATAGATGGTTTTTAAAAGATGATGAATTTTTTATTCTTGGTCTGTACCTGTGATTTCACTCTTAAACTGAACACTCTGAGTGAACTTCCTCTGCCAAGGCAGTCCAGTCCACCAAGTAATGTGTACTTTGGATCAGAAAATTGACTGGAGAAAATAAGAAGTTAGAGTGTCACTAAATGTGACTAACATTCCCAACCATTTATGTGTTATACTTATTCTGTCTATCTGAAGCTTCACAATCATAGGTAAGGACACTGAGGGTGCTAATGGTGAAAAAAATAGAGAAGAATCAAGCTGACGGAAGAATTCTGTAGCCTCGCTCTCCTTCCCGAGCTCACAGCCCAAAGAGAAGGAAGCAGGCCAGCATCACTACCCTTTCCCCCAGGATCTGGTGTTTCAGAGAGCTAGGAAGCCACCAGAGAACAGGGAGGGGGATTAGGGGCTGAAGTTGGCTGAATGAACCAGGGGCCTGCTGGAGCCAGCTTAAACCAACTCTTGAGAATCAAGTGTTAAATTTTTAGTTTGGGCATTTATAAATCTATAATGGGCTTGATTTGTTCTTCTGTTAATTGTCTAGACTTAAGTCATGGAGAAAATGTGAATAATGTACATTAAACTTAAAAGTGTGTCCTGTATACTACTATTTTTTCTCTTAGGAGAAAATAGTTAAACATTTACCAGGACACCCCTGATCATAACTAATCCTAAATATCTTAAGATATCTACAAGCCAGTATTTCTTTGTACTGAACCACAGAATAAAAATGAAAACAGTAAATGCTAACCTTTTATTATGAAATATAGAAGGCTGATGAAAATGAAGATAGGAAGGGCAGGAAAAAAGACATTAAAACCCACTAGTAGAAGGAAAAAAGATAAATAATCAGCAACATTATAACAAAATTGTCATTGTCCTGTTAAAATAATGAAACAGGATAAAAAGAGAAATATTATGGATGAGAAATGACAATTTTTGAATAGTTAATTCTTGAGACAATTTTTCTTGGAGACGCAATACTGAAGAACTCTTAGAAATGATCAACATTGAAATTCTCTATCATTATACTTATGTGGGAAAAATCTACTTGACAAACACCTGTGGAACTTGACAAAATGTAAATAAGTAAAGAACTTATAGATTACATATTGAGGTCATATATTTAAGGACATTAATCACCTATAATGGAATTAAGGAAAAATAAACCCCTAATAAATAACTTCCTGAGTCAGTGAGTAAAAGAAACATTTTTTTAGAGAGCCATTATGAGCAAAGCATACCATGGGCAAAGCAGAGTGCTTGTTGATTGTTAAGATAAGTAGCTCATCTATACCATCTATAGACTGAAAGCTACAATTAGAAGGTGGAATAGGGCAGTAAGTTGAGTCTGCACCTAATAGCTTCTGGAACATTTAAGATAGGAAAAAGATAGTTTATACTATCATTGCTTATAAATATTATGGAGTAGATTGCCTTAAAAAAGAGTATTTAATCAAAACACCATAAACTTTAAAATAAAATTAAATGTGGCTACAAATATTCATATTTAATCTACATGACTTTCTTTAATTACATTTGTCACTTTTAGTAAAATCTTTAATATCAACCTACTTGAAAGAGATCTAGTCATTTGGATGATGAAATAACCAAATGGGCTCTTCTAGTGGGTTCTATTTTTCATTTTGGTCATTATCACATGACTTTTATAGATTATTTTGCCCAGCCAATCACGGAAGCTGCCTGAATAAAAATGTGACTTTCTGTCACATTCAAAGTTAAAAAAACAATCACACATGCCCTGTGGCTTGTACTGGGTGGCTGGTCTAATATAAAGTCACATTTTTTTCTTACTTAACGTCAACTACCAAAAAAATCATACGTGAGAAGAAATACTGGAAAAAGTTAAAATCTGTATTTCAGGCTACTATCAATCAATGCATATTTTTAAATTTTCTCAACTTAATAAAGACAAATATGGAGATTTAGTTCTATAAAGTGTTTTATGATCATTCAATGTTTTCTGTTCTATTTACCCCATAGAAATACTTCCAGTTAATAAGTTATCTAACTCAATGTGGCAACTTCACATAAAACACTGAGTCGACTACTGAAACTTACCACGCACTATTGTTTGACTTGATTTAGAATCCGAACTCTTTGATGCTGAAGCATTCACTGAAACGGTATTAAAAAAAAAAAAAGGAAAGAGCCAACCAAGTTTCACAATTAAATCTAAATAAATCTGAGCATGACAACAAATAAAGACTATTCAAATCAATCATGATTACAAGAGAAAGTTAACATTTTTTTCCATATATAAAGATAAAAACTAATTTTTAACTAATTCAGAATTTAAAAGAAATGAAATCATACCCTAAAATGTGGAGCCTCTTCTAATCTTCAGAAGGAAACATTTCAAACTGATGAGCACTGATGCTCTATATTTTTAAGGTGAAAAAGTCCCTTTCTGAATATTCAACAGTCCTTTTCTGTATTTCCCTTTGCACAATCTTATCTTCTATAATGGGCATTTTGTTTTTCCACTTTAGTTGTACTTAATCCTTTGCCTTTGTCCCTTAGTTCTGTTTTGTATAGACTTTTCCTCTAGTGCAATATGATAATTTAAATTAAAATTAAATTAAAAGCATTGTCTACCATCTCTAGTTCACAACATTGAAACAAAGAAATGAAGATTTTATTATGACTAATAGCCTTCATTTACAAAATGACTGGTCAGACTTATCCCTATAGTCTATGACTAGAGAAACCCTATTCTTCCTTAATAATCTGACCTAACGGCCATGTTCCTTAGGTAGTTTATGGGTGGTTTTAGTCGCCTTTTTTGTTTTTGGAGAAGAAAAGTAGGAAGGAGGTAGATCTGGACTTTAATTTCATTTATTTAAATTTGAAGGGAAGAGAAAGGGGAAATAATTATTTATTAAGCCCCTGAGTATTTTACAAATATCTTTTGATCTTCACAACAATCCTGTGAGGTAGATATTACTTCCCCATTTTATAGTTGAGGAAACTGAGCCAGAGAGTGGTTAAGTGACTGGCCCAGAGTCACACAGCTAGTGAGCTTCTGAGACTGATATCAGATTCAGCACTCTCTCCACTGAGTCGCCTAACTGCCTCTAGGTGTGGAAGCTACAGATCACTCTTTCACTTCTAACTTAGGAGATGTTATAAAGGATTTATGATTGGTCACACAGTCAGATGCTTGTGAGAGGCAGGACTAAGGCTGGTTATCATCTGTCCACTACACTATAAGGTCTCTCTTTAGTAGCTCGTGTACTTATTAAATCAGTTTAATTTTCTCTAACTGTTCTCTTTCCTGATATAATTTTTTTTCTCTCTTTTTAAACCTGTATGATGATCATTCAGAAAGTCAGTCCTCTATCTGCTCTAATTTATCTTTGCTCCAAAATCTTTATCTCTAAAAAAAGGGATGATAGTAGACCACAGGGATCGTAAGAAAAGCCTTTTAGCTAAAACCCTTCATCAACCTTTTCTCAAAAAGAGCATGAATCCCATTATAATTTAGTGCCAATATAATTTTTTTTTAGTTTTTGCAAGGCAATGGGGTTAAGTAATTTGCCCAAAGTCACATAGCTAGGTAATTATTAAATGTCTTAGGCTGGATTTGAACTCAGGTCCTCCTGACTCCATGGCCAGCGCTCTATCCACTGCATCACCTAACTGCCCCCCAATCTAATTTTAACTTTTGTTTACTCCCAGTCCCATTTTTATCAACTCTCATCTCTCCTTCGCTACCCTTAATTTTTATTTCTTATCTAAGAGCTTCTGAATTGTTTTTAATTGTACTCTCATCTTCACAATTGTTCTTTTGCTTAAATGACTATAAATAAACATCTATCAAATTGGTTCCAAATCCAAATTATTATTTTTTTAAATGAATATAATCTGTAGATGTTTAAGGTGTTGGAGCTATGCCTTTAGGTTGTACACATTTGGGTACAAAACCTGCCAGGATACTTACTATGTGACTCTGGGAAGTCACTTGATCTCCTTTTTGTCGAAGTTTTCTCAGCTATAAAATGGGATTAATAAACTGCTTCTCAGTTGATGTAAGAATCAAATGAAATAATATTTGTCAAATATTTTACAAACCTTGATGTATCACATAAATGCTATTATTATTAAAATCTAATTACATACAATAGGATAGTTAGGCATACACGATTACTCAACCTCACCACTGATACAGGGTAATTCTTTGACACTGAATTACAGTGCTACAGCAACCTTGGAATAAAAATCTTTCTCTTGGTTCTATAATAATAAAAATCTTAAGTGCTCTAACTGGGCCAATACTAACCACAGTTAGTGCATTATTTTATACTGCTCATGTTGGGAAATCTCATGGCAAATAACTGAGAAATGGCCAGCAGGAATTCCTAATAGAATCCTACTAAATAGAACAGAACAGATTAGATTAATATTAATCCAGACCAACACACATAAAGGCATACAGGTTTGTTTTAACAGCTACAAAGATCTTGACTGTGTCCATGAAAAGTGTGTTTTAGAACAAGGTCAAATACGAATACCACTGTAAAAAAAGTCAAAATGTAATCTTTAAATTATGTCTGCTCAGAGAAATATTTTCAAGGTTAATAAATAAGTAAACAAATGTTGTGCCACTTTAGCTCATGAATGATGTTGAATTCTCATTGACTCTTAAAAAACTTACTATGTATAGCTGATAAAGGTCTTTCCAAAGTCTGTTTTGCAGAAGAATTTCCTGAAAAGCAAAATAAGAAAAAAAATAAGAATTAGTTAATATAGACTTAAAGAATATCCTTTGATTACAAAACTGAATATTATTTATAAATTGAAATTTTTGTCTTTCTTAAAATTTAATTTTTTGTCAATGCAAGATGTTTTAAAAGTTAGCTTATTCCTCTCTCTCAAAAATATCTCATTGCAACCCCCTGTCCAAAAAAAATGACATTTTCTAAATATATATGAATTAAAACTTTTAAAAGTACAGAATGCTAAATATGATATAGCCCCAATTTTAATGGGAAAAAATTTCTACTTCACCAACAAGTCAGGTAAGTTGTTTTTCAGTTGATAGGGAAGTCCAGGATCCCCAGCATTAACATCATCAGGTTCTACTAGATGATCAAGTACTTATCGACTCCAGGGCCAAGCTGGAATGTTCTTCCAATCTTGAATCACAGAATAGAAACCCCTACTTAAATTATAAATTTTATAGATTCCAGGCACATGGACTTCTTCAGAATTTTTCCAGTGACATGGACAGTAACTTGTAAATGTAGCCTGTAGGCTTAAATTAATCCTAACTCACTTGTTTTAAAGTATTATTACTAATGCAAGAGACCAACATTGAAAGACTTGACTTTTTTAACTGAGTCTCTCAATAACTCAAGAATCTGTGACTTCACTAGAAGTCACTAATGCAAGTCTCAATACTTCATAATTCAGTAGATGGCTTTGGTGTTGATGTGGTCCCCAAATTCATTAATTTTAAAATAAATATTTTTAGATTTTATAGATCTATAATTATTTATCACAGTAGCAAAATTATAAATTATAATTATAGATTAAGTAGTAAGTGCCTAGTATATGCCCACATACTCAAATTTAAAACGAATCTAGGGGTCTCATCCATTAGGATAATCCTCTAACAATAAAGATCACAATCTATCCATGCCTTCTTGTTCAGTTTCCCCTTTTCTCATGCCCTCTCATAAATTCATCACAAGTCACCACTGGTCCACTCACAGGGGTTTTTCTTTATTTCTCTTGATATTTCAAGGTCTTTAATGGAGCTCTTTGAATTGTCTACGGTGAGCTGCTCTCACCATGGAATATCAGGACCTTTTTCATTAGATACTATACCCAATAATAATTCTTAAACTGATTTTTAAAAAGGATTAGGTATATTATGATAAAATGCCTTTCAAATTAAAATATCAAGTATTATAATACATATAAAATTATTTGATTGAGGACTGGTGCTCATTGCTATAAGCAATGTGACATAGTTCAACTTACCACTTTGCTCACTGATTGTGTGTAATGCTTTGCTGGAAAACTCTTTAATCTGTAAAGAAGAAAAACCTACTAGAGTGGCCCACATAAAACTGAAAATGAACTTAAATGACAGTGTGTAGAGCATAACTGTCAGATCATTAAAATTTGTCCTGAATTCTACAAAAATACGAAGATTATTCATTATTTTCTAAACAAGCTGGCAAGGGAAAAATCCCAGAAATATGAAGTTTAGACCTGTTCATTTAACCACTTAAGTTATTTAGTACTAATTTTTTTTATCATTAAAATTTTTTCTAATAGAACAGTTCAATTATTTTTAGGCTAAAACATCTATTTTTCTTTACTATGCAGGTAGTTCATGTTCAGAGTTAAGAAGCAGTCACAGGAAGAGCTGGTTATTCTTCATTGTCTTTCTTCAATATTTTAATAGATCTATATCCACTGTGCCTGGCAACTGTGGGTGGCTGATTTGTGATTTAATCACCACAGGTACCAGGTTTAACAAAGATCTCATTTCCCCCCATGCCTCTCCTTGTCTTCTTTTGTGGCCCCACTGTTCAGCACAGTGTCTGACCCAGCAGGAGCTGACTTTCCTCTTTTGTCTTGACTTGGAACAACGATAATAATGAAAAACAATAAAACACCTCAAGAGACAATTCTCATGGGGGCAGCTAGGTGGTGTAGTGGATAAAGCACCGGCCTGGAGTCAGGAGTACCTGGGTTCAAATCCGGTCTCAGACACTTAATAATTACCTAGCTGTGTGGCCTTGGGCAAGCCATTTAACTCCATTTGCCTTGCAAAAACAAAAACAAAAACCACAACTTAATTAAAGAGACAATTCTCAGAAGAAAAAAACTCTAAAAACAGCGAGGCTGATCTTCAATCAATCAGTCAGCAAGCATTTATAAAGCATTTACTATATGGTAGTTACTATGCAGATAAAAATACAAAAATTCAATAGTCTCTGTCAAGGAACTCATATTTATGCTATAGGAGAAAAAATATAAATATAATGTATCTACAGGTATATGTATACTGTGCATGCCTGTGTGAGCAATACATATGTGTGCAATACATATATAGCAACTTCATGTATAGTGTGCTTTTATGCATACATGATGTCAACACAAATTTGTAGTCTATTTATTCAAACATACATATATTGCATCTATACACATATAAATATGTCTATTATGTGAGTATCTGCCTCTACGCAAAAATCTAAGCAAAACTTATACTTACAAGCTAATTTTTTTTTTTTGCAAGAAAGTGGAAGCCATTAGAAACTTGGGGAAATCAGAAAAGACCTCATAGAGAAGATGATGCTGCAGCTGAATGCTAAAAGAAACTAGATGTTCTAAAATGCAGAGAGGAGGAGAAACTCATTCTAAATATAGGGAAAAACCAGGGAAAAATCTGAAGATGAGCGGTAGAATGTTGTATGTGAGAAACGGCAGGAAGGTCAGCTTGGCCAAACCAAGTAGAATAATCTATGATAAGATTGGAAAAGTAGACTCGAACCAGATCATAAGTCTTCAAATATCAGAAATATTTTTAATTTGATTCTAAGATCAAATTAAACAGGGAGCCACTGAATTTTATTGAGCAGGAAAGTGACATGCTTTAGAGAAATCACTTTGGTATTTGACATTTGTGTGAGTGATGGATAGGAGACTTAAAACAAGCAGATTTTCAGGTAAAGGGTGATAAGGTCTTAAATCATAGGGGAAAGAAACAAAGAAATATGAGAGATGTAGTGATAGAATTGACAAAATTTGGAAACTAATGGACTATGTGGTTGAGGAGTCCTTCTAATTCATTTCAGTTCTGCTGCCTTCACTAGGTGAGAACATGTCTAGATCCAAGTACTCCAGACAATTGTGAAGAGTCCTTGAAAGTTATTGAATGAAATTAAATAATAGGTGGGAAATCTGTTCTATTAGTCTGGGAAACTTGGTCACCCCTTGGGGGGAGAGGGTTTGTCTATAAATTATGAAACGGGAAGGACCCCTTTGAGAAACTGGAGTGTGGGTGGAACTCCACTGAACCCTCTGGGGTGGGGGAAATACTTAGGAGAAGAAGTCCCAGTTTTGGCTGTGGCCAGGTCTCTTCCCCCATCCCTCTCACTTGTGATAGGACAATCCAGAGAGGGTCTAGAGGTTTTTGGACTTCCAATCCTTCTATCAGTACTCTAAATAACATATCCACATCAGCCAGTGGCAATCTTCAACATTTCATGAATGGGAGAAAAAAATCTTCCTGTTACTCCTTTATCATATGTGATCTCTAAACACAAGCTCATTTTCCCCTAGACTTAGTAGGCATTCATGGAAGGGTGTTATTATAGACCTTTGAGGAAATGTTTTTGTACCAAATGTACTTACTATATCACCTAAGTAAACATCCTTTCTTTCTCAAAGCTATTCCAGGCTAGCTAGCTGACTAAATGACTCTTACTAATAATCATGGGGGAGGGGACAAGAGAAAGGGAGAAGCACACTGGTGGGAGTTTGAGCTATTGTTATTAGAAGATCACTGCTCACCTCTCTGAAGCACCTCAAGAGCAGAGCCAGTCTAGCTCTGGGAACAAGAGTTGGAATGAGGACACCTAGGACTTGCACAGGTAAAATAAGGAGGACTCCTTAATAACCAGAAGAACAATGGTGACTCGACAGAAATAAAGATCAAAAAAGGGGTGAATCTAAGAACTGAATTTGAGAAGTCTGTGGGACATTTAATTAAAATGCACAAAAGGTAGTTGGCGATGCAAGACTTTTTAGAATTCAGGAGAGAGATGAAGGCTGGATATTTAGCTATGGGAGTCATCTACAAACTTTGGTAAGGCCTGCCAAAGCTTGTGATTTGTTTAAATAGCCTTCAAGAATTTGGGTCACTTCCATGCCTGGATAAGCTAACAGGAAAGGATTTTAACTGAGGATTCATCACCTTACATTTTACAAATATTCTAAAAGTAATACACTTATCCATGTGTCACTGGCATGTATAATTCAATAAACATTGATTTAGTGCCTACTGGGAAGTGTCCTGGAAGACATTGTGCTTGTATATATAGACCCACATAACTCACATCCAAAAAATCCTCCCAAACCAAACATACCTGCTGCTTCTGAGAAATAATCAACTCATTCTGTTCTTGGAATCGCTGACCTAGTTCCTCTATCCTTTTCTTATAAAACACATTACTTGCATTCAGATCTTCTATCATAGATGTTCGAAGTTTCTCTATATGTGACAGGAGCTAAAAAAAATTGGGCAAAACACACAATTATATAAGTCTCATGCAAAATGTTTTTTTTTATTTTATCTGCTAAACATACCATTCAACAGTCACATCACTCTGGTGACACAATAAACTGAATAAAATGTGATATAATCCTAAAAAAGTTGTTTAAAATTTTGGTGCTCTAAGAAACTTTCAAGGAGCATAAGTTGTCAAGAAGGTATTAATCATTAATACGAAACTACTTTGCTTGGTTGGTTCTTGTCCTTTGTTATCAAAGAAGACCAAAATGACATCCTTTTATTTGAGACAAATTACTTTGTGTCTGACTGTGGCTGATCAGACCAACACAAGCTTGAATGTTCTATCACAGGTTAAGTACAGATAGTCCATGTCTAACAGGAATATGGGGGAGGGCATCATTTTGCAACTGGATTTCTAATCTTTTTTTTTTTAATCATGGACGCATTTGTCTAACAGATAAAGGATATTGACCCCTTCTTAGGATTTTTTTAAACAATTGAAGAAATGTTAAATTTCAGTTGGAGATTAGTGAAAACAAAGATGTAATTGTTTTCACATCCTGTTCTAGACCCACAGACAGTCTGGAGTTATAGAGTTGGAGCAAAGGTAATATTGGTAGGGACTTTAAGTAAGCTTGTTGGATAGGAATTGGGGGAATGGAGGAGGTTGTGTTAGAAGAAGGTACCATCTGGTTGCAAAAATCCAGATGAGATAAACAGGTACTACATCAGAAACAAAATAATTTTCAGTATACACTGCTTTTCTGAAAATATGCAATGAAGTAGAAAAAAAATCTAAAATTTCACTGAAAGTGATTTTATTGCAGAATAGATCTGGTTTTCAATAGAAAATCAGGTAACTGGAAATCTTAATCATTTCTCAAAGACAAAAAAAAAACCCTTTTCTATATAGCATGAACAAAAACCTCTACTATCCCTATCAACTTCATGTGATGATGAGCTCAATGCAAGCTCAACGGAGCTTTTCTTTAAAAGCAAGCTAATACCATTTTATTCTTTAAAAAAAAAATCCTTCCGGGGCAGCTAGGTGGCACAGTGGATAGAGTACCTGAGTTCAAATCCAACCTCAGACACTTAATAATTACCTAGCTGTGTGGCCTTGGGCAGGTCACTTAGCCCCATTGCCTTGCAAAAAGCAAAAAAATAACAAAAACAAAAACAAAACAAAAACAAAAAACACAACCTAAAAAAATCCTTTCAAGACTTAAAATAAAAACAAATCAACATTAGTGAGAGGTTATAAGAGTGTCAAACCACCATATACTCAGTTCTGGTCAGACCATATCTATAGTATCAGATGAATTTCTGAGCACCACATAAAAGGAACATTGAAGAACCAGGGAGTATCCAGGGAAGAACAATCAGAATGGTAAGAGATTTGGAAACCACATCATATGAGTAAAATGAAGGACATGAGGACAACCTTCAAAAAGTTTAAGGTAAGGTTCTTAAAATCAGATCCACAGGCCTCAAAAATTTGGTTGATGGATACAATTCAGGAAGGGGAAAGGAAATAAATATGTTTACTATTTCTGTTATATACCAGAACTGTGCTAAACACTTTACAAATATTATCTCATTTGTTCCTCACAATAACCCTATAAGACTAAATATTATTAGATCCATTTTATAATTGAGAGCCCAGCACCTTATCTACTGTACCAATTAGCTACCTCTTTTTTAAAAAAATTATAATAATTGTATATTGATTTTCTTTCTTTGTAATCATTTTATTTGATTTAACGCATTTAAAAGCATTTTTAAGGGGTCCATAGGCTTCACCAGACTGCCAGAGGGGTTCTTGGGAAAAAAAAAAAGGTCTGGCTTAAAATGCATTGAAGTAAATTAATTTAATTATAAAAATTACTATGAAGTTTCATTGGTTGTATTGGTGTTCAATGTAAATTTTTAAACATTAAAAAATTTTAAATACATGGCATCAAAGAGGCTTGTAAGAAAGCATAGGCAACTTACAAATAACAAAAAGTTGCTGGTGAAAAAAGATACCACAGAACCAAAAAGGAGGCATGAGGCAAACCAGACAAATATTAGCCAAGATCAGAAATTATGTTCAGTAGCAGTGATGATTTAGTATAAAAAACTACTAAAGATCATGAGACAATAATGTCCCTTAGTCAATTTATCTCCAAAATCCTAGTCTTTAACATGTCTAAAGTACATGTGAATGACTATAAGCATAAATGACTATTTGACTCCATTTATATTGCAACTATAATTATTCCAAGAGGAGACTGCCAAAGAATCTAGGTACAGCACTAAAAAGTTGGCAAACTTAAGTTCCCCTAAACAAAGAAATACAATATGTGCATTGTGGGAACATCAGGCATCATCCATGTGGAATAATTAATGGTTAAGTCCTTAACACTGAGATGACCAATTTGATTGAATACACCTCCCCTAGTAGGATTTAAGGGTTTTGAAGGAAAAAGTAAGCAATGTCTAACTGATCAAAGTAGAAAATAGGGAAATAGCATAGCCTAGCGGTTTGAAAAAAACCTACATTTCAAATATGGAGAGTGCAACAACTTCCTCATCATACTCAGGGAAGGTTCAACTTTTAATTTCCAGTCTATGGCTGGTTTAGTTTTTCTCTCCAAACTGTTTCTAACTATTTGACAAACATGTTTCCTTCTATTCAACCAGTAAATCCTGCTACAAGAGGATAAGACAAGCCCCATACATTCCATTCTAGTCAAATGATCATTGTGATTCTACCACTAGATTCAATATAGTAGTTTTTAATGAGATATTAAAAATAAATAAGAAAACATTAACTGTGTCTTAAGTTGCCTATTTATTTTAAGGGACTTTTGGGGGAATGAAGGGGGTCTGCAGCTATGATTTTGATCAGTATAGGGACACCTAATAAAGAAGTTAGAAAATTTATATTTTACTTATAGACTTATGAAGGGGACTAGAACTTTATGAGATTAAGAACCTAAACCTGACTCTTTTTCACTTCAAGACAGCCTGGATCTACTATGCCAGGGAGCCTTTCACTGATGAAAATAAAACACCATCAGACATGATAAGTATGTTATGGAAAGTTTGAAAGTAGTAATAAGAAGGGCAGTTATGGGGCAGCTAGGTGCACAGGAGATAGAGTACCAGATGTGGAGTCACGAAGACCTGAGTTCAAATTTGACCTCAGACACACATTTAATACTTACTTAGCTTTGTGACCTTAGGCATGTGACCAATGCCTTGAAAAAATAATAATTTTTTAAAAAGCAGTTGGGAAGATAAAGCTATATTAAAGGGAAGAGGTGCTAAAGGTTGGGACCAGGATAATGATTAGGTGAGTGTGAAGAAGCAGAAGCATGAGACAGAGACTATAGAGAAAAGGACAGACAAAACCTGACGAACAGACCTAAGAGGTCAGGGAAGGAGCATAACTCTGAAGGTGAAAACCCAGGTAAATGGAAGTATGGGGACACACCAATAATAATGAAGACCATGACTTCAGGGAGGTGAATTGGAATTGAGGGAGGGGAACTTTGCTAAGTCACCAGAAACAGAAATAGGGAAGCATGGAGGAAGGGCATGTTGGAGAATAATGGAGCAATAATTTATATACTAGACACTAACTAATAAATAATATTACTTCAATTAATTATCATAACCCTGGGTGATAGGTGTTTTCATTCCCAGTTTACTGTTGAGGAAACTAAGGCAAGGGAAGGTTGCATCCAGGGTCACATAGCTAGTAGGTATCTAAGGATAGATTTGAACTCAGGTCTTCCTGACTCCAAGCTCAATACTCTATCCTCTGCATCTTCAGCTGACTCTTATTCCTCAGGGATGAACAGTCACAAGAAACCTAAAATGTACCATAAAACATGATAAACCACTATCACTGGTTCAACCCAATTCTATAGCTGCTCTTACATGAGTGCCATTTTTCTCAACTTACTAACTCAATCAAGAATAAAAGTACTTGCTATATGTGTGCCAGATACTGTGTGAGGTTCTGGGGATGATTTCAGATATAGCTAGAAGGAAAGGGCGGAATGAGGATAGAATGAGTGAAAGGGGAGCAACAGAAAGTAAGTGAAAAAGTCAGGCTGGAGCCAGACTTGTGGCTTAATGGCTTGATTATCATTTGCAGTCACTTCAACAGACTTATTCCAATTCAACAAGTGTCTAGTGTGTGTGTCCTGCACAAGAGAGTCACGGGCTTAAAAAAAAATCATAGAGAGCTACCCTTCAAGAAGCCTGTAATAGGGGCGGCTAGATGGCACAGTGGATAAAGCACCAGCCCTGGAGTCAGGAGTACCTGAGTTCAAATCCGGCCTCAGATACTTAATAATTACCTAGCTGTGTGGCTTTGGGCAAGCCACTTAACCCCATTGCCTTGCAAAAACCTAAAAAAAAAAGTCTGTAATAGGGGAGGCTAGGTGGTGCACTTAACAATCACATAGCTCTGTGGCCTTGGGCAAGTCACTTAACCCCATTGCCTTGAAAAAAAGCCTAAAAAAATAAAAATAAAAAAATGAAGTCTGTAATAAGGAGGAAGAAGAGACATACACATGGATGACTATAAGGCAGGTTAAATATGCTGACTAGAGAGGAAGGATCAGACAGAGAGAGAGAGAGAGAGAAGAGAGATTCAGGAGGAAGGGCTTGTTTTTTGATGAGGGGAATAGAAAAGGCTTTAAGAAGGAGATCCCAGTTCTGGGTCCTGAAGGAAAAGTAGGCCTTCAATGAGCTCTGATGTAGAGGGAGACTTCCAATGTATCTCTAAATCAACAATTATTTATAAAGTATCTACTGTGTGCTGGATCCTGGGATAATGAGACAAAAATAAAACAGTTCCAGTCCTCAAGGAGCTTCATAATCTCATCCCCTCTTATTTTTCTAGTCCTCTTTCACCTTACTCTGCTAAATGTGCTCTTTGATCCAGCAACAAACACGGTATCTTGTTCATACAACAGTCATCTCTCAGGCACAGAGGATGTTTCTGACTGTGCCCCATGCCTAGAGTACTCTCCTTTCTCTGAGTCTCCTACTGAATTCCCTAACTTTCTTTAAGTCCCAACTTAAGTCTCACCTTCTACAGAAAGCCTATCCTAACCCTATTAATTATTGCACCTTCTTTCTTTAAATTATTTCCTATTATCTTTTATATAGCTCTCTCTCTCTCTCTCTCTCTCTCTCTATATATATATATATATATATATATATATGTTTAACAAATGTTGATCAAATGAGTAAAATTCATAGATGCAAGCAAGACCAAAAACACAAACTTAAGGAAAACCATAAGCCAGAGAGAGAGAGAGAGAGAGAGAGAGAGAGAGAGAGAGAGAGAGAGAGAGAGAGTGCATCATTGCAAGTCATAGAGAGGAGTAGGTAGAAAGGTAGATTGAGACCATGTTGTGAAAGGGTTTAAATGCTAGTCAGAGAAATTCTGTATTTGACTTGATAAATGATAGACTCCTTAGATCTCACCATTATCCACTTGGTTAACAAAAAAATTTGCAATTCCTCTGTCTGACCATGCCTTTCCAGCATTCCATTTCTCTATGCCTCACCTCTACTTAAACCTATTTTTTGCTCTCACCTTCCTCTCACTCTCAATTTATTTATCTCTTCACTGTCCTCTTCTCTCAGATCCCTTTGCCCCTTTACCTATTCCTACTCATACCTTTCCAAACCCCAGCCCTGTATTCTCTTACTATTCATGTGCTACCAAACAGAGATGGAGGAATTTCATAATTGTACTTGCTGAATAACTTATAAATTTCTATTATCTAACTTAAGACAATACATTTATTCTTCCCCAACTGATTCTGTATCTCATTACCCAGGGAAATGACTCCAAAGACTCTCACAATTCTCCTTTTCCTTCAATCTCACATGAATACCTAATTTATATGGATCTTTATGGAGAAAAATGAGATCATTCAAGCTCTTTCTTCTCACCTTCATTTAATCTCAAATCCCCTTGACATTACTCTGTATGAGGTCAACCTTTCCTCCATGCTTCTATAAGGAGGGGGACCTTTCAAATTTCAAAAACTTTAATAACTGATAATTGGTTCAAACAGAACCTGTGTGAAATAGTAGATATAGTAGTAGTAGTAGTAGTGGTAGTAGTAGTAGTAGTAGTAGTAGTAGTAGTAGTAGTAGTAGTAGTAGTAGTGATAGTGGTAGTAATAATAATAGCTAGAATTTATATGACACTTCAACAAATATTATCTCATTTTATCCTCAACCCTGCAAGCCATAAACCTTGCAAGCTGATAATAACAATAACAATAATAATAATAATAATAATATTTAAACAATCATGATAATAATGAAACTAACATTTATATAATACAAGCCAGGCATTATGCTAAATTGCTTTGCAATCATTGTTTCATTTGATCCTCACAACAACCCTGAGGAAGTAGGGTTTTTTACAGATGAGAAAACTGCCACACTAAAACCAAATTTTATTCCTGATCTTGATTTCAAAATCAGCGTTCTAGTCACTGCACCATCTAGTGGCTCAATCAAGTAATATAGTTAAGGAATGACAAATACTATTCTATAGCTGGATCTTGGAAAGGTGCACACAGATGAAGGTGGAAATAATTAAATGATTAAAAGACAAATAAAAAACTCTTCCCCCCCCACACCAATTTTGGCAGACAACACTAAATTATCTAAAGGAGAGCAGTGAAAAGCATATAGTTCTTGCTTATATTTGATCAAAGGTCCTGCCTGTTAAAGTCACAGTAGACTTGGAGGTGTGAAGCCCTGAGTTCAAATCCTAATTTAAGTCATTTACCATCTCTCATTCTCAGTTTTATCTTCTATAAAATAAGGGGATAAGGTCCCTTTCCTTTGAATCATCTATTTTAAGATCAGAGCTTAATGTATCGGCACCCACAACTGAAAGCTCAGGGACTGCTGATGGACTACAAATTGAATATTGCTTATAATGAAATAAAGACATGCAGAGTTAAAGTTATTAAATACATATATAATTTTTTAATCAATGGAAATTATCCAATATGATGTTACTAAAGAAAGTCTTTCACAAAGAACTCATTTCTAAAATATATAGAGAACTGAGTCAAATTTTGCCACTCCCCAATTGACAAATAGTCAAATGATATGCAAAGGCAATTTACAGATGAGATCAAAGCAATTCATAGTCATATGAAAAATTGCTCTAAATCACTACTTATCAGAGAAATGCAATTTAAAGCTTCTCTGAGGTACCACCTCACACCTCTCAGACTGGCCAATATGACCAGAAAGGATAATGATCAATGTTGGAAGGGTTGTGGGAAATCTGAGACACTATTACACTGATGGTGGAGCTGTGAACTCATCCAACCTTTCTGGAGAGAAATTTGGAACTACACCCAAAGGGCAACAAAAATGTGCATGCCCTTTAATCCAGCAAAACCACTACTGGGTCTATACCCGGAAGAGATGAAGAAAAGGGGTAAAAACATCACTTGTACAAAAATATTCATAGCAGCCCTGTTTGTGGTGGCAAAGAATTGGAAATTAAGTGGATGTACTTCAATTGGGGAATGGCTTAACAAACTGTGGTATATGTATGTCTTTTTTTTAAATAATTATTTTATTTTGCTGGCAATGTAATTGAACATCACTATTTTTTAAAATCTTTGTTTAACACTGTGATAAAGGTTTGCTGCTAAATCCACTTTATTTCAATACTTGGGTTTTAATATCTGTTGAGGCTGAAATGGGCAGGATTTTATAATTGCCATGATATACAGAATGACATTTTTATTATTTTTTATACAAATTTTATTTTTTTATTCTCATTTTATACAAATGTTTTTTTACATTAATAAAATATTCTTGTTTAAGAGTAAATGAAATACCCCCTCCCCCATGAATATAGACTTGCTTGAGCAATAAAGTAAAGGGGAGAGAAAAAAAATAAAATTAAAAAAATAGTAATAATTGTAGGTATGGCCAGGTGGCGCAATGGACGAAGCACCAGGCCTGGAGCCACGAGCACCCGAGCCCACATCCAGCCCCATAGACCCAAGCCACCCAAACCCCACTGCCCTGCAAAAACCAAAAAGAAGAAAAAAAAAAGACCCAAAATAAAATAAAATAGTAATAATAGTAGGGGTGGTTGGGTGGTGGTCAGAGCATTGGCCTTTGAGCCAGGAGCACCTAGGTCCAAATCCAGCCTCAGTCACCCAAAGATCACCCTACTGTGTGGCCCCAGGCAGGCCACACAGCCCCATTTGCCCTGAACCCTCCCCAAATAATAATAATAAAAAATGTGCTTCAGTCTTTGTTTCAACACCAACAACTCTGTCATGGGTGGATCTCATTCTTTATAAGTCCATCACAAAAGTTTCTTCCATATTTTTCCAACATTGCCATTGCTGATTGCAACTCCCTCCTTTCTTATTTCTCCACTACCATGTACTATATTTTCTCTCTCCTTTCACTCTGACTGTGCTGTAGGGTAGCTAAGTGGCACAGCAGACAGATCCCTGGTCCTGGGGCCAAGAGGCCCTGAACCCCCATACCACCCCTTGGACCCATGGTATATGTATGTCATGGAACACTACTGTTCTATTAGAAACCAGGAGGGATGGGAATTCAGGGAAGCCTGGAAGGATTTGCATGAACTGATACTGAGTGAGATGAGCAGAACCAGAAAAACACTATACACCCTAACAGCAACAGGGGGGTGATGGTCAACCTTGATAATCATCAGGGCAACAATCAGGGACAATTTGGGGCTGTCTGCAATGAAGAATACCATCTGTATCCAGAGAAAGAACTGTGGAGTTTGAACAAAGACCAAAGACTATTACCTTTAATTTAGAAAAAACTGATATCTTATTGTCTGATCTTGCTATCTCTCTTACTTTATGTTTCTTCCTTAAAGATACGATTTCTCTCTCATCACATTCATTTGGATCAATGTATACCATGGAAACAATGTAAAGACTGGCAAATTGCCTTCTGTGGGGGGTGGAGGAGGGAAGTAAGATTAGGGGGAAAATTGTAAAACTCAAAATAAATAAAATCTTTAAAAAAGCCTTTCAGCCTTGGGAAAAAATGTTTATATAATCCGTCTAAAGTGACTATATGCAGCATTAATTGAGAAACAGCAACGTACAGGACACATTTTTTAGTCACTTATCCAAGCTTTATATTAAGTAGAGACAAAAGAAAAACTACTTGCATTTCATGGAAATTCAGATCATCTAGTCTATTTATCTCATTTTATTCCCTTAAGGAAATATGTCTAAAGTGGATAAACACACACACACACACACACACACACACACACACACACACACCCCAGAACTAAAGCTTCCTTTCTGACTCCCAGGTCAGTGCTCCTCCCCATAAAAAAACGTTGTCTCTCTTAGAAGATGGCAAGTTATCAAGTTTTGTGAGGCCTTGATAATAACAACATATCCTATGGCATTTTATTGATTTACAAAGTCTCTTCCTCACATCAGTCCCCAAAGGTAGGTCATGTAAGTATTATTATATAGAAGAGGTAATTGAGACTTAGAGGTTAAATTATTTGCCCAAGGAACACAATTTACAAGTGGCAGAGGAAAATCCACTGCTCTCTATTAAAAAAAAGTTATCATTAAGTATTGTTCATTAAACACTTGATTACACAGCAAATTTTCTTACTGGGCAACTAAAAAACACTAAGGCTGTTTTCTGCATAATATACAGACTCTAAGAACCAAAAAACTTTGATATCCATACAGAAAGGTAAATTTAAATCATTAAGAATGACAGACACAATGCGGCAGCTAGGTGACGCAGTAGATAAAGCACCGGCCCTGGAGTCAGGAGTACCTGGGTTCAAATCCAGTCTCAGACACTTAATAATTACCTAGCTGTGTGGCCTTGGGCAAGCCACTTAACCCCATTTGCCTTGCAAAAAAAAACCTAAAAAAAAAAAAAGAATGACAGACACTGGTTCAATTTAATGGGAATTTCTACACAGGATTTGCTTTTCTATCTTAAGCCAAAACTATAAGTTGTAGAGATGGAAGGAAACAAGCATTTAAGAGAGTTTAAGTATCTATTATTATCTCATTTGTCCAATTCACTTATATGTCAGGACATCACCGCCCTGATGCCATCCGTGATCTTCTTCAAGAAGAAAGGACATACAACAACAGCCGCCACTTGGCTGCCTCAGAAATTTAAAGGACTCCAAAGGTCATCAATTCCAATCACCTCATTTTAGAGATGATGAAACTAAAGCTCAGAAAGAGTCAGTGTCACATATGTAGGAAGATGAAATAGTCAGATATTCTAATTGCTAATACGAGGCATCAGGGTTGTAAGAATCCAGTGAGATCATATTTGTAAAGTGTGTGTCTTGTAGACACTATTTAAATGCTTAACTTCCTTTCTTTCCACTGTGACCAATTGCCACCCCCCACCCATCACAAGTATCACAAAATTGGTTTAAATTTTTGAAAAATCATTTGTTTACCACCTTTCAATTAATAAAATAACAATTGGGTATACACTTTTGTTTTCTCCAATTAGTTCAGAATTTAGGTACATTTAACCAATTTTTACAGCCCCATCATTCATTTAGCATTTGATATATAAATAGCAATAGGTTGAAGAGTAGTGTTATTAATCTTTTTTGCTTTAGGAATAGTATATTGTACACAGTAGGTGCTTTAATAAGCAAAGTTCGTGTCAGTTAATGTTTAACAAATGGCTTTCCCTCCCAAATTTTGCATCCAATCTCCATTAATAACATTTTCTTTATTATTTTCTTAAATTCAGATAAAAACCAAACCAATAACTCCAGCCCTGATTTATAACATTTGCCAATGTGCAAATGCTCATACCCATTCGTGAGTATTAAATTTTCAATATGAGCATTAAGAAAGGGAATCATAAATATACTATTAAACATAAAAATATATTTATATTATGTTTGGTGAATAAATATAAAGTGAATCATGTTAAGTTTTTCTTGGAAGTAAGTTGTTTTGTAATCTTACCCGGCTCTTTTCTTTTTTGTGTTCTTGGTGAAGGGCTTGAACTCTAGAAGTCCACTTACTTTCCTGTAAGACATTTAAACAACATTAATGTTGTAATGCTGCATCTTAAAAAAAAACTATTCACAATGAAAGGTTTTCTTTTTATCAGATACCTATGAAATCAAATTGTATTAATTTTGTCTGAAGCATATGTGATAAAAACAAATTTTAAATGCATCTGGAAATCCAAGTTATATAGTTCCTGCCCATGACATAACTCAGGACATAGATAATTTTATTCCAATTCAGAGAATAGTGTTATCTGGTTAAAATTTTATTCTGTGATAAACCCTTTTAATTTCCCAGGCTTCCTTAATTCTAGTGCCTATCCTATGAGATTGTTTCCAGTTTATCCTGTATCTATCTTTTGCAAATAATTTTTTGCATGTGGTCTCCCACATGACACTTCAAGTTCCATGGGAGCAGGGCCTTTTTTTTACCTTTCTTTGTATCCCCAGACAACTAGGTGGTGCTTTGGAAAGAGCCCTGGACCTGAGTTCAAGTCTGACCTCAGATACTTACCTAGCTGTGTGACCCTAGGAGAATCATTTTTATCTTCAGGCTTCCTCATTTTCTTCATCAGTAAAATGGGGATAATAATGGTCTCTACCTCCCAGTGTTGTTGTGAGGAGTAAATGAAATAATAATTATAAAGCGTTCAGCACAGTGCTTAGCACATATTGGGTCCTATATCAATGTCTGCTATTATTATTGTGATTACAATTATTATTAACACCTAACTCACAGGAATATGATAAGGTTCAGATGAAATAATATTTGTAAAGGACTTGGACCTACTGCCTGGCACATACCAGTTCTTTAAAATCCACGTTTCCAATTTTAAAAAAAAGCTCATTTCCTCCTGGTATACAGTAGGCATTTAATGTCTGCTGATTCAACTTGACTCAAATTCATTCAAAAATCTTTAATTAAGTATCTGCTATGTTCAAACACTAGGCTCATGGACAGAAGATACACTAGATACATGGACAGGATAAATAATATGCAGTCCCTTCTCTCAAGAAGCAATTACTAAGGGAAGACACGATATATTTATTTCTTTTAAGTATAATTAATATAAGTTAAGTTATGATAAGGTCTAAATAAACATCTTACATAACACAAGTGTTGAGAGAGGGAAGGGGTAGGGATGGAATTTGGGGGAATACTACATAGAGATTTGGAACAACTAATATGTGGAATACCAAACCCTGATTGAGTTCCACAAACAGTACATTAACTATACAATGAACATTTCCTAAAGAAAACCCACATATTAAGATGTGTTAGGAAAAAAAATTAAAAAATAAAAAATAAAATTAAAAATTAAAAAATAAAATAAAAAATAATAAAATAAGATATGTTAGGACAAAGACATTTAAAGCTCCTATATATAATTTAAACTTTTTTTCTGTGTCATATAGTAGCATATTCTTAATTTTCTTTAAGGAAAGAAAATATGGAGTAATTAGTTTTAAAAATAAAAATGGAATTTTTTAAATTTAATTTAGACTTAGCATTGTTTCTTTCACATGAATTTGACACTATAACTGTGAATTAAGATATGGAAAAGTTCAAAGCTATAATGGGACAAGGCTAATAACTTCTCACTATATACTATTAGAAACAATGTGTTCATGAAAAAAATTAAAAGAGGTTTAATAAATATAAATTGGTCCAGGTAAGCTATTCATATATATATATAATTCCTGTTTATTTTCTTAAGGGCTACTAGAAATGAAAGAGTATAAAAGTTGATTGGATTCACTGCTCTGGAATATGATCAATCAAGTTCAGAATGAAGGGTCAACAAAAGATTTCCTAATGAGGTTTAATAGGAAGCTAATAGCAGTAAATGGGATAAAGTCACTTAAGCAGAGCCAAGAGAAAAATACAGGACACCCCAAAAAGCTTAGTAAAGTGAAAAACTGTACTAAGACTTGTGTACTAAAGCTCTAGGGGTGCACCTTCTACACAATGTCTACAAAAATGAAAAGAAAACAACTCTGAAAGACACCAATACTCAGATCAGTGCAATGACCAAGGATAACAGAGGACCAATGATAAAACATTCTTCTGTCTTCTCAGTAGAATGGTGATTTGATACAGGCAAGGAATAAGGCATGCTTTCAGACATGAAATATTATCTAGAAAATTAGAGAAACATTATTAACAGAATTATAATAATGATTGCTAGCAGTTATATATGACTTTGAGATTTGCAAAGCACCTTATTTTATTTAATCATCAATAACCCTGTGGGAGGTACTATTATTCCTATTTCAAAGACTAGGAAACTGAGGCAAACAGAGATTAAGTGACCAGCCCAGGGTCACATAGGTAGGAAGTGTTTTAAACCACATTTGATTTCAGGTTTTCCTGACTCCAAGGCTAGTGCTACAGGTATGATGGCGCCACCTAACGGCGTCTAAAAGTATCAATAAAAATTTTAAAAGTGTACTGAAGAAGTGATGATCATTTGGTTTTTAAATTTTATTTTTTTAATACGTGTGTAGGAAAAAAATAATGTTCTTTTAGGTCAATTCATTACAGGCTGAGGAACTGTTAGAAGTTCCAAGGTCCTAAAACCTTTTTCAAATTAGAAAATAGTATGGCAACAACTAGGTATAGACCTACATCTCATACCCTATACCAAGATAAGGTCAAAATGAGTATAGGATTTACAAATAAAGGGAGATATCATACAACAATTAACAGATCAAGAAATGCGCTACCTGTCAGATCTATGGAAAAGGGAGAAATTTATGACCAAATAAGAAAATAGAGTACAATATAAATTACAAAATGGATGATTTTGACTATAATAAATTAAAAAGGTTTTGTACCAATGCTGCCAAGATTAGAAGGAAAACAAAAAAGCTGAGAAACAATTTTCATAGTGAGGGGTTCAGATAAAGGACTCATTTCTAAAATATATATGGAATTGAGTCAAATTTATAAGGTTACAAGTTATTACCCAAATGATAAATGGTCAAAGGATATGAACAGGCAGTTTTCAAAAGAAATTAAAGCATTATATAAATATGACAAAATGCTCCAAATCATTATTGATTATGGAAATGCAAATTAAAACAACTATGAGGTTCTACCTCACACCTATCAGATTGGCTAGGATGACAAAAATGGAAAATGATCAATATTGGAAAGATTGTGAGAAGATTGGGTGGAGTTGTGAACTGATCAAACCATTCTGGAGAGCAATATGCAATTATGCCCAAAGAGGAATACCAAGATCATATTAGATCCAGCAATAACAATACTAGGACTATATACAGAAGGAATCATAAAAAAAGTGGGAAAAGTCCCAAATGTTCAGAATATTCATAGCAACTCTTTTTTGTAGTGGCAAATAATTGGGTTAGGGAATGGCTGGACAAGTTATGGTATATGAATGTTATGGAGTACTATTGGTCTATAAGAAACAATGAATGTTTTGTTTCTGATGCTTTTTTCTTCTTATGCTATAGACTTCTCTGTCAGGAAAGATTTATAAAATGGCAAAGCAAAAAGTGGTAGGGGAATTAGAGTTAAGCTCATTCTTGGTCATATCCAGAACCTTATTTTTTTTTCTGAATAATAGTCCTCCCATACACCAGCTCTGGGTCCATAGGTACTTTAACTTGTCCAGAGGTACACAACTTGTATAAAAATATTCATAGCAGCCTTATTTGTGGTGGCAAAGAATTGGAAATCAAGTAATTGTCCTTCAATTGGGGAATAGCTTAGTAAACTGTGGTATATGTATGTCATGGAACACTATTGTTCTATTAGAAACCAGGAGGGACGGGATTTCAGGGAAGCCTAGAGGGATTTGCATGAACTGATGCTGAATGAGATGAGCAGAACCAGAAGAACACTGTACACCCTAACAGCAACATGGGAGTGATGATCAACCTCAATGGACTTGCTCATTCCATCAGTGCAACAACCAGGGACAATTTGGTACTCTCTGCAATGGAGAATGCCATCTGTATCCAGAGAAAGAACTGTGGAGTTTGAACAAAGACCAAAGACTACTACCTTCAAATTAGAAAAAAAAACCCATCATCTTATTATGTAATTTTACTATCTCATACTTTATTTTTCTTCCTTAAGGATATGATTTCTCTGCCATCACATTCAACTGAGATCAATATATTCCATGGAAACAATGTAAAGACTAACAGACTGCCTTCTTTGGGGGGGGAAGCAAAAATGGGGGGAAAACTGTGAAACTCAAAATAAATAAAATCTTCCTAAAAAAAAAGTAAGTCTTCTTATTCCAAACACAGTATACTTGCCACATCAAGGAAATCATAGATCTGCCCAAGTAGTGAAAAAAGTCTTGCATAAGATACCTACCTGACTGTCAAGAAGCTGCATCACATTTTGGAAATCTTGTGGTTGCTGAGGTCTTTTTTCTTTAGACTCCTGAACATCTTTCAATGTACCTATATTCGATTTTATCTGCATGTTGGACTTCTGTATCTCTGACAATTGCTATCAAAAGAAAACAATTATAAAGCACATGTATATAAATGCTCATACTCCTGTAAGATTCAGAATTAAAAGTTACATTTGGAAAGGAATGCTTTATTTTAATATTTCTATTTTAGATAATAATGAAAGCTGTCCACTGGGTACTTCATTTCTAGACATATACCTAGACACCTGGAATTCCAGTTAAGGAGTCACATTAGAATCCCACTCAAAACACAAATCCCCTTTTTCCTGATGAGGAGCTTGCCAGACTCTGATTGAACCTCCACTGTAGGACAGGCTCATGATGAGCCTTTTGGATTCAGTGGATCCAGTAACACTACAATTCTCCCTCTTTCCAAAATGTACTGGTCATACACCATTTATCTATCTCTGCTTCCATGGTAGAAGAACTGATTCCTATATAAAATCTGAAGGTTACAACAGGCTGGGGATACTCTCAAACCAATTAACCTGAATTAATTGCCTAATGAATGTTTAAGACTATCAGTGCTGTAAAGACATGCCTTAAAGACATGCCTTTATACTGTCTAGTTGAGAAGATATAAATAACATCTATCGAACATGAAATGATTGAATAATGAGGCAAAGAAGCATGTGATTAAGTGTAAATGGAATGGAAAGGGTAAAATAGAAATTAAAGGAAAATCAAAACACTTATGGGCTAACAAAGAAGGGGAATGCTTCATCAGGATATATTAGAATTTTGAATTTTCTGTCTTATTCTGCCATATTGGTTGGGGAAGTGGGATAAGAATTTAAGATACTCTGAAATTAAAAATCCAGGATTATTCAAAGAATAGGTATAATTTTAAAACTCAAATATAATTGCATTTAGTAATCTAGAAATTCTAAATTTATTACTTACATATTCTAATGCTGAATTCTTAGAAGTTAATTCTTTAAATTCCTTCATAAACATCTCTTTCACTTTTTCCATTTCATCAATTAATTTCTCTTTTTCTTCTTCTTTCCATCTATCAAATGACCTCAGAATTTCTTCCTCTTTTGATTTCTGGATTTCATATTCCTGAAATGAATTTAATATATCACATTCATAATTCTGATATATAGGCAAATGCAAAATTATTTTTAAAAATTATATGATACCCTGATGGCAATTATTACCTTAGCACTGATCGTTTATATATGTAAGGCTAGGTTATAGCTATGCAGTCTTTTAGTTTGGTTTACAAAACTAAAAATCATTATCATTGGGTGGCTAGGTGATACAGTGGATAGAGCACCTGCCCTGGAGTCAGGAGTACCTGAGTTCAAATCCAGCCTCAGACACTTAATAATTACCTAGCTGTGTGGCCTTGGACAAGCCACTTAACCCCATGGCCTTGCAAAAAAAATTTTAAAAAATCATTATCATAATTAATAGCTCCAACCTTCCCTGAACATATCATCTTATCTTTATGCCTCTTACTCTCAGGGTTCCAGAGACTTGACTAGTTTATGGTATACATACTCTTTTATGATACACACACACACACACACACACACACACACACACACACACACACACAAATATATTTACCGTAAGGTATTCAGTCAACATCAAATATGATATGAAGATTTTTCACATAAAATATCTAGGATTCCTAATAAGAGCAAAGTTTTTAACGTAACATTTTGTCTTTTCTTCATCTTACATATTTTCCAGCACTCAAAATGTATTTTTTAAAATGTGGAGTAAGAAACAAAATCACAGTATTTATTTAAATCAATAAGAATGTGTGCTATTTGGAAAATGGAGAAAACAATAGAAAACAAGCATCCCAAGGGCACTCAAATAGCTAGAAAAACTGGGGCTCGTAAGACAAGAATGAAAGCAACATGGGACTATTAATAAAGACTAAGGGAGTATCTCATAAAGAATTTATTTTATTTTCCCATTATAAGTGGAGATAAGGAATAGAGTGGCCAATTTATTATGGGGGGGTTTAAATGATGTAAGATATTCTACATCAACTGTGTCAAATTCACATAGAAACACAAATCATTGCTGGCAGCATAATGACTTAGAAAATCACAAATTGACATTATTTATAGTTATTTCATTTTCATTTTATTGTCAAGCATTTCTTAACTACATTTTAATCTGGCTTGGGCCCCACTTGGGTGCTGTGGGCTCAGAGTCTGATACCTCTGTTTTAAATAAAATATAAAGGAAATAGCTCTGTCATTGAGCCATCATGAAAACAAATCAAGTATTTCCTGACAAGGGTTAGAGATGATGAACTGCTAGACAGAGATGGTACAAAGGACTAAGTAGATACTTGCCAAGCCCTGTTAGCACAGGATCATAGCATCATGAATTCAGAATTGGAAGAGACCTTAAAGAATAGCTCAACCAACTCATAAGTGGAAGAAGAAACAGCATCTAAACTCTGGTTTTAGGGTAGCTAGGTGGCACAGTGGATAGATCACGGACCCTGGAGTCAAGAGGACCTGAGTTCAAATCCGACCTCAGACACTTAGTGATTGCCTAGCTGTGCAACCTTGGGCAGGTCACTTAACCCCATTGCCATTAAAAAAATAAATCAAATTGGAAAAAATTTAAACTCTGGTCTTCTCTCTCTCTCTCTGTGTGTATATATATATATATATATATATATATATATATATATATATATATATATATATATCCAATACCCCTTACCATAGATTCATGTTTGCCTCCCCATCAGGTCAAGGTTCAATTCAGTTTTAAAATATTCTAGAAATCATAAAAATCAAATACACTACCTTAGAAAATCTAACCACATGAGCCTGCTGCTCAGCCTCCAACTGAGATTTGGTGAGTTGTAACTGTTCCTTCAGCATATCAATCTCATTCTGCAGCCTGTCAGTTTGTGACTTCTTCCTAAACTCTGTAACAGAGAAAATAAGTTTATAATATTTTTTAAAATGCCAAACCACTGAAAATATAATAGCTGTAGCCCCATCAATGAAAAAGGAATCAACTGCTGTCACTTGAGAAGTGTATTTGATTATTTCAAGTTACTTAGGTTTGTTTTTGTGTCTTAGTATTTATGGAGTCTGCATTATATTACATTACATGGAGCTTTTATTTCTTTTAACATAGCACCTTAACCACAGGGTTGAATGGCATATCAAGGGCATATCACCCAACAAATGGTGGCCAATAGACAGTGGTGGGGATAAGAAAACATTCAAAGCTACCCCAGCCCTGGGGTATTTAATACCTTGACCTTTTCAGAGTCTTTTCCTAGGACCAGAGGCCAAGGTCACTGTTTCCACTAGCAGAAGAAAAAGTTTCTTTCTGCTACTAACCTGCAACTCCTGTCATCATCATCATCATCCATCTGGTTATCATAGTGCTCTTCCTTCTTGGGGGAATTCTATAGAAAAATCCAGTGCCAGAATGACCTAAGGCTAGTTATTAGAAATGCTAAGACTACTTATGCTGAATGAGCCAGAAAATATTTTTTTTAAAAAGAGGTAAATGAGGAAGGGAAGGACCAGACAGGTTTGTGTGTGTGTGTGTGTGTGTGTGTGTGTGTGTGTGTGTGTGTGTGTGTGTGTGTGCGCGTGCGTGTGTGTGTGTGTATACACATACCTACAAAAATACCAATGAGAATGGAGGGACCAGACAGGTGCAAGCATGTCTGTGTATGTGTGTATATATTCAAGCATTCTAGAAATAAGCATACATATACACATTCATTTTGTATATATATACATACATACATACATACATACATATATATATATATATTTATATATATTCATGACTACAGAAATGAATAGCAGGGCAAAAATGTTATAAATATGAAAGATGTGGAAACCAAAGCAGAAACTAAGAATCTCAAAACTGCGCTCTAAGACTTTGTTCAAAAATAAATCTGGGGGCGGCTAGGTGGCGCAGTGGATACAGCACCGGCCTTGGAGTCAGGAGTACTTGAGTTCATATTCGGCCTCAGATGCTTAATAATTATCTAGCTGTGTGGCCTTGGGCAAGCCACTTAACCCCATTTGCCTTGCAAAAACCTAAAAAAAAATCTGAATGATATCTCTTTCAAATGAGTGCATCAATAATTTGATGTTTTTTGTTTAATCAAAGTGGCTGGCTACTCCATGGATGCAGATTGAAATACATGTGTGCCTGTTTATCCTAAGTAGCTCTTGCCTATTTATTTACAAAAATTCTAGGGGGAAGATTTACTCCACAAAGTGGTGTTTGTTGGGGGGATATAAACGTGTATCAATTGTGCTGTCTTTTATTTTTTTCATGCCCTGCCCCTCTTATCTGTTACTGACAGTATCTTTTTTTTGCCACTTTCCCTGGGGGGGAAGGCATGGTTGGTATTAAGTTGCAGTCTCTCTATCTCAATCATACTCCTCTTCCTACTGATTTTAAATCTTTCAAAGATTGGGGTTTTTCAGGATTCATAAGCATACAACATCAAGGAAGGGTAAGAATCACACCATTCTAGGATGGCCAACACAGAATTTAACTTACTGTTGGTCCTCTTAAAATGTGATCATCATCTAGTAATCAAGGAATTGATGCACTACAGCAAGGGTTGAGCCATAAACATATCAATATTCTTGCTATAAATTTAAACAGATGTAATGAAATTGTAGGTGTTTTAAAGACCAGCTCACAAATCATACTCAGAGAAGCAAATAAAAGAATTAGTAGTTAGTTTCATTATATGCCCAAAGACAAGAGTTAAGTGATGTTTCAAGGGCATTTGGTCATCTTACCTTTCAAAATAAGGAAAATAATCACCATGACGTTGACTACAGTCTATCAAGCGAGTATGAGAAAGAATAATATTTATCTTTAAGGTTTACAAAGTGTTTTCCTTACAAAGACTCTAAAAAATGTATATGTCAAAATTTTATTACCCTTAATTTTTACAAATGAATAAACTGAGACTCAGAGAAATTATAAGTCAGATGACTTGCCCAAGATCCTAACGCTAAAATTCAAGTTCATGTCTTCTGATACCAGCATCTCCACACCATATCTCACTACCTTTTCATGAGAAACAAAACCTTAAAGGTCAATATCACAGTTGAAGAATTCTAATTGCAATAAATTAAGATGTGTGTGTGTATACATACATACATATATATATATATATATATATATATATATATATATATATGCTTTTCCTATTTTGGTTTTCAATATTGTCAAACTGTTTTAAAAACCCAATAACAATATTTACTTGATTTATATAATGTGATTTTAACATTGTGTTGTAGAATATTGAACTTTCATATAAAAAAAGTAAAGGAGTGACCCGAAGAATGAATTGAACACTTGGAGTGAATTGAACACTCATAAAATGAGATATTTAAGTCTCCTAAATTTTAAAGTAACTTAAGACATCATAACAAGCAAAACAGGAGGCTGTTAGCATTCTAGTTCATTTGGCAATGTCAATTCCACTTAAAAAAAGAGGTTGTTGTTATTATTGTTATATTGTTATTATTACTGATTAATAACAATAATAATATATTTACTGTTATTGTTTTTCGGTCATTTTTTAGACTGATCTGACTTTTCCTGATTTCATCTAGGTGTCTTCTTCATAAAGATACTGCAGTGACTTGCCACTTTCTTTCTCCAGTTCATTTTACAGATGAGAGATTGAGGCAAACAGGTGACATCCTCAGGGTCAGAGCTATTAAGCATCTGAAGCCAAATTTAAACTCAGGAAGATGAGTCTTCCTGACTCCAGGCCCAGACCTCTTCTACTCACTGAACCACCTGACTGCCAAAATAGTTCCAATAGAACTTTTTTGTAGTAACAAAGAAGTGGAAACAAAGGAACTAAAGAATATCTAAACAAATTATAGTATATAATGAAGGGATTTTTAATCTGGGATCCATGAGCTTCTGGTTTTTAAAAATATTTTTACAGCTATATTTCAATAAAATTAGTTTCCTTTGTAATCCTATGAATTTAAATTTTATAAATATGTATGTGTATACTTTATGTATGCGTGTATATTTATACATAAAAATTATATTTATATGTATAATTCTATCATTTTATATTATTCAAAACATTTTCCTGAGGAAGCCTCTAGGACTGCCAGGTTTAACAATTTTTTTTTTTTGCAAGGCAATGGGGTTAAGTGACTTGCCCAAAATCACACTTGAACTCAGGTCCTCCTGGCTCCAGGACCACCTATAGCTGCCCCTAAGAACTCTTGATGAGATGGAATATTACTGAGCTAAATGAATAAACAAAATTGAAAACCATAGAGAAGCATGAAAAGACATATTTTAAAAATGCAAAGTAAACAGAACCAGGAAACAATATACATAATGACTCTAACAATAAAAATAAGAATAATAAAAAAAAAGCAAGAAACTGAATGTTGTATCATATCCTTTTATTTGGAGACAACAAGGTGGCACAATGAATAGAACACTGAATCTGAAGTCAGGAAGACCTGCATTGGATACTTCCTATGACCCTGGGATAATTACTGCACTTCTATCTCAGTTTCCTCAACTGAAAAGGGTGATAATACTAGTGCCTACTTCCCAAGAGGATCAAAAGAGATAATATTTACAAAATACTCAATATAATGTCTGGATGAATGGGGACATAATAAATACTTGTTTCCTTCTCTCTCCATTTCCATCCCATTAATTCAGTGAGCTCCAGTGGTTCCCTAATTGATATTAATGGGCAATGGATAGAAAAATTCCTTTTCTTGAGTTCAAATTTGACCTCAGACACTGTAAAGATGTGTGTCCCTGGACCAGTCACCAAACCTAATTTGCCTCAGTTCCTCATCTGTAATATGAACTAGAGAAAGAAATGACAAACTTCTCCATTGAACATAACTGAAAAGAGACTCAAGAACAAGAATAATTGATGCAGTTAAGTTCCTGGCTAGGCACTGGCTCCTGACAATGGGATGTATACAGCACAGAAAGATAATCTCCTACTCCACCCCAACCCCTTAGAATAGCACCATAAGACCCTGAGTTGGGTGAAACTAAGCTAGCTCTGGATGAATGGGGCCAGAAGGCACATGCTAATACTTCAAAACCCTCATTTGATCCTATCATCCCGACTAATTCTTATCCTTATCTGATATCTCATCTCTTCTTCTCAAGTTACATTTTTTTTCTTTTTTTAGATTTTTCAAGGCAGTGGCCTTAAGTGGCTTGCCCAAGGCCACAAGACTAGGTAATTATTGTCTGAGGCCAAATTTGTACTCAGGTACTCCTGACTCCAAGGCCAGTGCTATCCACTGCACCACCTAGCCAGCCCTCAGGTTACATTCTTTAAGAAAGTCATCTACACTCTACAATTCTCTCCTTTCACTCTTTTCCAAATTCTCTGTAATCTGGCTCTTGATTTCTTTATTCAACTGAAATTGCTCTCTGCAAAGTTACCAACAATTTCTTAACTGCCAAATCTAATGTTCTTCATGATCATCTCAGCAGTGTTGATCACCTTCTCCTGGATCATTCTTGTCCGTTCTGGGTCTTCATGATGCTGTCCTCCTACCTGTCTAACCACTCGTATTCTGTCTCCTTTGAAGATTTGTCATCCATATTTATACCAATTAACTATGAATCTTGTCCTGGACCCTCTTCCCCTTTCCTCTATTTTATAACTTGGTCAAATCACCAGTTCCCAAGGGTTCAATTATAATTACCTATGAGGATAATTCCCATATCCAGCTAAGGAGGTCTATTATCTCTCCTGAGCTACAATTCATACTTCACTAACTTGCCTTTTGGACATTTTAAACTGGATGCCCTTAAGGCACCTCAAACTCCCTATTCTCAAAACTGATTTCATTATCTCTAAACCTCTGCTCTCACCTGAACTTCCTTATTTCCCAGTTCCCAGCCTCCCAGGTACAAAATCTCAGGGTCCTCATCCTCCAGTCCTTATTCATATCCATCCCACATATTAATCTTGTCTATCATCATAGAATCTTTCATGTATATTCTCTTCTCTCTGCTCCTATAACTAACCCTACTTCAGGGGCCAGGACTATTGCAATAGATTGCCAACTGGTCTCCTTGCCTCAAGTCTCTCTCCATTTCCATCCCATTATTCAGTGAGCTCCAGTGGTTCCCTATTATCTCCAGGATTAAATATAAAGCATATTGTGGCATTTATCACCGAAACCTGTCCCCTTCCCACTTTTCCAGTACTCTTACACTTTAAGACTCACCTTTGTGCACTCTAAGATACAGCTAAATTATTTGCTATCCTTCTCACCCAGTACTCCATTTCCCATCTCTGGCTATCTCCCATTCCTGGAATGCTTTAGCTTCCTCCTCCTAGTTCCTCTGATTTCCTTTAAGTCTGAAATCAAATTTTACTGACTATAGGAAGCTTTTTCCAGTTTCTTCCCTTCCAGTACAAGCTGTTAGTGCCTCACCTCTGACATCTATTTGATACATAACTCATATGGACCTACTTATTAACAGGAATCCTCCCTTCTTATAATGTGAGGTCCTACAATTTTAGAGTACCTGCAATGGAGAATGCCACCTGTATCCAGAGAACGAACTGTGGAGTTTAAACAAAGGAAGTCTATCACCTTCAATTTCTTTTTAAAAGTGTCTTACATACAACATAATTTTGCTACCTCTAATATTTTATTTTCTCCTCAAGGATATGATTTCTCTTTCAACACATTCAATGTCGATCAATGTATAGCATAAAAACAATGTAAAGATTATCAGACTGCCTCGTGTGGTGGGGGAGGGAAGGGGGGAATTGTAAAATTCAAAACCTTAGAAAAAAATGATAGGTAGAAACTACTATTGTATATAATTGGGAAACTAATAAAATATTTTAAAAAATAATGTGAGGTCCTTGAGGGGGTTTTGTTATTGTTCAGTTGATTCAATGTTGTCAAACTCTTCATGATGCTATTTGGGGTTTTTCTTAGCAAAAATATTAGTGATTTGACTTTTCCAATTTTCTGATTAACTGATTAACATTTTATTTTAAAAATCAAAAATTTATAATTAATTTTTACTAAATCTATCTGATCAAATGTCACATATACAACTGTGAAAAGTATAATATTCATGAAGCTATTGAGCATAAATCAGTTGAGTTACAATTTAAGCATAGCCACATTTTGCTTTCCCTTTAATTTATTGCATCCAAAGGTAGATATCAATCTTAAATGTGGCCTGGTGGAAAATACACTAAACTAAAAAAAAAAAATTATAAGACCTGGGTAAGTTCCCGTAACTATGGAGCAAACAATGGCAGAGAAAGATGCAGACATGAAGCAATAGTCTATAATTCAGGTGTAGGCAGGTATAAGATCCAAGAGCAGACTATGATGCTTCCCCTGACTGTTCAGAGAGGTAGATGAGCTCTAAATGCTATTGTCTGCAGCAGCCAATAGATTCCAAGGGGTCATTTTCAGCATGAAGCCTCCCCTGACTCTCACCCATAGTAGTTAGTTAGTCCCAAACTACCTTGTCCTTAACTATTTCATATATACTTGTATTTATTCAGTTTTTATACTGTATATATATATATATATATATATATTTATATATTTATATATACTTGTGTCCCTCTTAAGATGTCAGTTTATTGGAAATACACATTGTCTCATTTTTTTGAAGCCATAACCTCAGGGACTACCATAGTGTTGACACGTAAGAGACATGTATTAATGGTTGCTGATAAGACTTTTCACCAAAAGCCCAGAATGAGACTGAAAATTGTGGGGAATCTGTGGCCTAACGGCGCATCTAGAAATGGATATGGTAAATACAAGATCATCAATTATAGTGGAACTGCAAGATCACATCCAGCAACAAAAGATCTAGACAGAAGGAATATGAATCTGTCAATGTGCACAGAATCAAAATTAATTAGGGTTGGTCCAGTGACACCCGCCCATAACCCCTCCTTCAGGGAGCACTGAGCTGGGTGGGTTATTCTAGCTTGGGAATTCTAAACTGCAGTGGAACTATAATGCAATTGGTGAGCACATGAAGTCTCACACCAATACCATGAGACCATCAGAGAGGACCACCAGGCTGCCTATGCCTAAGGCAAAGCAAATGGATCCATGTAGGAAATATAATTGGTCAAAGATCCTATGTCTAAAAATATTGCAATTAGTCCTGAGTGGTCACTGCTCTGCCACTTGGATAACAGAGGGAGACCCAGTCTCAAACATAACTTTTTTTAATTAATAGGGGATAAAATTTAGAGGAATAAAAGGAGAACAAAGTGAATAATGACCATTTTAGAAGGAAGGTGAAACATGGAAAAAGAAGATTGAAAAAATAGAAAAGTAGAAATCTCTAAAATTCATTCCACAAGCAAAAAAACACTTTAAGGTTCAAAAGCAACTAATCCCAATTAATTTTAATTTCATAAAATGAAATAGGTAAATTCCACTGATAAAATTACCTGTAATCTTTCAAAGATATTGCCTGACTTTACTGAAACAGCATTAAAACTATGTCAAAACAATTTATTTTCAACAAAAACAAATCAATTCAATCATCTGGTGTCACATAAATAGAATAACCAGATGTCTTAGTGAAATTTCCCATGTCTCATTGCAAGTTCTTCTGAAAAGAAAAAAATTTACATCTTCTCTCAATATCTGAATCTGATCTCTCAAGGATCTGATTTGAACCTTTTAATAAATTTGATATAACAGAGAAATAGAAAGTGAGCTAGTGCAACAACAATAGTACAATCTATTTAATGTAATTAACTTCTTCATATGTTTACAAAAAACTGCAAGACACATTAAGTTCTAAATTTAAAATATTTGAGAATATTAGGGAACTTAATATGGATGTTTACTATATCATACACACATTTTTCTTTGAGTATCCACTAGGAGTACACAGTAATATGAAGTACTTTGTAATGCCTTAATATAGTGCCACCCTCAACTCATTTTTATCACATAATAAAAGTACATCTTTTTTCTAATTTTTCCCAAGTCAAATAGTGTTGTCAAATAGGGTTGATTTATTTTTTCCATTGAGGAGGGAACAGTGAATACTCTTCTTGTTTCATAGCCCTCTATGGCATACCATCTATTATGAATACAAGAAAAGAATTATTTGGAGAGGGGTTGTTAAGATTTCTCATCCTCCCTTGTCTGACTAATGCAATTACATAAACTGAAGGAACAAGTCAAGTATTTTCACTATTTTGCTCTCCTTTACTGCATTATCTAACCCCCTAATGTCTCATCTTGCAGTTTCATTATTTTACATCAGAAAACATGGGCTTATGGAGAAAAGTCAGTTCTCCTATACAAACTAATACTGCACTATTATCTTGATATTTTAAATCTGTATCATGATTTCACCTCTGACATTTAATTCAATGATCATGGACAAGTAACTTCTCAAATTCCTAAAACCATGAAGTTACAGATGGGTTGTGATCTAAACCATCATATCTGAGTATTCATGATCATGTTGAGATTTAAAAAACAAAACAAAACAAAAAGTGGTTATTATTGTAGGGCTAGGAGGTGGCTCAGTGGATAGAGTGCTGGGCCTGAAGTCAGGAGACTCAACTTTCTGAGCTCAAGTCTATCCTCAGACATTTACTAGCTGTGTGACCCTGGATAATTTAGTGAATTCTGCTTGCCTCCATTTTTTCACCTGTAAAATAAGCTGGGGAAGGAAATGGCAAACCACTCCAGTATTTCTACCAAGAAAATCCCAAATGGGCCACAGAGATTTGGACATGAATGAAAAATGACTGAACAAAAATTACTACTTGAAGAAAGAGATAAATTTAAGAGAAATTCTGTTTCATATTTCTCTACCACCTTTACACAATTTGTGAGCTAAGTTCAATTACCCCATTATACTTTCTAACATTCAATTCAATAATATTCAACAAAAAGATTAAATCTTATTTAGTAGTGAGAAGAAAAAGGGGAGGAGTAAAGGTTTTAAAAATTCCAACAAATGTCTTTTACTGTTTAGCATCATTATCATGACTTTAGGAAAGGATTACTGGAAAAAAAGATATCAATAAGCCAGTTACATGCTTAAGAGTCATAAACAGAAAAAGTTCTTCAGGCTCATAACAATACTAATATGATATCTTCTTTGAGACAAGTTGAGTCTTGTACTGCATACACTAGTGTAAACCTTAAAAATCATGGATTAAAATAAAATGACAGAAAATACAGGTTAGACAAGAAGTTTATTCTCTAGATTTACTGTAAACTTTTGGGGGAAGTCATCTATAAAGAGGATAACCATGAGCAAAGGGAGATCAAGTTAAGTATAAAGCAGCAAGGGGTGGGGGGACACTAAGATATACATAAACAAGAATAGACAAAACATTAAACCTCCCTGGAGGTCATTCAATTAGGTTGTACAAAATCTCACCAAAGACAATCATCCTTAAAAATGCTATCTTGCCTAAGGAAGTACACAGTCTATCACGGGTTAAAGTACTAGAGGACAGGATAAGTAACACATTCCATTCCTCTCCTCATAAGAAATCAACCTTTGACCAAGAATATAGTTTTAAAAAATTATATTTTGACACTAGTCTTCAGAGTAAAATGGAAAATTATCACACAGGTGATGACCTTCATTAGAAAACCGTACTTTAAAAAAAAATAAGCTTAGGGTACATACCGAAGTGAGACTCTTCAGGGTGGCGTCGCTGAATATGACTTTGTAGAAATGCATGATTCATAAAAGCCTTTTCACAAAAATGACACTGTAAAATTGAAAGGCATATTTCTAAGTCACAAATAAGAATAGCCCTACCAACTAATTTCAAAATGTAAACGGATTTCTTCATCATACCTCTTTATTGCCAAAAAAACAAAACTCTTGCTAGCAGATAACATCCATGAGGGACACTGAAAACACTGGTGGAAAGGTCTGATGGTCCTTTCCTACTAAGGGAGAATTGTCATGCTACCATAGCATTTTTTGTTGCTGAAATACAAAACCCCTATAACTAGTCACAGTTTGGCCTCAAGCACTTGGTCAATGCAAAAGAACCTTCTTTCACACACACTCTCCCCAAGCAGCCCCTCCCCAAGAACTCACTCCACTTCACATCTCAGTACTTCAGACCCTTGGTCAATTGCTCTGGTTTTCCAGTTTTTCTGAGTTATTGCACAGTCTTTCAGTCTGAATTTCATTTAAATTTTAGTGTTTCTTCTACCCTCTCTACTTGTGATGACCACTCTTGAGCTTTATATGACACACTTCAGTTATGGACTTCCTCAGACCACTATCAAAATTCATGTTCAATGTTTCATAGATTTGGTGCTGAAGGGGATCTCAGTGACCATCTAATATAATCCTCTCCTCATTTTACAAAAAAAAAAAAACTGAGGCCCAGAGAAGTTGCTCAAGGTCACACAGGTAGTTAAGTGGCAGAGAGATCAGGAGTTGAATTGAGATTTAATCACTCTTAAAACAAGTGTCTATTCCACTATATTCTGCTGTCTCTCACTAGGTCTAATCTTTTTAACATCAGTACATATTCAACTTTAAGTGCAAGTGAGAAGTTGAAACTCCAGGAGAAATTCATTCTGTACTCACTTCTCTTTCTTTTGGTGATTTCATCAGTTTCTATGAATTTAATCATCATTTCTGAGCAAATGAATATTGATCTATATATCAAGTCATGAGCTTCAGTCTCAAAAAAACAATTTCTTTAATGAACACTTCTGACTCAACATATCCTAAACACAACTCATTATTTTCCTTCCAAATTTCTCTATTTTTGTCAAAGGCAACAATATTCTTCCAGCCTTCCAGGTTAATGATCAAAATGATCCCTTTATTCTCCACACCCAGCATGTCCAATCAGTTAATAATCTTGTTATTTCTACATTCACAGTATCTTCTACATCATACCCTTTTCCCTAGTTCAGGCTCTCAGAGACTCTCTCACCTGGACTATTGCAGTGTCTTCCTAATTGAGGTTGCTGTCTCAAGTCTCTCCCTGCTCCAATCCATTTGCCACAGAGACTGTCAAAAGGACTTTCCCTACAGGTACTCTTGGGATGGGCAGTGAGATGTTCTGGAAGAATTCAAAGCCTCAGGCTATCTTCAAGTTCAAGTGAAGGCCATTAGTTGGGGAAATATATTCCCCAAGAATAGGATGGCCTCCCAAAGGGAGACAGCAATCCACTGAGGAGAAGGTAAACTTTCCCTTGGGGACACATCAGGTAACCAAGGATACACAGATGAGGTAATTAAAGGTATATACAAGAGGGGTATAGCTCAAAGAGCTACAAAGATGATAACCATGAGCAAAGGGAAATCAAGTTAACTATAAAGCAGCAAGGGGTGGGGGGAGAACACTAAGCTATACATAAACAATAAGGGCAATAACCCAAAGAATTAATCCTTTCAGGCTAGGGCAGGGATTTATTATTTTGCTTATAAGGGATTTGTCTTGGGCCAGGGAACACGGTACTTCACTGAAGTTCTTTGAACTTTGGCTTTTAAAGCCTATCATTATTCTACCCTAACCTAGAGTTCCTCACTCATTTTGCATTCCTATAACAGGAAGAGCTCCACCCTTGACAAGTTGAGCTATCTAGCTCCTTTCTCTGTCTCTGTCTCTGTCTCTCCCCTTTTCCCCTTATTTGCAGGTGCTCAGCCCAAAGGCTAGTTAAGATTTCTGAGATCTACAGGTCCCAATCACTCTGGCTCTCCTGGATCAGCCAACGATTAGGTTAAATCCACTAGTGTGGACCCTGATTTAGCAGAATATATGTGAACGGATATTGTTTCTGTTTTGGCCAGAAACTGAGAGTCTTCTCCTCCCCTCCCTTTGCCCACCCCACCCCACCCCTTTTTTTGACTATGCAAAAGAAGCTATTTGCTTCATTTCTTTCTAAACCTGCCTTAATCATTGAGAAACCCTGAGGGTCTTGCCCTCCTACTTTAATTTTAGGAGGGGGGGTAGTTGTGGGGGGGGGAACTAAGTAAAAGTGATTCTCTTGGCATCTTTGCTTCATCTCTTAGCTAGACTTCACTGAATGGTGGTTACCTCAGTCAGTGACCTGGGAAAGAATTTAGCTTTAAAAATTTTCCCATTGCCCAGGGCTATCATTAGTCATTCTTATCTATATCTGGTCACTGAACCCAGATGGCACAGGAAGAGAAAATAATGCTGGTGACTTTGCACAGCACCCCCCCCTCCCCCCCTTAAATTCAATCCATTCTAGGTGGTGCTGCAGACTGGCCTGGAGACCAAAGGACCTGAGTTCAAATCTAACCTCAGACACTTAATACTTACTTAGCCATGAGACTTTGGGCAAGTTTTACACTCATCAGCTGTGTGACCCTGGGCAAGTCACTCCATTGCCTCAAAAAAAAAAACTAGGATAGTAGACTTTTTCCATGCATTCCAAAGAAGCTCATAAGACTCCTCTTGTTTGATGATAAGTAAACTGTTCCTAGATCTTGTGTTCCAAAACAAGTTACATTACTTCAATAAGATAGTTCTAATCACGTTAGGCCATATAATCTTGCTTGACTGTCAATTCAGTGCAACTTCTTGATCTTCACTACCTTTGTGAGACTTGCAGTGTGCCCTTTTCTCAAGAAAAGCCAAAAATGGACTTTTCTTTTTGCTCAAAGGAGTCTCTATATTTTTTAGTGGATTTTTATCCCACACATACATATCCATTTATTTTATCAGGGAAGTGAAGGACTTTGTGGATTATGAGAAGACATTCTCCCCTTACCCTACCATCCTCTACCATATATTCCTTTGCAGAGGTGGGAAGTCCATGGGTATGGAATACATGTCTGTATTATTAGATTTTTTTCCTAGTGGATTTAATTGATTTAGTTGATTTTTTTCTCTTGCTCTTTCTTTAAAATAAAAGATTCTTCATTATTTTGTAGGCAAAAAGGGGGAAAAGGCATACAGGAGGAATTCTAGGCAATGTAAAAACAGATCAATAAAAACATTTTTTTTAAAAAAGAAAAATCTCACATAGGATTCCTGGCCTCATGTTGTTGATCCATATGGAGAAAATGTAGAGAACTGGAGAAGTAGCAAGGAATTTAACAAAGAACAAATAGGTCAACTTCCAGGATGATTGAAGAAGGTAAATCTTCAAACTATGGATGAGTGGATTTAACCTGGATTCTTGACAAGACTATAAAAGGGTAATACAGAGAAATGGGTCTTTTAGGAAGGCTCATCAAGTCACACAGGCCCCACTTCAAGATAGTTACTAGGCTTGGACATCAGTGAAATGCTTTGAATTGCACAGGTCTGGCATTCAGTGCTCTGAGGGTGTCATTATGAAAAATATGGAAATAGGTTGAGTGAAAGGTTAATTAATGGGAATTAATTAATTAATGGGAAAATTTGAAATTATTTGAGTGATGACAATGCTCAAAGGGCAACAGAACAATAACAACCTGGAGGAAGGAGATTGAACAATCTAGGGTCCTACTCTTGATACTGTTTTGTTCAATGTTTTTGCTAATGATTCAGATAAAGCCACAGATGGCAGGCTTATCCAATTAGCAGATGATCCACTGCTCAGAAAGATAGCTAAGAGCACTAGATGACAGAATCAGGATCCAAAAAGATTGCAACAAGCTGGAAAGATAGGTCAAATCGAATAGGATTAAATTTAATCTGGATAAATGATCTGGAATTTTAAAAACTAACAGCCTAAGTACAGAGTAAAGATAACATGTGTGGAAATCTGTTCATATAAAAAAGAACAAGTTTAAAAAAAACAATCTTAGTTGTGATATGGAAGTCAAAAAAAGGCTAATACAATCCTGAAACAAATTAACAGAAGATTTATTTCTAGAATCATGGAGGTGATAGTTCCCAATAAAGTCTGACCTGATTACACCATATATGAAGTACTATTTTCATATGAAGTACTGAAGGGCATAGTCAAGCTGAGATATGCCCAGATAGCACATTTGACCAAGATAGAATAAGATCTTAAAATAATACTACTCAAGGATCAGTAGAAAGAATTGAGGAGGATAATGGGATGGGGGGGGGGGAAGATTGGGGTTACAAGATATGAGAGGTAATTCCCCAGAAGTGAAGCCTCCTCAAAAAGGATTAATAATTTATTATTATTGTCATCATTATTATTATCTTATAGGAAGGCCTGCAAAAACATGTTTTTCAAAGTACTATTACAAAAATATTTTTCAAAACATCCTGTACTGTGTTTGATCCTCCCTTGGATCTTGTTTGTAAATATGTAACACTACCTTTGTTGTCTCCTTTCTATTATTGAAAAATAGCACCTGCAGCTAACTTACAAAAAACATTTTTATCTTGTTTGCAAATATGTAAAGCTACCATTATTCTTTTCTTCCTGTTCACCTGCAGCTAGCCTACCTTTGTTTTTGCTTTTATTAATGGGAAAATTTTCATGTCTAGATTGTGCCCCTTGAAGCCCAGTCAATGGGACAAGGGGGAAAGGGGTGAGGGAAGAACTTGCATTGGGGTATAAATAAGCCTTGCTTCTAGAATTCCTTGGTACTTCTTGGATGGTGCAACTAGTACGACAAGGGGCATACTGTCTTCTCATGAATACCCAATAAATTCCTTTCTGCTTTCTAGGTATTTAAGTCTTTGTTTTTGATTGTTTTGTGAGCAATGGTCTATACCACACAGTATTTTTGAATAGTGGTTTCTGTAACACAGAATTGGTGCATTGGCTGGGAATCCCCCTTATCTGAGGAAAGGTCTCCCAGTTAATCCTAGGACAGGTGCCCGCTGACCATCTGCCAGTAGTCCATGAAACAGTTTGGGAGTTTCCTTTCACTTTTAAGGAAAAGTCTCAAAGAAAGACAGCTACCTGAAAGCAGAAACCTAGAAAAGGGAACAACCACCACTACCTGCTAAAACAATTTGAAATGGTCACGTAACTTTTGTGTTGCACAGTTCTAGGAAGACAAGATCTAAGGAGTCCTTTATTGGAGCAAGAACTAGTGCTGGGTGACTGGAGGGAGGGAAACAAGACTGAACTCAGTGAGGGGAGAAGGCAAGAGTGGTGAGCCCCAACAGGGCAAGAACTAGTGAGCCTTGGGAGTCCCAGTCAAAGTCTGGGGTCAGCAACATAGTTCTCTTCCAAATGTTCTGGATACTAGCCCATTAGGGATCAAGATTGCTAATTGGACATTAAAGTGTAAAGGAAAAGGGGAAAAAAAGTTTTTGTAAAGATAAAATATTGCTGGGGTGGCTAGGTGGCACAGTGAATAGAGCACTAGCCCTGGAGCCAGAACTTGAGTTCAAATCCGGCCTCAGACACTTAATAATTACCTAGCTGTGTGTGACCTTGGGCAAGCCGCTTAACATCATTGCCTCGCAAAAAAATCCTAAAAAAAAAAAAAAAAAAAAGATAAAATATTGCTGTTTTGATTTGAGCAGACACTCAGATCAAAGGAAATGTCTTCTGGCTAAAGTACAGGTCATCTGAAGGCTGGGTTTGCCAAAATTTAAACCTATATGTGAATCTGGAGTGAGGAAGAAAGTGAACATCAGCCCTTTGGCTGCCCCAATTGTGTGACAATGTTTGGCAAAACAAAGGAGGAAGAGGAGGGGGAACCCCCAACTCTGTGGGATCCCCTTCTTGCCATTCCTCCTCCTCATGCTCCTTGGTCGATACCACTTTGGCTCCACCTTTGGCTCCTGCTTCTGCACCCTCTCCGGCCCCTCTAGGAGGAGCAGCAGACTTGGAGAGTTTGATTGACCTTGCTAGACCAGGGACACTTGCTAGACCAGCCCTGCTGAGGAGAGAACTGAGGCAGTCAATTAAAGACCAAGAGAATCTCTCACTCCCGAGTATTACTAAGTTCTTTCACTTGAGGGAGGTGCCCCTCGTTCCGGTTGGGTGATAGGCATGTTTATTTAATTATTTTTTTCAATTAGCTAACTCTATTTGGGCTGATCTGTATAAAGTAATCTGAAAATGCATATAACTGAATTAAAAAGGGTTTTGTAAAAATGCACAACTTTGATTATGATGTGATGTTCCTAAATGTTCTAATATTAAATATAAAACTCTTATAACCTAGAGCATTAGGAAGTTAGAATTGCTCTGAGAAAAATAAGAATTTGTAAACTTTTTAAGTTTTGAAGGAAAATAATTTAAGGTTATTTTGGATATGACTTTTGGAATTTATAAGGTTGTTAAATGAAGTATAAAGATTTTGTAATCAGAAAAAGGGATTTTTTAGAAACATCTGATCATAAGAATTTTCTGTGTTGCAAAAATTCTAAGTAGTAAAAGGAATATATGTGAAATTAAAGTATGTTGTATATAATTGGTAAACTTTTATAGAAGAATAGATTCAAACTAAACTTTTTTGAGAATTTAAAATTGTGTTGTGATAGCAAACAGATTGAATGGAGGGTTTCATCTAATGTTCTAGTCATTTACTTTCACAATTATACAGCTTTGGGATGTGAAAACCAGGACACTGTCAACAGTCTCATACGTGTATTTATATATACATATATATGATGACCAAAGTAGCTTACTTAACATCTGTCATTTGAAAATAGGAAAATGACCCTTTGACCCAGCAATACCACTACTGGGTCTATACCCTGAAGAGATGATGAAAAAGGGTAAAAACATTACTTGTACAAAAATATTTATAGCAGCCCTGTTTGTGGTGGTGGCAAAGAATTGGAAATCAAGTAAATGTCCTTCAATTGGGGAATGGCTTAGTAAACTGTGGTATATGTATGTCATGGAATACTATTGTTCTGTTAGAAACCAGGAGGGACGGAATTTCCTGAAAACCTGGAGGAATTTGCATGAACTGATGCTGAGTGAGATGAGCAGAACCAGAAGAACACTGTACACCCTAACAGCAACATGGGAGTGATGTTCAACCTTGACGGACTCACTCATTCCATCAGCGCAACAATCAGGAACAATTTTGGGCTGTCTGCAATGGAGAGTGCCATCTGTATCCAGATAAGGAGCTGTGGAGTTTAAACAAAGTTCAAGGACTGTTCCCTTTAATCTAGAAAAAAAACAGATATCTTATTGTCTGATCTTGTCACCTCTTAGACTTCTCTTCTTTAAGGATATGATTTCTCTCTCATCACACCCAATTTGGATCAAGGTACAACATGGAAACAAAGTAAAGACTGACAGAGTGCTTTCTGTGGGGGGTGGGGAGAGGGAAGCAAGATAGGAGGGAAAACTGTAAAACTCAAATAATATCTTTAATAAAAATTAATTTAAAAAAGAAAATAAGAAAATGTATCTATTTGAGGTCTTGTTCTATGTAAATGTAACACTGCCTAGCACAGGTAAAAGTTTACATAGGGGTTTTGAAATCATTACATGTATAAGATTAAATTCTTGGAGAATTTCATTTTCTTTAATAGAAGCATATTTGGGAGAAGAGGATAAATAAGCTTGTAAAACAAAAATGTAAAAGGTATTAGGTTACAAGGTTAACCTTAATTAATTATGTTGTTAAAGAATAAGATGTCAGCATGTAAAGCTTGTGTTTCATGTAGGTTAATAATTAAAGAAGTCAGGATTGTGTATTCCCCATGTTAAGTGCAAATTCAGAAGGATAGTGGATAGGATATTGGAGAGCTTATCCTGACTGCATGATACCCTTCCAATAAAATTGAATAAGTGTGGGGGCTCTGAAGAATGATTGGAAATTTAAAATCATATAATCCACAGATAGATAACTTTATGAGTAAGATGCTGAAAAATATAAGTTATGTGATCTATTTTTGTAAATGTAAGTGATGATACTGAAGTCTGGAATTATTGATAGCTTTGTAGGAATAATGAGAGAAAATATCAAGTCATGACTCTCAGGGATCCATGAAATTTTTAAACAATGTGATGGAATTTGCTCTAGATCTGTAAGTTCATGTATAAATGAAATAATGGAAAGATATGTTTTGTAAAATCTAGTAATTAATATTTTGTTACATTTGGAATTAATAACACATGTTGAAGATTTAAAGTCATCTAAGATGTTCTAATATATTCAATTTGAATTTCAAATATGGCTAATAAACAGGTTTATTTTAGAAAATTATTTGTATAGAAATTTTTCTAGTATATACATAAATTGAGATTACTGTGGTTATATCTATATCTATATCTATATATATAAAATATCAAAACTACAGTTGCTTTCTTTGAAGTAAAAGATAAAAAAATTAATGGTAATAATTTGAGATTTTTCTGTGATCATCTGTAGCTAATTGTTATGTAAGAATTCTAGGGGCACTAGGTGGTGCAGTGGATAAAGCACCAGCCTTGGAGTCAGGAGTACCTGGGTTCAAATCTGGTCTCAGACATTTAATAATTACGTAGCTGTGTGGCCTGGGCAAGCCACTTAACCCCAGCCTTGCAAAAATCTAAAAAAAAAAAAAAAAAAAGAATTCTGGAGATGATGAACAATTTTCGAGCTAAAAAGAGGTGTTTATTTATTGTATAATACAACAGGCTAGAAGGAGGTGTCTCTAGCCAAGAGGCATCTGACATACCATCTTTTTATAGGAATAGAATGGATATGATTCCAGACAAAGGGATTGTGTGTCTGGAGACTAGAAGTTAGTACCCCCTGAGAGAAAGAACTTCTAGTTGAGTTATGGAACATATTTATGATGGATTTTGTGTATCAGGGAATACTACAAATGCTGGGAGAATTTGACTGCTTTTTGCATGAGTTTGGAAGGTGTTTTCTGAAGACAGGGACCTAGAAAGGATACTCAGAGTAGATTATGTGTGTCAGGGAGGGGGCTCACTGATTGGGCCCACATTAAGATTACAATTGGTATTTAGTCCTTGTGAACTGGATTCACTTGAAGGTCAAATTAGATGTAATTACTATTTTAGATCATGGGTCTTTTAATTGGTTTCTGTTCTGTCCTATACCAGGTGTGATCAGCAAAGGAAGTGCTGTTGGGTCAATGCTCTTCTGAAGCCAGGAAGCCCAATGGGAAGTCTGAAGACCACAGGTGACAAGTACATTGGTACGAAAAGTTGAAGGGGTGGCTTTTTCAGTGCAGTCTGAGATTGGAGCCTTTCTGACTTGTTTTCCCAAATGTGACATTAGAATAATGTCTCACCAGATAGATTTAAAATTTGGCTTAAAGCATTTGACTACCCACATGACCTCTGCCTGGAAAATGACTTTCAAAACTATAAAAATTCCTTTATAAAGGAATTTTCTTTTGATGTCCTGGATCTTTATAGTAATTCACTATAAGCAAATCTGATATAGAAATTTTAAAACAATTGGCATTTAATAATAGCCAGATAGGCTAGTGTGTGGTTTTGACATCAGCTGTTAGCTACATGTTCTGACAAGAATTAAGATCCTTTGATTTTTTATATTAAAGGGGATATTTAGGTAAGAAGAATAAAAAAATTTTGTAATCTCAAGGTATGATTCTGTGTAACAGCAGTTTCAAGTTCTACTTTAAGGAAAGGAATGTGAATTACTTGAGCACATCAGGAGAAGACTAACCCATGATATATTTAGAAATATTTTGGGAAGAGAAATTTATTTTAGTTAAAGATGCTTGGGTTATTATTTTAGGAGCAAAAGTTTAAGATTGTAAGTCATTTGCTAGACACTCTTTGTACTAAGATGATCATCTAATGTATATGTGACAAGCTCAAATTCATCTGACAAATTTCAATGAATTTACTTGTGCAGTAAAAATAATTATGGAAATTTTATTTTTTTCAGAGTGGAGTACGTATGTCAACATGACAGTGAATAAATCAAAATGTAAATTGCAATAGTTCTAGAATTTTATTGTCTAATGATGAAAATATGAGTCTTGGTCTGATAAGATGTTGTGTTAAGAAGTTCCTTTACCAGAAGAGAAGATCTCAACAAGTAACCTGAACTGGAGATGACTTTTTGGAACAGACTCTGAAGATAAAGAAAAATATTGGATGTCTCCAGGGGAAAAGAGAGAGACTGGACCAGTTCATCTTCTCCATCTTGCATCTATGTGTATAGTTTGTTTGGTCGGGTGATCTTCCCCTTTGATATCTGCAACTATCCCCTTGATTCTGTGTTTCACCTCTACTTATGTCCCTTTCCCTGTAGATAAATATTTTGCTTGTTGCCTACCCATTGCTAAGAAGAAGGGATGGGGAGGCGCCTTGGAGAGAGTGAATGTTAACAGACTATTCAAGGGAAGAGCAGGTACCCCAGCTAGATTATATATCATATGCTAACAAGTGGAATAGTACTCACATTCAGTATAACAAATGGGAATTGGGTCCTATGTACTGATTCATATTCATAACCCTCAAGATATAGCAATGGGAGGGGGGCGGAGCCAAGATGGCGACAAGAATAGATCATGTCCTAGGCGCTCTCTCATAAATCTTTGAAACTAAGGACTCTAACTAAATTTTCGAGAGACAGAACCCACAGAGGGACCCAATGAGGCAGTTCTCCTACTCTTACCTGGAAAAGAGCAGAAAGGCTCTGCTCCCCGGGGTCGGAAGGGCGGCCCGCCAGAGGGGCGGCCTGCCAGAGCCAAAGAACTTCAGTCTCCCGGAGGCAACACAGGAGTTTCCTGACTTGTGCCCCGGGGAGCAACAAGCACAAACTGGGGGAACAGCGGGGGGACCTCTGCCAGAGCGAGCACGGGGAGCCCAGCCCTCAGGGCACACAGCAAGCAGCTTGGTCTTTCCCCAGCCCAGACCCGGAAACAGAAGCAGGCGGAGCAGGTAAGCAGGAGCCCCCAGGGCATGAGCCCATTGAGCTGAGGGAGGGGAGTGAAGAGAGAGAGACTGTGGAGCTCTGTCCTCTGCCCCTGGAACAGGACTCTGGGGCTCTGACCACATTCAGATCCTGATCCCAGTCTAGGTCCCCCCACAGAACAGCAGGGCCCCATCCACCTCGGACCCGTGGCAGGGGTGTGGAGCTTGTGGTCATTCACAGACCAGGAGGGAGGACAGAGCCGCACACACTGAGACCCTTCTGGGAGTGTCCCAAAATTTTAGGAAGCACCCCCAAAACAGGTTTAGACTAGGAAAATGAGCAAGCAGAGAAACAAGAGAAACACCATTGAGAAATACATTATCTATGAACCCAAGAAGGATCAATATACTCAGTCTGAAGATGAGGAAGCACAAGCTCCTGCATCTTAAAGACTCCAAGAAAAATAGAAATTTGGGCTCAGGCTATGACAGAGCTCAAAAAAAGACTTGGAAAATCAAATGAGGGAGTTAGGAGAAAAACTGGGAAAAGAAATGAGAGAGATGCAGGAAAAACATGAAAATGAAGTCAGCAGCCTAGTCAAGGAAATCCAAAAAAATGCTAAAGAAAATAGCATGCTAAAAACCAGCTTAGGTCAAATGGATAAAACAGTTCAAAAAGTTATTGAGGAGAAGAATGCTTTAAAAAGCAAAATTGGCCAGATGGAAAAAGAGATAAGAAAACTCTCTGAGGAGAATAAATCCTTCAGACAAAGAATAGAATTCAGGGAGAATGATAAATTTACCAGAAATCAGGAATCAATACTTCAAAACCAAAAAAATGAAAAATTAGAAGAAAATGTGAAATATCTCATTGAAAAACAACTGATATGGAAAACAGACTTAGGAAAGATAATTTAAAAATTATTGGAATACTTGAAAGTCATGATCAGGAAAAGAGCCTTGGCATCCTTTTCAAAGAATTACTACAGGAAAATTGCCCTGATATCCTGGAAGCAGAGGGAAAAATAGATATGGAGAGAATCCACAGATTCCCCCCCACACCCGAGAAAGAGATCCCAAAAAATCCAGGAATTTTATAGCCAAGTTCCAGAACTCCCAAGTCAAAGAGAAAATATTACAAGCAGTCAGAAGGACACAATTCAAATATCGTGGAGCTGCAGTCAGGATCACACAGGACTTAGCAACAGCTACACTGGAAGCTTGTAGGGCTTGGAATATAATATACCGGAAGGCAAAAGAGCTTAGAATGCAACCGAGAATCAACTACCCAGCAAGGCTGAATGTCCTCTTCCAGGGAAAATGATGGACTTTCAATGAACCAGGAGAATTTCAAATGTTCCTTTTGGAATGGCCAGAGCTGAACAGAAGGTTTGATCTTCAAATATAGGACTCAGGTGAAGCATAGAGAGTGCAGGAGAAGGGGAAAATATGAGGGACTTAATGATGATGAACTGCATGTATTCCTGCATAGAAAAATGACACTGATAATACTCATATGAACCTTCTCAGTTAATAGAGCAAGTAGAGGAGCTTTTATAGTTGAAGCACAGGAGAAAGCTGAATTCGAAGATAAAATATAGTGTAAAAAATGGAGTCAATAGAAAAAAAGGGAAATGTAATGGGAGAAAGAAAAAGGAGAGGGGGAATAGGCCAAGATACTTCATATAATAAGATTTTTCTTTATTACAATGAGCTACTGCAATGATATGGAAGGGAGGGAGGCAAGGGGGAATCTTCATTTCCATCAGAGGTGGCTAGGAGAGGAAACAGCATATATACTCAATGGGGTATAGGCATCTGGAGTAAGAAGGAGCGGGGGGAACAGGGGGAAGGGGGGGGTGCTGTGAGTGATGGAGGAGAGGATGGACCATGGGGGGAGAGTGGTCAGATATAAGACATTTTCTTTTTTACTTCTTGCAAGGGGCTGGGATTGAATGGCCTGTCCAGGACCATAGGGCCAGGTAGATGCTGGGCCTAAGGGGTGATGTTGGGGCTCAGGACCTCTTGGCCCCAGGACCAGGGATCTGTCTGCTGTGCCACTCAGCGACCCTACAGCGGAGTCAGAGTGAAAGGGGAGAGAAAATATAGTACATGGTAGTGGAGAAATACGAAAGGAGAAAGTTGCAATCAGCAATGGCAACAGTGGAAAAATATGGAAGTAACTTTTGCCATGGACTTATCATAAAGAATGTGACCCATTCGCGACAGAGTTGTTGGTGTTGGAACAAAGACTCAAGCACATTTTTTATTATTGTTATTTGGGAGGGGGGTGCAGGGCAAATGGGGCTGGGTAGCCTGCCTGGGGCCACATAGCAGGGTGATCATTGGGTGTCTGAGGCCAGATTTGGACCCAGGTGCTCCTGGTTCAAGGGCCAATGCTCTGTCCACCACCTAGCCACCCCTACTATTATTACTATTTTATTTTATTTTGGTTTTTTTTCTTTTGGGGGGGTTTTTGCAGGACAGTGGGGTTTGGGTGGCTTGCATGTCACATGTCTGGGTGAATGTTGGGTGTATGGGGCCGGATGTGGGCTTGGGTGCTCATGACTCCAGGGCTGGTGCTCCATCTACTGCACAACCTGGCCATACCTACAATTATTACTATTTTTTTTAATTTTAATTTTTTTCTCTCCCCTTTATCACTCAAGTGAGTCTATATTTTTTGGGGGGGGTATCTTGTTTACTCTTAAACAAGAATATTTTATTAATGTATAAAAACATTGTACAAAATGAGAATAAATATTAAATAACTGAATTTCAATAAAAAAAGATATAGCGATGGTGTTTGTCTAAGGTGGTAGGGAGTAACCCTCAAGAAAAATGTTACCAATAGCTTTTAGTGGAATTATCTTACTCCCGTTATGTCCCCTCTATATGAGAAAAACTAATAATAAGAATAGTTCAAAACTGTATCTCACTTTATTAAAGGGAAGAGAGAAATCAAACTGAAGGTTCTGAAGAATCAAGATACCCATTCAAGACCACCTTGATAATTCACAGGAAGATTTAGTAGAGGAAGTATCCCAGCAGTCGTGTGAGAAGGCTTCAATTGGTAGGACCATGAGAGGTAATTCCACAGAAGTGAAGCCTCTTCAAAAAGGATTAATAATTTATTTATCATCATCATCATCATCATCATCATCATCATCATCATCATCATCATCTTATTGGAATGCCTGCAAAAACATGTTTTTCGAAACACTCCATACTGTGCTTGACACTTCCTCGGACTTTGTTTGTAAATATGTTACACTACCTTTGTTGTTTCCTTCCTGTTACTGAAAGATAGATCTTGCAGCTAACTTGCAAATATATAAGCCTTGCTTCTTGTACTCCCTGGCTGGCACAACTAGTGCAACGAGGGGGGAACTGCCTTCTCATGAGAATGCACTAAATTCTTTTCTGTTTTCAAGGTTTCAAAGTCTTTGGGGTTTTTTTTTAAATTTTTTTAAAAAAAAGTAGCAGTCTCTGTACCACGCAATATTTTTGAATAACGGCTTCTGTAACACACTAGGCAAATAAAAAGTCAGAATTTTAAGAATTATCATGTAATAGAAAGGGGTATTTGTCTACATCTAAACTGAATCTCTGCAGCCTCAACCCATAGATCTTTACTAGTAATTAGCTCCTTTGGACTCTATTGATCAAGCCTTAGACCATTCTTCTCCAGATACTGCTTTACTACTCAGACTCTCCTTCATGGATCCACATCCTAGTTCCTGAACTTGGCTTTTTTTCATGAAGTTCTCGGTTCTTCTTTAATGATAACTTTTTCACTGTGGTCTTCCCCTGCTTCCCTAAAATGAAGGCTACAACCAGGATTATGGAACTCACCCAACAGGCAGCCTATAATGGGCCTCCAACCTACCCTCCCAGCCAGGCTAAGCTACAGGGGTGCAAAACAGTAGATGACCTAACTCTACAACAGTCAGATCACCACTTATTCCTCCATGTCTATCTTTAAATTCAGGTATATATAAAAGATATTGTTATTGTTGTTGTTCAATCATGTCTGACTCTGTGAGCCCATGAACCATGGGGCTTTCTTGCCAAAGCCACTGGAATGGTTTGCCCTTTCCATCTCCAGCAAATTAAAACAAACAGAGTTTAAGTGTCCTGCACAGAACTAGTAAGTGTCTGAGGCTACATTTGAACTTAGGTCTTCCTGACTCCAACCAGCATTTTATACACTAAGCCATCTAGCTGCCATATAAAGTAACATCCAGTGCTAAAGCCTTTGGGTGCATTTGGATATTTTTTTTAAATTACCATTAATTCAATGATGAAAATTGTCATAGTTGGAGAGTTCCCCTAGACATAAATGCCTGAATTTTCAGAAATGCACTTTTCCAACAAAACTCCTTTAGCCAAAGTTAGAGCCCACTCCTACGACTTCTTCAAACTGAAAATGGTAAGCAAGGTGATTACTTTGCCCACTGATTTCAAACTGCAGAGAATTTTTTTTACTTAAGTCTCTTAAAATAAATAAATTTCCTTAGTCTCGGGTGCTGTGTAATGAGTCTGAAAAACTGGCATCAAATCTTGAATCTGTTTACCTTGTAAGACTGGCCATCTTTTAACCTTGTATGAATTTAACCTCTCTGACTTCTTTCCCTATAAAATGAGGAGACTGGACCAACTGCTGTGCAATAACCCTTCTCCCTTTAAATCCTCTAAAACCCTCTGCTATAGCAACTAGGGGTGTTTTATTCAGACTGAAGCACATCCCTTACCTAGATAACTTGAACCAAACTGTGGGCTGCCTGGCCATGGATTACAAGTTGTCTACAAACCAAATTTTAAGAATTGTGTCCAGGGGTGGCTACGTGGCACAGTGGATAAAGCACCAGCCCTGGAGTCAGGAGTACCTGGGTTCAAATCCAGCCTCAGACACTTAATAATTACCTAGCTGTGTGGTCTTGGGCAAGCCACTTAACCCCATTTGCCTTGCAAAAACCTAAAAAAAAAAAAAAAGAATTGTGTCCATGACTTTGTGAGGACCAAGATCAGATAGAGTCCACAGTCCATGGAATTATGAAAGATAACTGAAAATGAGATTAGTCTGGAGGGTCTTGAGGCAGTTTAGTTTTTCTTTTTCTTACAATATTCTGTTAAGGAGGAGTTAGGATCATAGAGTCAAAGACCTGGAAATAAAATAAGCCTTTCAGGGCCCATTTCTTTTTTAGAGAGGCACAGGGAAGGTATGTGATTTCGGAAGTTCCTACAGATAGTAAGTAGGCAGGCTTGAACTTGAAACCAGGTCCTGCAACTCCAGAGCCAGTGGTTTTTTTATTTTATACTGTGTTAACTCCCTTCTTCAGGACTCAGGGCTTGAGATTGGGAGAGTGGAGACTCAGGACTAGATGATTCTAAAAAGCAGAAGGTATATGGATCAAGGCATAAAAATAAGGCTATTTATAAAATGCTGAGCATTCCAAAAATATTAATATCAGAAATAGCTAAAAAACCTAATGCAATATTAACTTTCATTAATAAAAGTACAGTGTCCTTTGACTCAGTGACTTCAAGACTGAGGATATACTTCAAGGAGATCAAAGCTAGAGAAATGGTCACCACATATCAAAATATTCATCACTGCCCTTTTATGGTAGCAAAGAGATGGAAATAAAGGGAGTGTCTATAGGTTAGGGAATGACTGAATAAACTGGTAAAAGGATTTTAAAAATAGGTATTATTATTATTATTATTATCATTATTATTATTATTGTGCATTAAGAAATAATAGATAGCCATCTGTATCCTGAGAAAGAATTGTAGAGTTTAAACAAAGATCAAAGACTATTACCTTTAATTTTTTAAAATAAAGTATTATGTTATTCTGCTATATCACATACTATATGTTTCTTCCTTAAGGATATAATTTCTTGGGGCAGCTAGGTGGCGCAGTGGATAAAGCAGGCCCTGGAGTCAGGAGTACCTTAGTTCAAATCCGGCCTCAGACACTTAATAATTACCTAGCTGTGTGGCCTTGGGCAAGCCACTTAACCCCATTTGCCTTGCAAAAAACCTTAAAAAAAAGGATATAATTTCTCTCTCATCACATTCAACTTAGATCAATGCATTCTATGGGAATGATGCAAAGACTAACAAACTGCCTTCTGTGGAGGGTGGGGGGAGGGAAGCAAGATTGGGGGGAAAATTGTAAAACTCAAAATAAATAAAACCTTTCTAAAATAAAAAAAATGGATATTAGAAATTCTGAGAACATGAGATGATTTAGATTAACTCAAACAAAGTGAAGAGAGCAGAACCAACAACATATACTATGTAAATTAAAAGTCTATTAAAACTTTAAGATTATAATAGCAAGAGTAAAATGAGCAGAACCAGAAGATTATACACACTAACAACACATGGGGTCATAATCAAGCATGATAGACTTTTTCATTTCAGCAGTACAATAATCAAAGACCATTTTAAAAGATTTGTGTTGGAAAATATCCATAGCCAGAGAAGGAACTATGGAGTTTAAATGAAGACCAAAGCTTATTATCTCTTCTTTTCTCCACTCTAATGTTTTCTTTCTTCTCTTTGGATCTGATTCTTCTCTCACAATATGCTCAATATCAATCTATGTTTAGTATGGCTATAAATGTAAAGCTTGTTATCAGACTGCGTTTTTGTTGGGGGAGGGAAGAGAGGGAGAAAAATTGTAAAACTCAAAAACCTTGTTAAAAAATGATTGATAAAAACTGCCATTGCATGTAGTTGGAGAAACAAATAAATAAAATATTTATTAAAAAATTATAATAGCCATTTAACAAAGCTTTTTAAAACAAAAAAATACTGAATAATTGCACAAAGCAGGCATATAATAATTGTTTACTGAACTAAATTTTATTTACCAAAAACAAAAAAAAATTAGTAGCTTCACATAGGTAGAATTGCATCAAAAATAATAACTCCCGACCTTGAAGAAGACATAAAACCTACTGACTAAAGAGCATTTACTAAAGATAAAGATAGAAGAGCTAGTGGCATGATGTACACAGAATACTGGGACTGGAGTCAAGTCTGTGTGACCCTGGGCTACCTCAGTTTCTTCAGCTGTAAAATGTGGATAATAATGGCACAAAGCTTAAAGGGTTGTTTTGTTAGGACAGAATAGAATAGATGCTAAATAAATGTTTATTCCCTTCCCTTCCCAGGTGAAAGGATTATAATGTCAAAGATATTTGTGTTTGATTATAGAGACAACAGGATACCACTTTAGTTTCTTGAATAGGGAATGACACAATCAGATCTTTGCTTTAGGAATGTCACTTTGTTGGCTCTGAAGAAAATAGACAGGAAAGGGGGTAGGAGATTTGCAGGAACACCAATTAAAAGACAGGTGCAATGAGCAGGAGTGAGGTGATTGAAGGGCTGAACTAGGGTGGTAGCTATGTCAGTGGAGAGGAGGACAGATGAGAGATGCTGTGGAGTAAAATCATTAAGACTGATGCCTGGTTATATGAGGTTATGGAAAGATATGGGATGCATATAGAGATGTGGGAATCATCTGTGTAGAAAGGCTAGCTGAACCCATGGGAGTTGATAAGATCAAGTGAAACAATATAGAAAGAAAAGTAGTGAGGGCAGAGTTCCATATATACCCAAAGAGGTAGCTGGATGGTGGCCCTACAAAGAGGACTGGGAAGGAACAGTCAGTCAGACAGAAGGAAGAAAAAGTTTTGTCACATAACTCAAGGAGAATAGAATATTGAGGTGAAAAGGTGTAGGTCAACAGTGTTAAAAGAAAAAAAGATCAAGAATCAAGAATGAAGTCATTGGATTTGGTGCCAGACTCGGAGAAAATGCTATATAAGTATATTTATTATTGTTATTGTTACCACTACCATCATCATCATCACTATCATCATCACTTGGAGAAGGTAGTTGACTGATAAAGTTGGAAATCAGATTGAAAGAGAATACAATGGGAAGAAAATGGAAGCAACAAAGGCAAACAGTTTTTTCTTTTTTCTTTTCTTTCTTTTGAATTTTTTACAATTTTTCCCCTAATCTTGCTTCCTTCCCCACATTGCCCAAAGAAGGCAGTCTGTTAGTCTTTTTTTTTAAGGTTTTTGCAAGGCAAATGGGGTTAAGTGGTTTGCCCAAGGCCACACAGCTAAGTAATTATTAAATGTCTGAGACTGGATTTGAACCCAGGTACTCCTGACTCCAGGGCCAGTGCTTTATCCACTGCGCCACCTAGCTGCCCCTAGTCTGTTAGTCTTTACATTGTTTCCATGGTATTATATACACTGATCTAAGTTGAATGAAATCCTACAGGAAAAATTGCCCTGATTTCCTAGAAGCAGAAGGCAAAATATAAATTGAGAGAACCCACCAATCTCCCCAGAAAGAGATCCAAAAACAAAACAACCCCCAGGGATATTATAGCCAAGTTCCAGAATTCCCAAGTCAAAGAGAAAATATTACAAGTAGCCAGGACACAATTCAAATATCGTGGAGCTGCAGTCGGGATCATGCAGGACTTAGCAGAAACTACATTAAGGGCTCACAGGGCTTGGAATATAATATTTTGGATGGAAGAAGAGCTCAGAATGCAACCAAAAATCAACTACCCAGCAAAACTGAACATCCTCTTCCAGGGAAAAAGATGGACTTTCAATGAACCAGGGGAGTTTTCAATGTTTCTGTTGAGACAACCAGAGCTGAACAGCAAGTTTGACCTTCAAAGACAGGACTCAGGTAAAGCATAGAGAGTGGAGAAGGGGAAAATATGAGGGACTTAATGATGATGAACTGCATGTATTCCTGCATAGAAAAATGGTACTGATAATACTCATATGAAACTTCTCATTTAATAGAGCCGGAAGAAGGAATTTTTATAGATGAAGCACAGGAGAGAGCTTAATTTGAAGATATAATATATTGTAAACATGGAGACAATGGCTAAAAGGGAAATGCACTGGGAGTAAGAGAAAGGAGAGGTGGAATAGGCTAAGATATTTCATATAAAAGATATATATATATATATATATATATACACATATATTGTAATGAGCTTTTGCAATGATATGGAAGGGGGAAGGGTGAGGGGGGATGAGGGGAAACGTCACTCTCATCAGCAATGGCTCAGAGAGGAAACAGTATACACACTCAATAGGGTACAGACATCTAGAGTAAAAAGGAGAGAAGGGGGAAAGGGGGGAGGAGGGATAGAGGAGAGGGTAGATCATAGGAGAGAATAGTCAGATATAACACATTTTCTTTTTTACTTCTTGCAAGGAGTTGGGATTGGGTTGGCCTGTCTGGGACCACAGGGTCAGGTGGTTGCTGGGTCTCAGAGGTGGTATGTGGGCTCGGGGCCTCTTGGCCCCAGGACCAGTGATCAGTCTGCTTTTTCTAAAAGTTATGCTATGAAAGAAAAGGAAGACAGTAACTTTGGACAGTAACTTGCAGAGTCAAATAAGAGTTTTTAAACCATGATGATGGTGACATGGACATGCTTTGCAGTCAGAAGGGAGAGAACAAGCAGACAGAAAGGGGTTTTAAGGGAGAGGCAGAAGAGATGAGGAGGAAACAGTCTGCTGTTGGAGATAAATAGAGGAGCTGCTGCTTTGGCAAAGGGTCGTCTCGGGGCGGCTAGGTGGCGTAGTGGATAAAGCACCGGCCTTGGAGTCAGGAGTACCTGGGTTCAAATCTGGTCTCAGACACTTAATAATTACCTAGCTGCGTGGCCTTGGGCAAGCCACTTAACCCCATTTGCCTTGCAAAAACCTTAAAAAAAAAAGGGTCGTCTCTTCAAGAGACTGGTGAAAAAGAAAGAATGGGAGATGAATTCAAGGGGTCTTGTGGATACAAGTAGGAGGGAAGCAGGGACTCAGAATAGTCTATTTTCTCAGCAAAGTATGAGACAAGGATTGTGTTCTAGGGCTGATGGGAAAAGGTGTAGGGGGCTCAAAGAAAGAGATTTATAATACTCAATGGGGGAAGGGAATGTTCAACAGAGAATAAAATGGGAAATGCAGAAAGGCTTTCCTTGTTACAAGAAGGGTCCAGTTCAGATTCAATATCAAGAATGCAGTGGACACAGTCAACATGGTCTCATGATTTACATCAGCATCATTCATCATTCAAGTAGTAGTGTAGGAGATAGAGTAAATAAGTGTTGGAAGTAAATAAGCATGTATAAAAATCAGCTATGTGCTAGTCAATGTGCTAAGCACCTTAAAAATATCATCTCATTTGATCTTCACAACAACCCTAGGAGGTTGGAGATAGATAGCAAGTACAGATGGCCTTTTCCAAGAGTTTGGCTCCTAGAAAGAAGCCAGATTTAGAAAGGAGGAGAAACAAGCTGATGGTTTGATGAGATAATAGGTCGAGAAGATTTTTAAGGATGGATATATGTGAGCATGTAAGTAGGAAAGGATATAGTGGATTGGAGAGAGTAAAGATTGGAGGGAGGGGGTGATTGAAGGGGCAACCTTTTACAATTGAGGAAATTGAGGCAGACAGTTTAAGTGATTTGCCCAGAATAACATAGCTAGTTGTATCTGAGACCATATTTGAACTTAGTTCTTCCTGACTCTAAGGCTTCACATTCTATGTACTGTACCTGTTCAAGCTTGGCAAGGTGTGAGGAGTTAAAACCCAAAGGGTTTTGAGATTTGAGAGAAGAGGATAATACAGCTTTAAAATGTTTACAGCCGAACTTTTGACATCATTCTCATCCAGACCTTTGATATTCCTCTCATGGGTTACAACCTCTGATTCTTTCATCTCTTCCTCTGCCTCATTTCTCTGAAATCGATTCTTTATCCTCTCTGCCACCTTAGCCACCACCCATCCCTGTTTTCTCAGACAACTCATCAGCCCTGCTTTGAACTCACTTTCTTCTCTTCAAAACAATTAAGCAACCCTGAATCTTTTGCCCTGTTTCTCTAGCTCCTCCTCTCATGCTACTGAACAACACTGGAAAACAACACAATTGTGTGAAATGGGTTCATCACTGAATCTAAATTCTACCCTCATTGAAGAAAAACAATCTTTTTATTCATTTCTCTAATGAATGCCCCCCCACTCTCAATTAGTTATTCCAAACCTTCTCTTCTCTCTTCAAGCGACAATTTCCCTTTTCAGCAGAGGATTTCATCTCCTTAATTTACTGAGAAATTAAAGAACCTATTTATTCCCTATTCCAGTCATCAGAATTATCCCCTATTCTCTTTTTCTTTGTTCTAGACTGTATGTGTCATGGACCCCTTTGACAGGCAAGTATAGTCTTCTCAGAATTATATTTTTGAATAATTAAAGAAAATAATAAATTTCAAATAGAGGTAGATGAAAATAAAAATGTACTTCTCTCCTTCCCCTATTCAAATAAATGAAATTGCTGAAATTCATCTGGAGCCCTTGATCCCATTCCCTCCAGGGGACTAGCCCCTTCAATCACCCCCTCCCTCCAATCTTTATTCTCTCCAATCCACTATATCCTTTCCTACTTACATGCTCACATCTATCCATCTCTAAAAATCTTCTCTTGACCTATCATCTCATCAAGCCATCATCTTGTTTCTCCTCCTTTCTAAATCTGGCTTCTTTCTAGGAACCAAACCCTTGGAAAAGGCCATCTGTACTTGTTATCTATCTACACCACTCCCTTGTGACTAAAACTTCTCCCTCCAATGATATTGGCAATACCTTAATTACAAAATTCAAATCCCTTTTCTTAGATTTCTCTTCTTCTTAACCTCTCTACAACTCTTGATATTATTGGCAATCCATCCTCTCCTACTACCTATCCTTATTTTCCTCGGCTTTCAATGCTAGTATTCTTTCCTGATTCTCCTCCTAGCTCTCCAATCATTCCTCGGCTTCTTTGCCAACTTCCTTTCCAAATTCTAAAGATGTTACTCAACATTTTGTTTTGAGCTCTCTTCTTCTATACGCTCTCCTTTGGATAGTTATTTCCATGGGTTCAATTATCATTTCAATGCAGGTGTTCCCCTAGCCTTTCTCCCAATCCCTAGTCTTCTATTATTAACTACCTGATAGAAATCTGCCACTCAGGTGTCCATATGCCTCTCAAGCACAAGAAATCCAGAGCAAAATTCATTATCTTTCCCTTCCAAACCTACTTCTCTTCCCAATTTGCCTCTTTCTGTCAAAGACATCACCTAGTCCTCCCAGGTTGATGACTTTGATGGTATCTTTGCCACTTTGGTATCCTCTCACCTAGCATGTTCAAATGGTTTCCAAATCTTGTTGCCGCTACTTCCAGAAATATGGAAACTGGGTGAATCCAATTCTAGATCTAGCTTAGTTCCTTTTCTATTCAATTTTAAGTCTAGTCTAATTTCTGTCTTGGGAGAAAACATTATTCAATTATAGGAATTATGAGAAAAATTTATGGAATTCTTTGAACCTAGTCCTGCATGACTGGGAAACTGGACCACCTCTATCTGTTGCTTAGAGACTCTTAACTAAGGACGTATAAATTATGCTGATCAGAAACCCAGTCAGAAACCCCCATCCAAAGATTGATGCAAGGAGTTTTCTCACAATCATACTTTTCAAGCAACCTATATCTTATCTGAAAACTGGTCTCATAATGGTTAATCAGTTACTGTTTCCACATTCCTTTCATAGAATAAACACTTGGCCGGAGAATCCTCTTTTTCTGATTTCAGGGAATTGCACTTGTTTGCTCTCCCTCCTACCAACTCTTGTAATTTATTCATCTTCAACTCATTAAGCTTCTAATCTTTTCTCCAATTTAAATTCATTTTATGCATAAAAATCTGTCTCCTCTCTGTCTCTCTCTCTCTCTTTAATTTGTGCTTTCATCAACACTCACCTGAGCTACTAAAATGGAGTCTTCTTTGGTCTTTGCCTTTCATATCTCTCCTCAATCCCATCCATCTTGCACAAGTACCTCTCAGGAAAAAACATATCAACTCCTCTTTTGACTTTTAAAGCCCTTTACAATTTGACCCCCCACTTACCTCTCTAGCCTCCTTAAATATTATTCCCTCTCCCATATTCTAATCTAACCAAAGCCTTCTTGTTCCTCCTCACATGTAAGCCCTCCATGTTCCATCTTTGCACCATTTCATTCATCCTTTATGCCAACAAGACACTAAGCATTATCAGTGCTCCAGACAATTGTCTGAGACTAATAGCTGCAGAGAAGGTACCAATCTCCATTGGTCAAAGGGGTTTCCTCATTGGGAATTTACTAAATCAATAAAATCACAAGTCTAGTCCCATCTAATCCCACCCTATAGTCCTATGAATACAGAATGTCTCCTTTAAATAGAAGGTAAACTCCTTAAGAGGAGAAACTCTTGGTAGATTTTCACTTCCCAAACTTTCGTGTTTGGATATGTTTGTCTACCCGACCTGACTCTTGGAAATTCAAGTCCAGACCCACCAGAGCTATTGTGGGTGATAGCTGGTGCCTGACCAGGGACTGATGGACAGACAGACTGACAGATGGACAGATGGACAGACGGATGGACGGAGAGCCGGACCTGGAGGGGAATCAATCTTGAAAGGAAAAGTCTGGACACCTGTGGGTCAAAAGAGTGCTCATAAAGGGACAGCAGGCAATTAGGATGGAGAAACTGTCTGGGTACCAGAAAGAAACATCAGACTGTGCAGACCAGTTAAATCAAGTAATACGGAAAATGAAAAATTTACACTTAAGAAATCAAAGAGGGAAATATGAGAGGAGAACACGGCATGGACTTATGGAACAATTTATGTTGTTTACATTACTCATGAACAATTTGGGGACTGTAAAAGGAATTTAATATTGGACTTACATTCAAAACCCTCCATGGGTCACTGTTCTACAATGAGGAGACAGTATGGTTGAAATTGTATTAATTGGGGATGCTGCAGATTATCTGGGATAAAACAAAGTTCCTACTGGAGATATCAAAGAAGAGATGCTGTGAAGAAAATTTAGGTATAATTTTTCTGGTTTAAATACTGTGACACCTAAATGTTTTGTAAAACGTGTATTGTTGAACCATATGCTAAATTAAGTAAAACTAATCATTCAACTCATCCAAATATTTTTAACAGGTGAGCATTTAGGACTTTAGAAATATCAAGAATTCCATTTATAGAAAGTATTGAAGGAAGAAAGATAATTCCTACAGAATCTCCTTGTTTAAATTTATGTTTGGGATTTCGATAATGAATGTTTTTCACCCTGGGTTGCCTGTCATAGCCTAGATAGAAGAATTTATGATCATTCTATTTTGCTTCAAGTGTGGAATTCTCCTGATAGAATTGTTCCATGGGGTATTCCAGGCTATATTAAACCAATTATACACCCAGAAATAGGGTTAGCTAATTCAGAGATATGGAAGGCTATGGCAGTTATAGATGAGATAAGATATAGAATGAAATAAGATCTTGGACAAAATATCATATGCAAAAAAGAAATTGTCTGTGACTGCATGCACTGGACCAGATATTGTCTTCATGATAGGATCTTTCAAAGATGTCAATATTATCAGAGAAAAAGGGGGGATATAATGTTAACTGTTACAATTGCACTATTCAAACATGTATAAATAAGGAAGTGATGGATGATGATGTTATTTTCATGATAAGAAAACCAAAATTTTCTATAATACTGACCAAGGTAGAAGGCTGGTATATGTCTCCTGCTGATGAGTTCTTAGAAAAAACATTAAAGAGAATTAGGCAGAAGAAATGTGTTAGTTGCATTGTGTATCGTGGCAGCCATTATAACAGCTACTTTGGTGACTATTTCTATACAAGTAGGGAATAAAGAAAAGATTGGAAACTAAAAAAAAAAAAAAAAAGAGGAGAAACTCTTTCATTATACTCTGTAACCACACTACTTTGATGTAGATGATAGAAAGTCAGTCTCTGAATCAGGAATACCTGGGTTCAAGGCGGCCCCCTCTAACATATATTAGCTGGTGCCCTTGGCACATCACCTCATTTCTCATTGTTCTAGGCAATTCTATTAAGACTACAGGTTGAAAAGGATGTGCTAAGCTGCATTGAGGGGAAGGGGATGAAAAGAAAGGAACAGATATTCATACAGAGCTCACAATGAGTCAAGCATTATAATAAGTTTTTAACAAATATCTCATTTGATCCTCACAGCAAGCCTGTGATGTATGTGCTGTTACTAGCTCCATTTGCTGTTGAGGAAACTGAGCCAAATAGAGGTCAAGTGACTTATCCAGGACCACACAACTAGTAAAGTGCTTGAGGTCTCCCAAGACAAAGCCAGAAACTATATGAACACAACTACAAAACACTTTTCACACAAATAAAGACAGATCTAAACAACTGGGAAAATGTCAATTGCTAATGTTTAGGTTGAGTTAATATAATAAAATTGACAATTCTACCGAAATTAAATTATTAATTCAGGGTCATACCAATTAAACTACCAAATAATTATTAGGAAAATAGTAACAAAATTCATATGGAGCAAAAAAAAAGATCAAGAATAATCAAAGGAAGGGGTGGCTAGGTGGATAGAGCACTGGCCCTGGGGTCAGGAGTTCAAATCCGATCTCAGACACTTAATAATTACCTAGCTGTGTGGCCTTGGGCAAGCCTCTTAACCCTCATTGCCTTGCAAAAACAAAAAACAAAAACAAAAGGAAAAAAAGAATAATCAAAGGAACTGATGAAAAAAATGTAAAGGAAGGTGACCTCTTTCTACCAGATTTAAAGCGGCAGTCATCAAAACTGCCTGGTACTGGTTAAGAAATAGAGTAATGGATCAGTGGATTAGGACAGGTACAAAATAAATAGTAGTAAATGACTACAGTAATCTACTATTTGACAAACCCAAAGACATTAGTTTCTGGGGATAAGAATTCACTATTTGACAAAAAATTCAAAAAAACTAGTTTTGGGGAAAACTAGAATAGTATGGCAACAAGTAGGCACAGACCCACATCTTACATCCTATACCAAAATAAGATCAAAATGAGTACAGGACTTAGACATAAAGGGTGATACCATAGAACAATTAACAGATCAAGAAATACTCTGTCATATCTATGGAAAAGAGAGAAATATATAACCAAGCAAGAAATAGAGTACATTATAATTAAAAAAATGCATGATTTTGACTATATTAAATTAAAAAAAGGTTTTGCATTAATAAAACCAATGCTGCCAAAATTAGAAGGAAAACAGAAAGCTGGTAAACAATTTTCACAACTAGGGATTCTGATAAAGGTCTCATTTCCAAAATATAGAGAGATTTGAATCAAATTTCTAAGTTTACAAGTCTTTCCGCAAATGATAAAAGGTCAAAGGATATGAAGAGGTACTTTTCAAACAAAGAAATTAAAGCTATAGATAATCACATGAAAAAATGTTACAAATCATTATTGATTAGAGAAATGCAAATTAAAACAACTAGGAGGTACTACCTCATACCTATTAGATTGGCTAAAATGAGAAAAAGGGAAAGTGATCAATGTTGAAAAGGTTGTGGCAGGATTGGGACACTGATGCATTGTCGGTGGAGTTGAGAACTGATCCAACAACCATACTGGAAAGTAATATGAAACTATGCCCAAAGAATGATAAAACTGATCATACCAGAAGAAATCATATAAAATAGGAAAAGCTCCACATGTTCCAAAATACTCATAGCAGCTCTTTTTGTTTTGGCAAAAACTGGAAATTAAGGGAATACCCATCAACTGAGAAATGGCTGAACAAATTATGATATATCAGTGTTATGAAGTTCACCAGACTATTCACCATTGAGGGGAGGGGGTGGGGGAGGGAAGGAAATTATCTAACTTATAAATATGCATATGCATGTGGATGAACGTTGAAAAACTTTCATAACATGTAAATATCAGTTGGAAAAAAAATAATGTGTTTGGGGTCTTATTTGAACTTAAGTCTTGTAGACTCCGGGTTGAGCACACAAATTCTGCATAACAATTAAATCACCTTTTAGACCCTGTCCCTAGCATCTACTGGAGGGCCTGATGATTAACAGATGCTTAAGGAATGCTTATTGATTAGTTGAATTTTGACTTTTGCCTCTTCTGTCTTTGCCCAAATTCTCCCCATATATGTTCTTCATCTATTTCTGTCTCCTGGAATCCCTAGCTTCTTCCAAACCTCAGCCCTGTGCCACCTACTACAAAAAGCCTTCCTGAGATTCCTCATTCCTAGTTCCTCCCACTTCTTGGAAAGTACCTTGTATTTTTCAATTTATTTCTCTTTCAACATGATGCAATCCTGACCTCTCTCTAAAATACAATGTCCTTGAAAGCAGATTCTCTGTCATTTTTGTTTCTTCAATATACAGTAACATATACATGGGTATACAGTAGTATACAAAATGCATAGCATTCATAAGCATTTGCTGAATTGAATCACTAGGTGATATTTAAAATTCCTTTAAGACATGAATATAAACTGCTAAGAATTACAACTTGTCATAATAAATGATCAAAACAGTGCCTGAGAATCATTAATAAGAGGTTATATTTTGCTCAAACTATTCTTCTTTAAAAGATAGGAAAGTTATTATCTATTATATAAAAATTCTAATACAATCTGGAAAATTGGGTTATCCAGAGGATGAAGCAAGGCTCCATATATGCAAGGTTTTCACTTTTGTTAACAGTAATCCATATGAGTGGCACAGTGGATAGAACACCAGCCCTGGAGTCAGGAGTACTTGAGTTCAAATCTGGCCTCAAACAGTTCATAATTACCTAGCGGTGTGGCCTTGGGCAAGCCACTTAATTGCATTGCCTTGAAAGGAATGCACAACCTCTTTCAGTTATAGGTCAACAATAGTTCAAAATGGGCCCAGAGTTAGAAAGACCAGAGTTCAGATCCAGCTTTAGACACTTTAATTAATCATTCATCTCTTGGTTGCCAATAGAAGGGTCTATGTGCCAGCTCTTCATCAAACCTATTCACCCAGTCCTGAAAACTACTGAACTCATTAAAATGGGCTATTTCGCTGGAGGGACCTACCTCGTATTAACCAAGAAAGCCCACGAGATGAGCTTTCTTTTTCTTTTAGGTTTCTTTGCTAGGCAACTTGCCCAAGGCCACACAGCAATAGGAAGGGTCTGAGGGTGTATTTGAACTCCGGTCCTCCCGGCCCAGGCCCGGGGCTCTCCCCACCGCACCGCCCGGGCCCCACCACCGGGGCCCCAGTGCCCCACCTGGTAATAGCTGGCTTTGGCCTCGATCATCATCTGCTGCGTGGTGATCATCTTCTTCCTGCGCTTGCACTCGTCCTTCAGCGCCCTCATCTCGGCCGCCTGCTTGGCCAGCAGCTTCTTGCTCTGCTCCAGCTCGCCCAGGGCCCGGCGCAGCTTGTCCTCCAGGCCTTGCAGCTGGCCGCTGAGGAACTCCTGCGAGTGCAGCAGGTACTCGATGGTCAGCTGGGCCAGGCGCACCAGCTTCAGCAGCACCGGGTCCACGCCGGACTGGCAGTGCTGGCACTTCTCGTCCTCCAGCTTGCAGAAGGTGATGTTCATGATGTTCTCCTGCAGGGTGAGGAAGTCCAGCTCGCCGGCCACCTTGTCCACGTCGATCGCGCTCAGCCGCCTCCAGTCCACGCTCTCCAGCCGCGGCCGGAATTGGAAGAAGGGCAGCGGCCCCGGGCCGGCCGCCGCCATGCCGAGCGCCCCGGGCCCGGTGGGGTGGGCCGGGCCGGGCGGCGTCGAGCCGAAGCGGGGCCCCTCCGGGCCGCCGGCGAAGGGGTAGTAGACGTGCTTCTGGAAAGGCTGCGGGGGATGGGGGGAGAGAAGAGAGAGGCGGCTGCAGGCAGGCCCCCCCCGCCTCCCCGCCCCCCCCCGCGCCCCCCGAGGCTCGGGCTTACCATGTCGGGGTGCCGCCCGGCGGGCTGCGGCAGGGGCCTCCTCCCGGCTGCTCGGCCGCCGCCGCCGCTCTCTGGATCCCGGGCTGGCGGCGGCGGCGGCTCCGGCCTAGGGTCCGGGCGTCCCGGCCGTTGCTATGGCAGCGTCCCCGGGCGCCCGCCGCGAGCGCGCCTGCGAGGAAGGCGGGGAGGGGGGCGGTGAGGGCAGGGACGCCCCCCGGCTCCCGCTCCCGGCACGACCCCCCCCCCGCCGCCGCCCTGCGGCTGCCCCTTGGGCCAGCGCAGCGCAAAGCCCGGGGACGGGCACCGCCACACACCTGGCACCGGTGAGGGGGGCCTGCCAGCGTTACTGTGGGTGGCCCGGGTGGGAGGGCGAAGAGAAACCCTGCAGTCATGCTGCTTCTAATTTATATCGCCTGCAGTCAAACCAAGGACTGAATATCGGGGGGCGGCTGGGTGGCCCTGGAGTCAGGAGGACCTGAGTCCAGATGCGCCCTCAGACACTTACTAACGACCTAGCTGGGTGACCTTGGGCAAGCCACTTAAGCCCACTGCCTTGTGAAAACAAAAAATAAATGAAAAAGAGAAGAGACTGGGCAGGTCAGTCAGAATACGATTTTCTGAAAAGCTTGAAATAGCAGCCTAAGCAGTGAGACTCTGCAAAGCCATTCAAATTCTTCAAATAGACTAGAGATCACAGAGGCTAGGTGGCACTGTGGATGGAGCACCAGCCCTGGAGTCACAAGTACCTGAGTTCAAATCCGGTCTCAGACATTTCATAATTACCTAGCTGTGTGACCTTGGGCAAGCCACTTAACCCCATTGCCTTGCAAAAACCTTAAAAAAAAAAGACTGAATATCGGGGACTCATAACCCAGACTGACCTCAAAAGCAACCTAGGTAGAGGAGGGTGTGAGGAGTGGGCACCATTTTAAACTACCGCATCTTATAAACTGCATTTTAAAAAATTGAAAAAAATTTTAAAGCTTTTTACAGTTTTGTTTTAGTAAGTTAAATCCCACCTGTTAAAAGGGTGGCTGTAACATTAGGGAGAGCAATTTTCCAACCTTGACTACCTCTGAGAATAGTCATCTGCTCACTTCAAAAAACACATTATAGGGGCTGCTAGGTGGTGCAGTAAATAGAGCACGGCCCTGGAGTCAGAAGGACCTTGTTCAAATGTGACCTCAGACACTTAATAATTACTTAGCTGTGTGGCCCTGGGCCTTGCAAAAACCTACAAAAGAAGAAAACACACACACACACACACACACACACACACAGAGACAAACACACATTATATTACACCCTTTTGAGCCTATGGAGTTGCCCATTTGAACAAAATAAGATATTTTACTATGCTGCTGTTAAATTTTAGCATTATGCAAAAAATAACCTTATTTGTTCAAGTCTTGTCTGTGACTTTTTTAAAACTACATCAATAAATGGGCTTAATTTGTGATTTATAACTCTAACTCCACCAAGATCTTTTTTACATAACATCATAGCACAATAAAATTTAAAATACTTTAAGATATAACTTATAAATATAAAGCATTGCTAGATTATATATGCTTAGAAAATTATTCTGTATAGGTTTTCAGCTCTTCATGATCTTATGGTGACACTGACTACAAAGCTTTAACTGACTATAAATTTGAACTCTAAATAAAATTTATAGGAATTTCTATATTTATGTTGGATTTCTTAAAAGCGATATTCCCAAGGGGGCGGCTAGGTGGTACAGTGGATAGAGCACTGGCCTTGGAGTCAGGAGTACCTGAGTTCAAACCTGGCCTCAGACACTTAATAATTACCTAGCTGTGTGGCCTTGGGCAAGCTACATAACCCCATTGCCTTGAAAAAAATCTAAAAAAAAAGTGATATTCCCTCATAATATTGATTTAAGGAACCATTCTTCCTCCATGGGTTTGCAATAAAATTATAATTATGTTTAAAGAAAATTACAAAACAATTAGCTGGTACAGTAAATGGAGATCTGAATCAGAATTTGAAAGTAAGTCCTCTTCCTCAAATTTTGTTGCATTTTACTGCATCTCATAGCCTTCCTTTTCAACTTTCTGGGCTGGTTTGCAGTTACCATAGAAACAAGCACTTCTAGGAAAAGCCTAGCCTAATGCATATGCTCTAGGCATTATGTAGCCTAAATCAATAATTAGGAAAGGGAATTTTTTCTTCTTAATAACTAGAAAGACTAAAGAGAAGGAAAATAGTTAATAAAATAGCATCGAGAGTTCAATGGTTTGGAGAAATCCTGATTGAGGAAACTTCTAGTGCAGGTCAGTTACCTCCTCTGAGGACCTAGATCATTTAGGAGTTAAGTGACTTGCCCAGAGTCAGAGCTACTGTGTATCAGACTTAGGACGGAAACACATTTTTGTAGTTTCAACAAGTTTTCTATCCAACACAGTAGAAAACAGCCTTTGGGATCCATTCAGAAAAATCCTACAAGATAGAACTACTCATCACCTACCCAAATAATATTGTATGGAAGCAAAGATTTTAGGTTTTCTAGACAATACGAAATAGGAAAAAAGTCCTGGAAAAATCATACTGTCTAGGAAATGCCTATTCGTTTCTCCTTCAGTCTCTATCCTTTGCAATGGAAAGATGGGGGGGGGGGGGGTTAACCAATAACTGGGAAGAAAAAGCCACTCGTCCCGAATTTTTAAGAAGGAAGAAGTGGAAGAAGAGAAGGGCAGGTCTCATTTCTAATCAATGGATGCATGCTCATTCCCAAGAACCCTCCACCAAGGCTTTGCCCCAAGTGCTGGTCTGACTTAGGTCACAAGATGGCTAGGCCGGGAAAGAGGAGAAGGAGCACTGCCCTCCGCAGGCTTCGGCTCTTCCCACGGGGCTCCCCCAGACAGCTGGGATCTTGGGCAGAGGCCTCCCTCTCCCGGGTGCGGCATGCACAACACCCCTCCGCTACGGGCCCTTCGCCCCCAAAGGATGACTGCAAACCAAGAGATTCCGTGGTGACTGCGAACCAAAAGACAAAGGTTGCAGTGAGGGGAGTTCCGGTTGGGGTTCTCTCCCACCCCCTTAAAAAGGAGAGTGGAAACTAGAAGCCTCCACAGCCACTCGGGCGGAGCTCCCGGGGGGGGGGCAGCTAGGGAAAGGGGCAGCTTCTGGCACCCTCTCTCCCGCCTCGCATGCCCCCCTCCTGATCCCCCATCCCCACCTGGACCCCTGGTCCCTCGGCTCCTTCTTAGCGGCGACCCGTGAGCATCCCGACTGGACGGAGCAGGAGGAGGAGAAGGGGGTGACTCGCAGCCGCGCCGCCGGGAGGGCCAGACCCCCCCCCCCCCAAGGAAGCAAAGCAGAGACTTTGGGGCTTTGCCTCCCTTTCTTTCAGCTCTGCAAGGAACGCGACCCCGCGGGGCCGGGCCGCGGGGAAGCCGAAGCCGCGCTGCCTTACCCGGCCGGTACGCGGGCCGCCCGCCGCCGAGCTCCGGAAAACAAGCCTCCCTTCCCAAGGCGGGCTCCGCCGCGCCCTCCCTTCCGCTCTCCCCTCTGCGACTTCTCCGGCTTCTGGGCTAGCTGGGCTGAGCCCCGCGCATACCGCAGCCCCGGCCCATCCTCCGCCAATCCCGCCTCCGGCCCAGGCACGTGGGCCCCGGAGCCCCGGCTGGGTGCTCCGCAGCCCGGAGAAGGCTTTTCAAAAAGAAGCCGAGTCCAGACTTGCCCCCTTGGGCTGGGTGCGATCAAGAGCTGGGCTGGACTAGGGCCAGATGCAAAGGGCCTTGGCGCCTGCCCAGCCGGCTCCCCTTCCCAGCCACCCTTTCTCCTCCCAGCCCACACTCTGAGAGTCCCAAACTTCAGGACCCTCCCTCTTACTAGTACTCGGTTATTACACCCAAGATGTTACCCTTAGAGTGGTAGCCGCTTCCAGAAGTGTTTTATTGGAATCACAGATATTCACATATCTGTGTGATCTAACAAACTACCCCAGTTTAACCCACTTCGTTTTACAGGGAGTCCAGGGGGTTGAGGTCCATTTCCTTCCACTTAGTTCAGGTCTCAGAGAATGATGGAATTTAAAAATATTAACATCATCTAATAATGACATTTTAGCCATGTATAAGGAAACATGAAAAATCTTTGAGATATGACTATCAAATTCCACCTACTTGGGGCAGTGGATAGAGCACCAGTCCTGGAGTCAGGAGTACCTGGTGAGTTCAAATTGGGCCTCAGACACTTAATAATTAAGTAGCTGTGTGGCCTTGGGCAACCCACTTAACTCCATTTACCTTGCAAAAACCTAAATAAATAAATATTTGGGAGAAAAAAAAATTCTGCCTACTTTTAGTTAATCATAAGAATGGCCTTGAGAGTTCCTACAAAGCTTCATTTGAGTCCTGCTTGTTACTCTTTCACCTTAATAAGGATAATTATAGAATTGTCAGTAGAGTAGATTATTATAAATGTTTAACTTCCATTTTGACTTAGAAATATATGCTTATATAGCAATACTTCTGGGATATTTCTCATTAAAATTTTTAAATGCAGGGGCGGCTAGGGGGTGAGGTAGATAGAGCACCGGCCCTGGAGTCAGGAGTACCTGAGATCAAATCCGGCCTCAAACCCTTAATAATTACCTAGTTGTGTGGCCTTGGACAAGCCACTTAACCCCATTTGCCTTGCAAAAAATAAATAAATTTGCAAATTCAGAGTTGAATTTAAGGGAAAAAAATGCATTCAATTTAAAAAAGATTCCAAGCTTTCTACTTAACTTCCAAAAGAAACATTAGCACAGAAAATATTTTGAGATGGTTTTAAATTGGAAAATGAAAATAATGTTACAAGTTGAAATGTTGCAATAAAGGTGAAATATTGCAGCTACAATTACTGGACATCTAAAAGTTGGATGTGGTTGCTTGTTTTGCCAGTTTGAAGTAAACTAAGCTTAAAGGCATAAAAAATATTTTGTGTGCTTTTTAGTCACCTAGCCAAATTCTTCTTTGAAAATAGTTAATAAATTCTCCTAAGGAGATAGACTTAATTAGACTCTTTTGGAAAATTTTTGTTGGATATTTTAAAAATTATTTTCCACTTTAAGAGTAGAGTTTATAGCAGCTTAGAGTTGGAAGGCACCTCAGAGGTCACCTAGTTCAATCCATCCCTGATTGAGAATACCTTCTACAAGACACTTTGACCTGGCTTTCTTCAAATCACAGATAAAATCCCAGTTCTCTTGGCTGATTACCTCCAATTTATGCCTGTTGTGTATCTTGTTGGTACATAGCTCTTTGCAGGTTATCTCCCCATGAGGTTCTTGAGGGTAAATTGTCTCTTGTCCTTTGTATCTTTTGCTCAGGGCCTGGAATATATAAAACATCTAATAAAGGCTTATTGACTTGACTTGACCAACCAACTTCTTTTGTTTTTGGAAACTAATTGTTAGTTTTACCTGATATCAACCTTAATTAGAATCTTTCCAAATCTGCCCTTGGGGAGATCAAAGAAAACAAGTTCATTTACTCTTCCAGATGACAGCCCAGCAGATACTTGGTACTGCCAGGCTTCTCCCTTCTGTAGTTCCTCAGTTCTTTCAATGGATTCCTATATGGTATGAAATCAAAGTTTATCTTCACCATCCTGGTGGCCTGTCTTTGGAAGCTCTACATTTCTTCAATGTCATTTCTAAAATGTGGTACTTCAAACTGAGCAAAAAATTCAAATGTAAAAAAATCAGGGCAGAGAAAGCATTTTCTGACCCTAGATGCCAGGCAATCAGGGTTAAGTGATTTGCCCAAAGTCACACAACTAGTAAGAGTCAAGTAGTCTGCAACTGGATTCAAACTCCTGTCCTCCTGACTCCAAGGCCAGTGCTCTATCCACTGTGCCACCTAGCTGACCTTTTAAACCCTAAGAGAAGGCATAGGACTAAGTATGGAACATGTTTCAAGAATGAGAATCCTGGGGTGGCTAAGGTGGCGTAGTGGATAAAGCACTGGCCCTGGAGTCAGGAGTACCTGGGTTCAAATCCTGTCTCAGACACTTCATAATTACCTACCTGTGTGGCCTTGGGCAAGCCACTTAACCCCATTTGCCTTGCTAAAAAACCTAAAAAAAAAAAAAAAAGAATGAGAATCCCCAATCATCTCCTTTGGTGCCCAGGATCAATTGAGATCATAAATGAGAGAACCATATGATGAGGGAACAGCAGACTGGAGGACCTCCAAAGGAAGAAGCCCTAAATTTTGATGCCCTGGGGTGAGACCCCAGGTACCCTTTCCTATGGTGCTTTTTGAACCAGTCTTGTGGTTTCACCAGGGGTGTCAAACTCAAATAGAAACAGGAGCCATTAAGCTGTACATACTGTACATATTGACTTAGAAAACCACATATATTAACATTACCAATGTTTTACTAGATTTGTATTTATTTTGCTAAATATTTTCCATTATGGGGATTATAACTGCTCAAACTGCATGAAAAACCACTGAGGCAGAGTTCCATGGTTCCCTCCAATGAAATGGATCCCAGATCTTCCCCACAGTCTGAGATGTCCCTGGCCTTCAGGATGTTGTATTTGTTGGGTTTAAGGAATGAATACAGGATGTCATTGGTTGTTAACCCTTGCTTAGGAGGGTCAAAAGTGACATATCAACAGGAAGAGGGGGAAGGAAGATTACATGTTAGACAAGAGAGAAAAAATAAATTTGGGAGTCTTTCCAAAAACTCAAGGCATCCCACCCATATGCTGGGTCTGACCCATGGAATTTGAGCAAAGCAGGATATCTTTGTCAGTTTTCTTGTGGCTACACTAGTGAGTTTCATAACTTGGTAAACAACATTTCATTAAAGTTTGAGCCCATTCTAAAGACCATCTATATAAACCTATCTTATCTAATTATCCTTGTGGGATTTATGTAAAATATCAAACTGATTAATATTGATTGGAATAGAGCAGGGGTCCAAATGAATTATTGACATACTGTTAGATTATAATCTGGTTCTGTCCCACCCAGGAGTATTTGGGTTGCATGCTTTGGAGAACCTCCATTTACCAATGGCAACTACTCTGCAATTTATAGATATCAAAGATTTGCATGGAGAACTTAAGTGACTTGTCTAGTGAGTATGAGAGGGAGGACTTTCTTGACCTGAAGTGAGGTTCTATCTATTACCCTACATAGCTTCTCATTTTCATGGATTATGATATATATATTTTACCAAAATAGAAAATTTTTTACATGACTTTTAAGGTCTACTAAGCACTTTATAAACATTTTCTCACTTTATCTCCATAATAAACCTGTGAAGTAGGTATTATTATTATTCCCATTTTACAGATAATGAACCTGAGGCTCTGAGAGTTAAAAGTGACTTGGTAAGAGTAACTTGGCTATTAAATATCTGAGAGAGCACTCAAATGAGAAGTGAGCTAATAAATGTTCAACAAATGGCCTTTCAGAAAAAAAATATACAGGCCATATTCTTCAGTTTAATTTGCATTATTAACATTTTTCATTACTTTCTAAAGTTTAGACAATCAACAACAACAAATCTTGGTAATATTTGTTGATTTTCAAGGTGTAAAAGCTCACACTGAAAATTTAACAATCAGCTCTCCTGAGCACTGATCTAATATTTCTAATTCTATGTCACCTCTCTAGTTCTAGGTCTGTATATCATGGACTCCACCATAAGGGATAAATATTCCAACCTTAAAGGCTAGTATCTATCTTGAGACTCCTGAGCTATAAATTCTGAAGCAAGGAAATGTATAAGGCAACATTAATGAGATGGGGCTTTTTCTTTAAATAATCGGGAAATAAAATACCTCTCCTGTTTTGCTGCCATCTCACCCCACCGATCTCTAGGCACAGGTGCTTCTGTGTCCACTGATGGTTGGCAATGGACATGTTTTAGAGGACTATACAAGAATATGCTTCCATAATACAGCAAAATTGCCCTGAGATCCTAGAAGCTGTGGTAAAATAGAAATCAAGAGAATTCACCAGTCACCTCCTGAAAAAAGATCTCAAAAGAAAACTTCCAGGAATATTATAGCCAAATTCCAAGACTCCTAAATCAAAGAGAAAATTCTAAAAGCTGTCAGAAACAAACAATTCAACTACCAAGGCTCCATAGTCAGGATTACACAGGATCTGGCAGCATCTATATTAAGGGCTCATAGGGATTAGAATATGATACTCCAGAAGACAAAATCTTGGTTTACAACCAAGAATCAACTACCGAGCAAAACTGAACATCCTCTTTCAGGGAAAAGATGGATTTTCCATGAAACAGGGGAGTTTCAAACTGTCCTATTGAAACAACCAGAGCTGAACAGAAAGTTTGATCTCCAAGTACAGGACTCTGGTGAAACATAGAGGGAATGGAAGAGAGGGACTAACTATGAGGAACTTGATGATGTTGAGTTGTTTGTATTCCTGCATGGGAAGAAGATACTGATAACTCATATGAACTTTCTCATTTGTAAGCGCTGTTAGAAGGAGCATATATAGACAGGACATAGAAAGGAGCAGAATATAATGGTATAATATAGCAAAAAGATGGAGTCAATGGGTGATAAAGGAAAGTACTGGGAGGAAGGAAAAGGAGATGAAGAAGAAGCTAAGAAATTTCACATGAGTCAAGAAAAAGCTTTTTCAATGTAGTGGAAAGGGGGAAGGCAGGGGGGTATGAGTGAGCCTTCATTCTCATCTGAAATGGCTCAGAGAGGAAATAACATACACACTTAATAGGATATAGAAATCTATCTTACCCTAGAGAAAAATGAGAAGGGATGGCATAAGGGGGAATGGGGGGAGGGAAGAGGTAATAGGTGATAGAAGAGAGGGAAGATCAAGGGAGAGGGTCCTCAGATTCAACATACTTTTGGACAGGGCCAGGATGAAAGAAGAGAGAGAGAACAGAATAAATGAGATGAGGAGAAATAGAGTGGAGGTACAGCTAGTAATAGCAACTGAGGGAAAAATATTGAAGCAACTCCTCTGGTGGACTTATGATAAAGAAAGCAACTCACCCCAGAGACAGAGCAGACTGAAGTACATTTTTTTCTCTCTATTCTTGAGTTTTCTCATCTTCTTGGTGGGGGGGGTATAGGGTTTATGTTTACTCTTATAACACATTCAGTTTACATCAATGTATGGCATGGAAATAATGTAGACACTATCAGACAGCCTTCGCGGGGAGGGAAGGGGGGTAAAAATTGAAAAACTCAGAGCCTTGCAAAAAATGAGGGAACACATATTACTATTGTATACAATTGGAAAACAAATAAAATGTTAAAATGTTAAAAAAAATATGCCTTCATTTAAAAGCATCAAGTTATGCCATGGGAGCCATGTTCTTTAGCTCTTGCTTTTCAAACAAGACCTGATCTTGTTATACTATCTGCTTAAATAAATTTCACTAAAATATGACTCATTGAGTTTATAGGTCACTTCATTTCCAAATAAAGCACTGCTTAGCCATTTGAGGTTGAATTTTTAAGCCCCAGTTTCTACAGCTATATCTAAATTCTTTTTATTGTTTTAGTGTTTCCAGGTCACAACTTTTTCTTGAATTTAATTTGTTAGCTACCCCTGGTAGATTTGTGTCATTCCTGAAGATGTAATAAAGAAACTTAGAGCAATTAAAAGAAATGGATAAAATGTCAGAAAAGTTTGAGTGTGTGTTTTTTGTGAATTTTACAAAGCACAACTCATGGTATCTAAAATTAACATTCACAGTGTCATAAGAGGGAACAGCTCTGAACCAAAGTCAAAACACCTGGGTTCCATTCCTGGCTCCGAAATCAGCTATGAGACCTTGAATAAGTCAATGAATTTCAATTTCTTTTCTGAAAATTGGATATAAAAGTATTTGCACTACCATCCTCACAGGATTTGTAATTCTCATTAGCACATATTTGAAGCTGGCTATAATGAGAATCAAATGAAAGAATGTGTATAATTTTCTCTGTGAACTCTAAAGTGATATAAAGTATTAGTTATATAAAGTATATAAGTTAATTGTGGGTGTAATCAGAGGCAGAGACAAGAAGGGGCATATGCAAGAGATGTTACAAAGGAAAATTGACAGGATCGGTAACAGACAGGACATGGAAAGTAAAAGAGAGTGAGAAGTCATGGATAACACTTAGGTTAAGAGCTTGAGGGCCTAGGAGAGTTGGGGTGCCATCAGCAATAGTAAGAAAATAGAGAAGGGGGGAAGATTTGGAGAGTGTTGGATGTAATATAAGGACACAACTGAATCATAAGAACAAATTAACAAATGCTTAAACCACTATAAATAATAATCCCTTATGTAAGATCTAAATAAGGGTCAGTTATGTAGAGTTCTTTTGATCTTTGTGGTTGAATACTATCCTATTAGTGGTTACCTTCTTCAAAAGGTGGTCTGGTTAGAGAAAAATATCTTCTGGTCAGCCAGCATTGACATATGCAAGCACGTGTTCTCACTGCCATCTGCCACTGATGGTATTGGGTTTTCCCTCCACCCCTTGCAGAAATTTCTTGGAAGAGGTAGAAGAAACTAAAAATGGCATACTCAAAATTTCTTCTCACTCCTTTTATAGCTTGAGTGGGCAGCTAGTTCTTCCTATATCAGTCATTTATCCTCTTGGATGCAATCTCAATCACAAGAACAAAAGGATCAGTCAGGAGTTTCTGGATCATGTATGTCCCTCAGCAAGAAGCAAGAGCTCACATTCCACAGAAAGGGACTGTTGTACTAGTTCACTCCCAAGAAGCTAGAGTATATGCCCAGTTTTGTAGGATCATCCCTGTGACAGAAAAAAAAGTCTTTGCATTAAATATTCCTGAGAAGGATCTAATGCCTAAAATATATAGGGACATAATAAATATATGGTTAACAGCCATTCCTCAATGTATAAGTCATTAAAGGATATGAACAAATAGTTTCAAAAGAATTGCAAAGATAGATCCATATGACTAGAAATAGAAAGAACTCAAAGGATCATAGATTTTAGTACTGAAAGGGACCTTGGGGATATTACATCTAATATTTTACAGATGAGAAAACAATCACATCAACTCTGAAATTTCATTTAAATTAATCTGCTCTCCTTTGAATGACCATGGATCTCACTAAAGAGACTCTGTTAGGGTTTTGATGCAATTAAGAAAAGATGAGTTATAAGCAGAAGCACCTGGAAGATTTCATCATCTTTAGCGAGTCTTTCTCTAATTTGAACTTTGTGAAGGATATACTTCATGATCCTGGTGAACAATTTTGGTAAATATGTTTCCTTATTTTATATCTTGTAATTTACCTCGTGTTCCCATTCCTCAACTGAAATGATTCTTTCTAAGGGTATTAAACATCTTTTAATTGTTAAATCCAATAACCTATTCTCAGCCCAAACTCTTCTTGATCTTTCTTCAGCATTTGTCACTATTGATCATCCTATTCCTGAATCCTCGCCTTCCTAGGTTTTTATCATACCTTTCTCCTGGTTCTCCTCCTTTTTTCTAAATACTCCTTTGTGAAATCAGGTTTTATACTGGTTATCTTCTTTTTGTTCCCTCTTAATGACCTCATCATTTCCAATTATTAACTCTACATACATTAAATTAATATATAGGTATATATATATTTATTATATTTCTCTTTCTAGAGCTCTTCAGCAACTACCTGCCAGAAATCTCCATCTGGATGTTCCACAGAAAAGCCTGACTCATATTTAAAACAAAAGTCATTTGAAAAAAACAAAAAGTCAAGAATATCAAAAGAAATAAAGAAGGAATGAGGTATAGCAGTGCCAGACCTTAAACTATATTATAAGGCAGTAATTATCAAAACTATCTGGTACTGGCTAAGAAGTAAAAAGGTTGATCAATAGAATAGAGTAGATACACAATTTACAGCAAAAAATAAAAATAATACTTTATATTTGACAATTGCAAAGACAAGACATTGGGATAAGAATTCATTAGGTAGGGGCGGAGCCAAGATGGCAACAAGAAAGGATCAAGTCTTAGGAGCTCTCTGATAAAACTCATCAGCTAAGGACTCTAACTAAATTTTCAAGAGACAGAACCCACAAAGGGACCCAGTGAGGCAGTTCTCCTACTCAAGGTAACCTGGAAAAGAGCAGAAAGTCTCTGCTCCCAGGGGTCGAAGGGGTGGCCCACCAGAGGGGTGGCCCGCCAGAGCGAAAGAACTTCAGCCTCCCGGAGGCAGCCCCAGGACACTGGGAGCTGCGGCTCACAGCAGTGGGGGAGTCCCCTGAGCTGCACCCCGGGGAGCACTGGGCACAAAGTGGGGGAACAGCGGGGGGACCTCTGCCAGAGCGAGCACTGGGAGCCCAGCCCTCAGGGCACACAGCCAGCAGCTTGGTCTTTCCCATCCCAGACCAGGAAACAGAAGCAGGCGAAGCCCATAAGCAGGAGCCTCCAGGGTATGAGCCCATTGAGCTGAGGGAGGGGAGTGAAGAGAGAGAGACTGCCAAGCTCTATCCTCTGTTCCAGGGAACAGGACTCTGGGGCTCTGACCACATTCCTATCCTGATCCCAGTCTAGAGTCCCCCATAGAACAGCAGGGCCCCCCCCACCTCAGCCCCATGGCAGAGGGGGGCGCTTATGGTCATTCACAGACCAGGAGGGAGGACAGAGCCTCAGACACTGAGACCCTTGTGGGAGTGTCCCAAAAGCTCAGGAAGCACCCCAAAACCAGGCCCAGGCTGGGAAAATGAGCAAGCAAAGAAATAAGAGGAAGACTATTGAGAAATATTTTGCAAATGAGCCCAAGAAGGATCAAAATACTCAGTCTGAAGATGAGGAAGCACAAGCTCCTGCATCTAGACTCCAAGAAAAACAGAAATTGGCCTCAGGCTATGACAGAGCTCAAAAAAGACTGAAAATCAAATGAGGGAGTTGGAAGAAAAACTGGGAAAAGAAAGGAGAGAGAGATGCAGGAAAAATATGAAAATGAAGTCAGCAGCTTAGTCAAGGAAATCCAAAAAAATGCTGCAAAATTGGCCAGATGGAAAAAGAGATAAGAAAACTCTCTGAGGAGAACAAATCCTTCAGACAAAGAATAGAATTCAGGGAGATTGATGAATTTACCAGAAATCAGGAATCAATACTTCAAAACCAAAAAAATGAAAAATTAGAAGAAAATGTGAAATATCTCATTGAAAAAACAACTGATATGGAAAACAGACTTAGGAAAGATAATTTAAAAACTATTGGAATACCTGAAAGTCATGATCAGGAAAAGAGCCTTGACATCATTTTTCAAAGAATTACTACAGGAAAATTGCCCTGATATTCTAGAAGCAGAGGGCAAAATAGAAATGGAGAGAATCCACCGATGCCCCAGAGAAAGAGATCCCAAAAAACCAATCCCTAGGAATATTATAGCCAAGTTCCAGAACTCCCAAGTCAAAGAGAAAATATTACAAGCAGCCAGAAAGACACAGTTCAAATATCGTGGAGCTGCAGTCAGGATCACACAGGACTTAGAAGCAACTACACTGGAAGCTCGTAGGGCTTGGAATACAATATACCAGAAGGCAAGAGAGCTTAGAATGCAGCCAAGAATGAACTACCCAGCAAGGTTGAATGTCCTCTTCCAGGGAAAATGATGGACTTTCAATGAACCAGGGGAATTTCAAAGGTTCCTTTTGGAATGGCCAGAGCTGAACAGAAGGTTTGATCTTCAGATACAGGACTTAGGTGAAGCATGGAGATTGGAGGAGAGGGGGGAAATATGAGGAACTTAATGAGGATGAACTGCATGTATAGAAAAATGATAATGATAATATTCATATGAACCTTCTCAGTTAATAGAGCAGGTAGAGGAAGCTTTTATAGTTGAAGTACAGGAGAAAGCTGAATTTGAAGATAAAATATGGTGTAAAAATGGCGTCAATAGAAAAAAAAGGGAAATGCAATGGGAGAAAGAAAAAGGAGAGGGGGAATAGTCCAAGATATTTCACATAAGATTTTTTTTATTACAATGAGCTATTGCAATGATATGGAAGGGGGGAGTCAAGGGGGAATGAGGGAACCTTTGCTCTCATCAGAGGTGGCTAGGAGAGGAAACAGCATATATACTCAATGGGATATAGGCATCTGGAGTAAGAAGGAGGGGGGAGCAGGGGGAAGGGGTGGGGATGTGAATAAAGGAGGAGAGGATGGACCATGGGGGGAGAGTGGTCAGATATAACACATTTTCTTTTTTACTTCTTGCAAGGGGCTGGGATTGGAAGGCCTGCCCAGGATCATAGGGCTAGGTGGATGCTGGGCCTAAGGGGTGGTATGGGGGCTCTGGGCTTCTTGGCCCCAGGACCAGGGATCTGTCTGCTGCGCCACTCAGCGACCCTACAGCAGAGTCAGAGTGAAAGGAGAGAGAAAATATAGTACATGGTAGTGGAGAAATAAGAAAGGAGGGAGTTGCGATCAGCAATGGCAACATTGGAAAAATATGGAAGTAACTTTTGTGATGGACTTATAAAGAATGTGATCCACCCGTGACAGAGTTGTTGGTGTTGGAACAAAGACTGAAGCACATTTTTTGTTATTATTATTATTTGGGAGAGGGTGCAGGGCAAGTGGGGCTGGGTGGCCTGCCTGGGGCCACATAGCGGGGTGATCTTTGGGTGTCTGGGGCCGGATTTGGACCCAAGTGCTCCTGGCTCAAGGGCCAATGCTCTGTCTGTCACCCAACCACCCCTAATATTATTATTATTTTATTTTATTTTGGGTCTTTTTTTTTCTTCTTTTTGGTTTTTGCAAGGCAGTGGGGATCGGGTGTCTTGCATGTCACATGGCTGGGTGATTGTTGGGTTTACAAGGCTGGATGTGGACTTGGGTGCTCGTGGCTCCAGGGCTGGTGCTTCGTCCATTGTGCCATCTGGCCATACCTACAATTATTACTATTATTTTTTTTAATTTTAATTTTTTTTCTCTCCCCTTTACTTTTTTCACCCAAGCAAATCTATCTATATTCATGGGGCGAGGGGTATTTTGTTTACTTGTAAACAAGAATATTTTATTAATGTAAAAAAAACATTTGTACAAAATGAGAATAAAAAATAAATTAAAAAAATTAAAAAAAGAATTCATTAGGAAAATTTAAATAGGTAAAAAATTGTTGAGAAACCTGGAAAGCAGTTAATGTAGAAAGTGGTGGAAGATTACACTGTTTATCAATATAAAGTCAAAATAAATATATGACATGGATGTAAAGTGCATTTTGCACGTAAAGTGGAAGAAAACAGAACATGTTACTTATCAGACTTATGGATAGGAGAACAATTTATAAATAAACAAGAGTTAGAGAGCAAAATTTGATGCAAACTGGATAATATCGATTAAATTAAATTTCAAAGATTTGTACAAATAAAACAAATGTAACCAAGATCAGAAGGAAAGCAGAAAATTGAGGGGGAAAATGTAGAGTTTATTAGATAAAGGTGTTACATCTCATCGCTTTTCAGGTGTATATGATTTTTCCTCTTCAACCCAGATGAGGGTAAAGTTCCAATATTACCTTCTCTCCACTCCTTCTTTCTTCCTTTGTATTAGTTCTTCCTTTCATTCCCCGGTTTTTAAGAGATAATTTGCTCCCTTTTTCCTTTTCCTACCCAATTTTGTTTTTTAAAATTACTTCATCATACAGAATTCAGTCCCAAACTTTCTTTTTTCTTTTTAGTTTTTTTGCAAAGCAATGGGGTTAAATGGCTTGCCCAAGGCCACACAGTGAGGTAATTATTAAGTGTCTGAGCTCAAATTTGAACTCAGGTACTCCTGACTCCAGGGCTGGTGCTCTAACCATTGCGCCACCTAGCTGCCCCTCCTCCAACCTTTCTTTTGAACTACTTTAGTAATAATAGTTTTAAGAATACTATTATTAATAATAGCTAATAATTACTAATATTAATAACATCTTCATATTTCATAAGGAAACCATTAGACCTTATCAGCATCATATAATTAGTCTTTAATGATTTTCATATATTTCCTCTGTATCTTTTATATAGAATTTTCCATTCTATTCTGGTCTTTTGTCAAAAATACCTGAAAGTCTTTCAGTTCATGAAATGTCCACTATTTTTTTCCATTCAGGATTGTACTCAACTTTGCAGGATAAGTTATTCTTGGATACAACCCCAAAACAATGGTCTTTTAGTGTGGAAGCTGCTAGTTCTTGTGAAATCCTGATTGTTTCCCTGGAATATTTAAATTTTTTTCTCTTGTTGATTGCAATATTTTCACTTTTACCTGGAAATTTTGAAACTTGACTACAACATACCTGTAAGTTTTCTTCCTAGGATCTTTTTAGATGGTGATTGGTGAAGATTCTTTCTGTTCCTACTTTTCCTTCTTATTCTGGAATTTCAGGGAAATTTTCCTTTAAAAGTTCTTGTAATATTATATTCAAATTATTTTTTTTCATCATAACTTTAGGGTAATCCAACAATTCTTATATTGTCTCCTTGATCTGTTCTCCAGATCAGTTGCTTTTCTAATTAAATGTTTCAGATTCTCTTCTATTTTTTTCTGGTTTTAGTTTTTTGATGTCTTTTAACATTATTTAATTTCACTTGCCCAATTCTAGTTTGTTGGGGTTTTTTTTGGCAAGGCAATGGGGTTAAGTGACTTGCCCAAGGTCACACAACTAGGTAATTAGTAAGCTCTGAGGTCAGATTTGAACTCAGGACTGGGGCTCTATCCACTGTGCTACCTAGTTGCCCCCTCAATTCTCTTTTTAAGGAATTATTTTCTTTTTTAAAGCTTTTGTACCTCTTTTTCTAATTGGCTAATTTTCTTTTCAGAATTTTCTTGGATTGCTTTTATTTTATTTTTTCCAATTGTGCTCTCTTATTTGATTTTTGCATTCCTTTTTAAGCTCTTCCAAGATTTCTTTTTTGACATTACTCTTTAGGGTAGGATTGACTTTTTTAAAAAATCTCATTATTTTCCTCTGTATATGAACTCAGATCTTCTTTTACACCAATAGCTTTCAGTGGTTGCATTCTTTCTCCTTTGTTTACTAATTTTATTATTTTTTTATTACAATATTATAATCAATTTTTAATCCCCAGTTGTGGATAAAGTAGCCCTAGGTCTCGGGTCCTCCCTACTGTTCAGGAGCTCAACCTCAAGGACTCCTCTTTCACTCCCAACTCCCCAAATAGTCCCCAAAATGTTCTTGCTTCCTGCAGGTCCCCACTGACCAAGCTTGTATTTGCTTCTTCCAGACACAAGCAGGGATCAATCAGTTTTGGTCAGCAGAGCTCCAGACTTCTGGAAACAACAATGGGTCCTTCAACCTTCCTGTACTCAAGGTCTGCCTAGAAGAAAAATGATGAGGTAAAAGTCCCTGAGATGAAAATGCTCCAGGCTGAGAATGTTAAGAAAGTTGTTTCTACAGGTCTACTGTTTGTTGATTCAGAGAGTTGGCCTGGGGGTATTGACATTTCACACCTCAGCCACTCCAGTCTTTTCTGAGGTCCCTTCAAGATGTCCTCCTAAGACATCTATTTTACCCCTTTATTTCTGTTGCTCTACATTAATTTCATCATAATTTTCTGTCTCTGTCTCTTGAGAGCCTGGAAATTTCTGATCTACTTTGCCATCTTCCTGACTTTTATTATCACTTGATTTTATTGCATATATATATTTCTGATTCTGAAACAACTTTCAGGTTAATAATAGTTCTTTCTTCTATGTTTAACTATAACTCATTTCATTTTTTTTTGTAATCTTATGCAGTGCTCATTACATTTAGCACTTTTCAGATTTCTTCTTAGAAAGGTATTTATGATATCCATAGTTGTTGGTGCATAAACTAAACCTATCTATCTGGTTACATTTTGGCCCTTATGAACGAATGATTAAGTACCCATGAGATGATATTTCTATTTTTTTAAGACACATAATGAAGCCAACTCACTCAGCTTCTGTATTTTCTCATTCACGAACAACCAAGGACAAGACATCCTTTCATTTATCCCTTGTAATAGTCCAAAAAGTTTTTTTTTCTTCTAGACCTGTTTGTTTTTTGTTTTTGTTTTTTGTTTTTTTGGGGGGGGACAGCTGTCTAGGCATACCTGGTATTCCTTCCAATTTCTGGAAACTTTTATTCTTATTACCTTCTGTTCTAGTAATTTCTAGCCCCAGTGCTCAGATCATTATGACAGAGTTAAAATGCTACCTCCAAAAAGCTATTCTTTTGCAATTTTGGTTGATCTAATTTTTCTGGGAAGTACAATAGTTTCAGAACTTTTTTTTTTGCTTTTATTGCAAGGCAATGGGATTAAGTGACTTGCCCAAGGATCACAGCTAGGTAATCAGTATGTGTCTGAGGCTGGATTTGAACTCGGGTCCTTCTCAGGTTTGGTGCTCAATCCACTGCCTCACATAGCTGCCCCATGTACCATTCTTTTAAGTAACAAAACCACTATATTAGACTGGGACTACTTCAAGTACTTCGTATCTTTTGTTTTCATTTATACTAAAAATATTAGTATGAATCAGTTGTTCTAAAGGTAGATACATTTTTGGTTCTTGAGAAAGATCTTCACATTCAGACTAATAAACTAAAAATTAGATGTTCTGAAAACTAAAAATTTATAGCACTTCTTTACTTCTTTTCATATTCAAACAAGGTCATTGTGGAAGCAGAAAGAGACCACAAAAGACCAAGGGCCATTTTATATTTTATCTGCTTCATGGGTCCCGGTAGTTGAAAAATTCATCCCTTAGTGGCCAAGTTTCTGGCAATTATTATTTTGTTTTTTTTCAGTTTTGTGGACGTTATTAACTTTATAATAAAACATTTAATAGGAATCTGACTGATGAGTTGATTATATTATCTCCTAAAACTCTTGGGAAATCACTGGGAGGTGAACCATTATAAGTAATTAGGAAGGTTTCCCCTACTGAAAACTCAGTGCATTTAAATAAAAATTGTTCTTTAAAAGGTATTCAGTAATAAACTCATCTGTACTGCCAAGGATCTGTTATCTTATCAAAGTGGGTATTTTTCCAACTGTACCATTCACCACTCATGACTTATTCTGGCAACTTTTTGTCCATGTTATTTTATAAATCCTTTCCAAATGTACGGCCTTCTTCTAACTCTTTTGCTATTGTAAGAATATCCAAAGAGCCTAGTGATCACTGGCTATCCTTTCTTGCTATATGAACTACATATTCATTTTCTGATTATTCTTTATGCAACTTCTTCTGTGCAAGAGTTTATTGGTAAAATTCTGTAGCCTATTCACACTGCCTTGGGAGAATCACTTAATTTTCAGTATAGCATTTACACTTCAGATATCATCAAAGATTACATATCAAGCCTTGATTTATTGTTTTGCTGAATATCTAAGTTTTAAAAAGTGATGGAGATAAAGTTATAATGCACACATACTATATCAGTCAGTCAACAATTTATTTTTAATTATTGAGCTCTTACTTTGTGTTCCAGACACTGTCCTATGTGCAGTCAATACAAATAGGAGCAGAGAGGAAAAGTTCTGTCATTAAGAGGTTTACATTCTTTTTGTTTTTTTTAAGATTTTGCAAGGCAATGTGGTTAAGTGTTTGCCCAAGGCCACACAGCTAGGTAATTATTATGTGTTTGAGGTCGGATTTGAACTCAGGCACTACTGACTCCAGGGCTGGTGCTCTATCCACTGCACCACCTAGCTGCCCCATCATTTACCCTTTTAATGACTCACAACTTTAAATCCCAACTGTGACTGCAGAAACTTCCAATCTCCTCATAATGGTGGCTATATAAAGCCTTTACCAATGAAATAATCAAGCTTTTCAAGAATTTTTTTTAAATGCACAATAAACAACTGCATCAACCTCTTGATCTCTTCAAGAATCTGTAAGCAACCCTTCCATTTAACTTCAACTTTCTGGTCTTCTAGTTTCATTTATAGTGACAATGTGAACAAAGAGGTGATTCAATTCCTCTAATAGTATATTCACTAGCCAGTCACTGGACAGGAACTCCATTTAAAGTGCCAATGGTTTAACTAACCTTCATCATGGTCTCAAAACTGTGATTCTTATCAGCCTCTGTCTCCTTTTATGCCACCAAAAGACCTTGCTGCAGAAGCGGGGTAGGGCGGGGCATTTTTTTTTCTTCATACATGGGTCTCCATGGACAAAAAAATTCCTCAAAAAAGTGACCAGTCTTACAATACTTCACAAGGTAGGTCTTCAAAAAGCAAACACAATCTGTTGTTAAGATTACATTCAAAATCTTTCCAGCATTACCGATAATATCAGAACTTGTATTACACAAATATATCATGCCATCAAACAGTTAAGGAATCAACAGAATTCTATTCTGAATCTGAGTTTTTTTATCTTCAAGAAATTGATTGCTGGAGGAAATTTTGGAAAAATTAGGGTTGGAGGTAAGAGACACCCCCATATTATAATATGTGTGTTTTTGAAAATAATAGGAAAGTCAGGTATGGTACAGATTGAAACCTAGAATTTGGAAGGATAAATTTAAAAGTTTTCAGAGTACATAGAATTAAATGGACTTAATATGATAAAGGGAAAGTCATCAGAAGAGGGATTTGAAGAGGAAAAAGGGGAGTTGTCTAAAGAGCCTATTGTGAATCTATAGAGGACTTAGCATCTAGCTTAAATTTTAAGAAGACCTTCATAGAAAACAGTATAAGTTTTGATGATAGAGAATGAATTAATAAGTCTGACAAACTTTTTTTTTAGGTTTTTGAAAGGCAAATAGGGTTAAGTGGCTTGCCCAAGGTCACACAGCTAGGTAATTATTAAGTGTTTGAGATTGGATTTGAAGCCAGGTACTCCTGACTCCAGGGCTGGTGCTTTATCCACTGTGCCCCCTAGCTGCCCCTGACAAACTCTTTTAAGAATAATAGTGTGAGGAGGGGCAGCTAGGTGGTGCAGTGGATAGAGCATTGGTCCTGGAGTCAGGAGGACCTGAGTTTAAATTTGACCTCACTAATTACCTAGCTGTGTGTGACCTTGGTCAAGTCACTTAACTCTACTGCCTAGCCCCACCCCCCCAAAAAAGAATGGTGTGGGGAGTGCTAAGGCCCAGAATGAATTGGGAACCAGAAAAAAAAAACCAAACTAACAAAAAAAAAGATTTTTTTTATAAAAAAATTCTGTTTTGGAGAAAAATAAGAGAATTAAAATTAAGGTTAGGAGCGATGTTAGGGAAGGAAGGAAAGCAATAAAGGACAACTAAGAGAAAGTAAAATCTCTTGACTTTACTTTGTTTTTTATTTTCTTTACCAAGAAAAATATTCTTTGAATTGGCAGGGGCAGGAAATAAAAGGCTAATAAGGGAGTTGATATCTAAGATAAACAAGGAAAGAGTAAGAAAGCTCCTACCTGCCCTTAATGAATTCAAATTACCTGGCCCAAATGAACTACATTCTACAATAATGAAAGAAATGCAGGTGCTGTGCTACTGTCAATAATCTTTGAAAGATGATGGATAAAGACTTTAGGGAGTTGTCTAGCACAGTGAGAGGATAAGTGACTTCATTTAGCATCCCACAGTCCCTATGAATCAAAGATAGAACATGAAGCTCCCAAATCAGCTTTCTATCCCCCCTAAGCCATATAGACTTTACAAAAATCTGATCGGCAACAAATATAGAGAAATCTTATAAATAATTAGATCAAGAGCCATTGTGCAATAGATAAAAGTATAGGAATAGGCAGTCCAAGTAAATAAATATAAACTTTCAGCAAACACATGAAAAATTAATAACTTTAATAAAGTCACAAATAATAGAAAAATACATTTTAAATCAACTCTGTGGTTCTACCTGACAGTCATCAGACAGCAGTGATGACAAAAGAGGAAAATAATAATTGCTGGATAGGTTGTGGAAGTCATTTACATTAATGCAGTGTTGGTAGAGCTATAAATTAGTTTAACCTTTATGAAAAATGATTTAAAACTGTGTAATGAAAATCACTAAACTTTGCAAACTCACTGATTACCTGTAGGCAGGCATATATTTCAAAATGGTCAAAGATAGTGTGAAAGGAACTATTTATAGTAATGGTATTTTTTGTTGTGATAAAGATTAGGAAAAAAGTGGGTGCTTATCAGTTGAGGAATAGCTGGACAAATTGTGCTATAAAATATAATGGAATATTATTTTGCTTTATGAGATATTGAATATGACAAAGTCAGAGAAATTTGGAAAAACTTGCATGAGCAAGCAAAATGTAATGAGTAAAAGCAATCTATATATGATGACTACAGTGATGGAAAGGAAAACAACTTTGAAAGGTATCAACAACTTTGATCAATGTTGTGACCAATCGTGACTTCAGAAACTTGAATGTGAGAGACACCTCTCACTTCTTGGAACAGAAATGATGGACTAGACACATAATATGATATATACATTTTCAGATGTGGCCAATGGATTGATTTTTTTTTTTACTTGACTAAGCTGTTGCAAGGAAGGGCTTCCATGGAGGTGATGGAGTGGGGATAGAGCTGCAAGAAAAATAAAAGAGAAAAAAAAGAGCAGCAATAACATTATAAATACATAGAAGTTAATAACAAGAAATTCAGAAAAGAAAACAAGTAGGGTAATTTTATTATAGTGTTCAATGTAATATAGACTTAAAATGAAAAAAACTACATAACAGGCTCATGATTTCATAAATAACCCTCTTTTTGGTTATTTGTATTATGAAATGTTTGTATTTGTTGATATTGTTAAGTCCATAATTAAAAAAGAAAACCCAGCAGTAGAAAGGAGAAAGGGAGAAACTAGGGAAGGACTGGAGAAAGGAAATGTCCTGAATCCTTCCTCTTTCTTCCCCCCCTTATTTGGCGGACTAGGTCTCCCTATCCTGCCAAAGCCAGAAATGCCCATGCCACACATAGCTCACTTGGCTGTGAGTACCCTGATCTCTTCCATTTATGAAACCTCTGCTTAGGTATTCCCGGACCTCCCCCCCTCAACAGTACACTATATTTTGTTTTTTTTTGCAAGGCAAATGGGGTTAAGTGGCTTGCCCAAGGCCACACAGCTAGGTAATTATTAAGTGTCTGAGACCAGATTTGAACCCAGGTACTCCTGACTCCAAGACTGGTGCTTTATCCACTATGCCACCTAGCCACCCCCACTATATTGGTTTTGATCTTAATTCAGTTGCATTACCTCAGCTTAGTCTCCATCAGTTCAGAACTACTAAACCCAAAGCAATTCAACAGCCCCAGGCTCTCAAGTAGCAGGGATTATAGGTATGTACTATAATGTCCAGTCTAATTTCTCAAAAAAAGAAAAGAAGGAAAATGGAAAACCATGATGACATTTGGTTTTTCTAATGCAAAGTTCTAAAATATAATACTAAAGAAATGATTAATGCATACCTAGAAACAAACAGAAGTAGTGAATAAAATATCAGCATGGCTAACTTTATTTCCTTTTTTGAATGGCTTTATTTAACAAGTAGGTTGGGAAGGGATTTATAGGTAAAGTTTACCTAGATTTTACCAAGTATTTGAGAAAGTCTCATTTTAAAATTGTGAAAAAGATAAAAATTATGAACTAGGTAATAGTACCTTGAAAATAGATTTGGAATTGGTTGAATAAGTTGAAGGCAAAAAAGTAGTCAGCTCAAGGGCAGCAAGGTAGTACAGTGGATAGACCACCAGGTCTTGAGTTGGGAGGACCTGAGTTCAAATCTAACCTGGCACTTAATAATTGCCTAGCCGTGTGATCTTGGGCAAGTCACTTAACCTCATTGCCTTATATAATTTTTTTAAAAAAACTAGTCAGTTCTTTGTCAATTTGAAAGATGTTTAAAGACACACAATAATCTTTTTTTAAAAATTAAATTTTTTGTTGTCTTATTATGTAATTCTGCTATATCTCATATTATATGTTTCTTCCTTAAGGACATGATTTCTTTCTCATCCCATTCAACTTAGATCAATGCATACTATGGGAAAGATGTTAAGACTAACAAACTGCCTTCTGTGGGGGTGGGGGAGGGAAGCAAGATTGGGGGGAAAATTATAAAAATCAAAATGAATAAAACCTTTCTAAATTAAAAAAATAAAATTTTAATTAATTTATTTTTTCAAATTACATGTAATGGTAGTTTTCAATAATCATTTTTTCTTTTTTTGTTTATTTTATATTACTACAATAATCTTGCTGTGAGAGTAACCATAACCCCCCCCTCCAAAAAAAAATTAGAAACCTCAAGAATAGTGAGAAAGGGGTAGTTAGGTGGCACAGTGAATAGAGCTCCAGTCCTGGAGTCAGGAGTACCTGAGTTCAAATCTGGCCTCAGACACTTAATAATTACCGAGCTGTGTGGCCTTGGGCAAGCCACTTAACCCCATTGCCTTGCAAAAAAAAAAAAAAAAAAACCTTAAAAAAAAAGCAAGTGTACTTCAGTCTGTGATCAGATTCCAATGGCTCTATCTCTGGGATGAGTTGTCTTCCCCATCATAGCCACCAGACTAGTTGCCTCAGTCTTTTTCCCACAGTTGCTATCACTAGCTGTATTTCCTTCCACTCTATTCCTCTCCACTCTCATCTATTCCATTCTCTCTCTCTTCTTTCATCCTATCCTTATTCAAAAGTGTGTTGTAGCTGAGTGCCTTCTCCCACAATCTTCCCTCTCTTCTATCACCTATTCCCCTCTTCCCTCCCCCCATTCCCCCTTATCCCATCCCTTTCCTCTCATTTTTCTCTAGGGTAAGATAGATTTCTATACCCTATTAAGTGTGTAGTTATTTCTTCTCTGAGCCATTTCTGATGAGAATGAAGGCTCACTCATTCATTTCTAATGTGAAATATCTTAGCCCCTTCTTCCTCTCCTTTCTCTTCCTCCCAGTACTTTCCTTTATCACCTATTGACTCCAACTTTTTACTATATACCATTGTATTCAACTCCTTCCTGTGCCTTGTCTATATATGCTCCTTCTAACTGCTCTTATGAATGAAAAAATTCATATGAGTTATCAGTATCTTCTTCCCGTATAGGAATACAAGCATTTCAACATCATTAAGTTCCTCATAATTAGTCCTTCTCATCCACTCCCTCTGTTTCCCCGGAGTCCTGTACTTGGAGATCAAACTTTTTGTTCAGCTCTGGTTGTTTCAATAGGAAAGTTTGAAAGTCTCCTTTTTCACTGAAAGTCCATCTTTTCCCTTGAAAGAGGATGTTCAGTTTTGCTGGGTAGTTGATTCTCGGTTGTAAATCAAGATCTTTTGCCTTCCAGAATATCATATTCCAATCCCTATGGGATCTTAAAGTAGATGCTGCCAGATCCTGTGTAATCTTGATTAAAGAGCCACAGTAGTTGAATTGTTTATTTCTGGCAGCTTTTAGTATTTTCTCTTTGACTTGAGAGTTTTGGAGTTTGGGTATAATATTCCTGGAAGTTTTTCTTTTGGGATTTCTTTCAAGAGGTAATCAGTGAATTCCCTCAATTTCTATTTTACCCTTTGCTTCTAGGATCTCAGGGCAATTTTGCTGTATTATTTCTTGAAAAATGAAGTCTAGGCTTTTTTTCCTGGTCACGATGTTCTAAATTATCTCTCCTGGATCGGTTTTCAAGGTCAGTTGTTTTTCCAATGAGATATTTCACATTTTCCTCTAATTTTTTTGGTAGAGTTTTTATAGTTTTCCTGAGTTCTCACAAAGTCATCAGCTTCCTTTAGTTCCAGTCTACATTTGAAGGAGTTATTTTTTCTTCAGAGAGTTTTTTTATCTCCTTTTCCAGCTGGCCAATTCTGTTTTTTAAGGCATTCTTCTCCTCACTTGCCTTTTGTGTTGCTTTTTTTCCCCATTTGGTCTAAACTGTTTTTTTTTTTACATTTAATATTTATGTATTCTCATTTTGTACAAATAATGTTTTTAATACATTAATATTCTTGTTTAAAAGTAAACAAAATACCCCTCCCCCAAAAATATAGACTTACTTGAGCAATAAAACAAAGGGGAGAAAAAATTAAAATTAAAAGAAAATAATAGTAATAATTGTAGGTATGGCCAAGTGGTGCAATGGACGGAGCACCGGCTCTGGAGCCAGGAGCATCGGAGGCCATATCTGGCCCCATACACCCAAAAATCACCCAACCGTGTGACATGCAAGCCACCCCAACCCCACTGCCCTGCAAAAACCAGAAAAAGGAAAAAAAGACCCAAAATAAAATAAAATAGTAATAATAGTAGGGGTGGCTGGGTGGCAGACAGAGCATTGGTCCTTGAGCCAGCAGCACCTGGCCTCAGACACCCAATGATCACCCTGCTATAAGGTCCCAGGCAGGCCACCCAGCCCTATCTGCCCTGCACTCCCCCCAAATAATAATAATAATAATAATAAAAAATGTGCTTCAGTCTTTGTTCCAACACCAACAACTCTGTCACTGGTGGATCACATTTTTTAGGATAAGTCCATCACAGAAGTTACTTCCATATTTTTCCACCGTTGCCATTGCTGATCGCAACTCTCTCCTTTTCTATTTCTCCACTACCAGGTACTATATTTTCTCTCTCCTTTCACTCTGACTCTGCTGTAGGGTCACTGAGTGGCACAGCAGACAGATCCCTGGTCCTGGGGCCAAGAAGCCCTGAGCCCTCATACCACCTCTTAGGCCCAGCATCCACCTGGCCCTATGGTCCTGGGCAGGCCTTCCAATCCCAGCCCCTTGCAAGAAGTAAAAAAGAAAATGTGTTATATCTGACCACTCTCCCCCCATGGTCCATCCTCTCCTCCTTTATTCACATCCCTACCCCTTCCCCCCTGCACCCCCTTCTTACTCTAGATGTCTATACCCCATTGAGTATATATGCTGTTTCCTCTCCTAGCCACCTCTGATGAGAGCAAAGATTCCCTCATTCTCCCTTGCCTCCCCCCTTCCATATCATTGCAATAGCTCATTGTAATAAAGAAAAATCTTATTATATGAAATATCTTGGCCTATTCCCTCTCTCTTTTTTCTTTCTCTCATTACATTTCCCTTTTTTCCTATTGACTCCATTTTTATACCATATTTTATCTACGAATTCAGCTTTCTCCTGTGCTTCAACTATAAAAGCTCCCTCTACCTGCCCTATTGACTGAGAAGGTTCATATGAGTATTATCAGTGTCATTTTTCTATGCAGGAATACATGCAGTTCATCCTCATTAAGTCCCTCATATTTTTGCCCTCTCCTCCAATCTCCATGCTTCACCTGAGTCCTGTATCTGAAGATCAAACCTTCTGTTCAGCTCTGGCCATTCCAACAGGAACATTTGAAATTCCCCTGGTTCATGGAAAATCCATTTTTTTCCCTGGAAGAGGACATTCAGCCTGGCTGGGTAGTTGATTCTCGGTTTCATTCTAAGGTCTTTTGCCTTCCGGATATTATATTCCAAGCCCTACGAGCTTCCAATGTAGTTGCTGCTAAGTCCTGTGTGATCCTGACTGCAGCTCCATGATATTTGAACTGTGTCCTTCTGGCTGCTTGTAATATTTTCTCTTTGACTTGGGAGTTCTTGAACTTGACTATAATATTCCTAGGGGTTGGTGTTTTGGGGTCTCTTTCTAGGGGGATTGGTGGATTCTCTCCATTTCTATTTTGCCCTCTGCTTCTAGGATATCAGGGCAATTTTCCTGTAGTAATTCTTTGAAAAATGATGTCAAGGCTCTTTTCCTGATCATGACTTTCAGGTATTCCAATAATTTTTAAATTATCTTTCCTAAATATGTTTTCCATATCAGTTGTTTTTTTCAATGAGATGTTTCACATTTTCTTCTAATTTTTCATTATTTTGGTTTTGAAGTATTGAGTCCCGATTTCTTGTAAATTCCTCAATCTCCCTGAGTTCTATTATTTGTCTGAAGGATTTGTTTTCCTCAGAGAGTTTTCTTATCTTTTCCCATTTGGCCAATTTTGCTTTTTAAAGCATTCTTCTCTTCAATAACTTTTTGAACTGTTTTATCCATTTGACCTAAGATGGTTTTAGCATGCTATTTTCTTCAGCATTTTTTTGGATTTTCTTGACTAAGCTGCTGACTTCATTTTCATGTTTTTCCTGCATCTCTCTCATTTCTTTTCCCAGTTTTTCTTCTAACTCCCTCATTTGATTTTCAAAGTCTTTTTTGAGCTCTGTCATAGCCTGATCCCAATTTCTGTTTTTCTTGGAGTCTTTAGATGCAGGAGTTTGTGCTTCCTCATCTTCAGACTGAGTATTTTGATCCTTCTTGGGATCATAGCTAATGTATTTTTCAGTGGTGTTCCTCTTTTTTTCTCTGCTTGCTCATTTTCCCAGTCTAAGCCTGTTTTGGGGGTGCTTCCTGAGCTTTGGGGACACTCCCACTAGAGTCTCAGTGTGTGAGGCTCTGTCCTCCCTCCTGGTCTGTGAATGACCATATGTGCCCCCTCTGCCACAGGGCTGAGGTGGGGGGGGGTCCTGCTGTTCTATGGGGGGGCCTAGATTGGGATCAGGATCTGAATGTGGTCAGAGCCCCAGAGTCCTGTTCCAGGGGCAGAGGACAGAGCTCAGCAGTCTCTCTCTTCATTCCCCTCCCTCAGTTCAATGGGCTCATGCCCTGGGGGCTCCTGCTTAGGGGTGCTGCCTGCTTCTGTTTCCTGGATCTGGGCTGAGGTGGCCATGCTGCTTGCTGTGTGCCCTGAGGGCTAGACTTCATGTGCTCGCTCTGGCAGAGGTCCCCCCGCTGTTCCCTCAATTTCTGCCTGGTGCTCCATGGGAGGTAGGTCAGGAAACTCCCCTGCTGCTGTGAGCTGAGGCTCCCAGCGCCCTGGGGCTGCCTCTGGGAGGCTGAAGTTCTTTCACTCTGGCAGGCCACCCCTCTGGCAGGCCGCCTCTCCGACCCCTGGGAGCAGAGCGAGCCTTTCTGTTCTTTTCCAGGTTACCTTGAGTAGGAGAACTTCCTCACTGGGTCCCTTTGTGGGTTCTGTCTTTCAAAAATTTAGTTAGAATCCTTAGTTTTGAAGATTTATGAGAGAGCGCCTAAGACAGGATCTGCTCTTGTCGCCATCTTGGCTCTGCCCCCAAACTGTTTTTTAATGTTATTTTCTTCCTTTTTTCATTTTTTTTTGTATTTCTTTCACCAAGTTGCTAACTTGGTTTTCATGATTTATCAGCATCACTCTCATTTTTCCTCCCAATTTTTCTTTTGCCTCCCTTAATTACTTTTCAAAGTCTTTGGTCCCATGGAGGATCAGAATAGATGCTCAGATGACAACAAAATCAAAGCTCTGTTCCAAAAGTTCCAAGAGCTCATCCATAGCCTGAGTTATTTTCTATTTCTCTTGGAGCTTCTGGAACAGAAGCTTTGATTTTGTTGTCATCTGAGTATCTATTTTGATCCTCCATGTGACCAAAGTAATTTTCTATGGTCAGATTCTTCTTTTTCTGTTGTTTGCTCATTTCCTCAGCCTATGATTGATTTACTGTACTTTCAAGGCTTTAGGGGTTTTTTGAGACAACCCACAGGGACCCTAATTCCTCCAACATCTTGTGAGAGGCTCAGACTGCTCTCCTGTCTGTGTTCAGGCCCTCCCCTCTGCCCTGGAGCTGGGAGAAGGGATGGTATTGTGGGGGCCCAGACTGTAACCTGGATCTGAGAATGGGCAAAAATTTAAGTCCTACCCCACGAAGAGCAGAGAGACCTCGGCAAGTCTCCCCCAACCCACTTACCATCTGTGGGCGAAGAACTCTAGACATGCTCGGTGGCTCTACCAATCTAACCACAGGGCTGCTCTGAGGCTGGAGTACCACTCCGCACTCACTCTGGTGCAGCAGAATTCTCTCACCACCCCTTCCATCTGTCCCTGATAATCCCCGGGCCAAGAGGTCCAGAAACTGCCCCTTCTGCCCCAGACCTAGGCACCCACCTGGACTGTACTGTGCTGCGGCTTTTTCCAACCCCTGGTCCCAGTGGAACTTTTACTGCAGAAAGGGGTTCTACCCTTTGGGTTCTGTTCCTCTAAATTGTGGCTAGAGTCATAATTTGACAGCTTTTGGAGTTTTGGGGGAAACAAGTTTCCTGGAATTCCTGTCTTCACATAGCCATCTTGGCTCCACCCCTTCAACAATTATTTTTTGCAAAGTTTTGAGTTTTACATTTTTTCTCCCTTCCTTCCCCACCCCCGACAGAAAACAATCTAATATAGTCTCTACATGTATAACCATACTAAACATAGATTCATATTAATAATGCTATGAAAGAAGAATCAAATCTAAATGGAAGGAAAAAGCATTGTGGAGAAAAAAATTATATAATACATGAGACAATTTTTAAAAATTGGAAAAGTAAATAAGATAGTAAGCTTTAGTCTGCATTTAAACTCCACAGTTCCTTCTCTGGAAAAAGATAGTATTTGCCATCACAAGATTGACCTATAACCGTTAGGATATTCAGTGGTTGGAAAACTATTGTTTAGACAAAACTGATCTTGTGAGAGTAGTTGCATTTGCAGCCTTGTTTCATTTAGTCATATTATGCTAGGGTCATATATGTGAACTATAGCTGTGTTGAATGAGTATGTTCACATAGTTTCCATAATATTCAACAGACCTTGTAATTGAGTTAACTTAGTGTGAAGCTTGAGTTTCTTGAGCTAGCTGGTATAGTTGCTAGAGTGCAGGGTCTCTACAAACAAGTCCCAGTATCTGTGCCATTAAAATTTTATCAATAAATTGGAAAAAAAGTATACATTGGATAAGAATGTCATTTATCAAATTTGAAGATGACACAAAACTAAAAAGGATATCTGCTAGTCAGATCTGGGTTTTCAAGAAATAGACGAAGCTTCGCTTTAAATGGGTTTAATTAAAGGGTTTAGTAAATAATGTAAAAAAAACTCCTTTACATAGCTAAACCTATAAAAAAGTATTCATCTCATGTGACTGTCTTTATATGGTTCATGCATAATAGTTTTCAAGAGGTTACCTTTATTTTCTAGACATGATAGTCTGAAAATTCTAGAAGTTTTAACGTTTTATGCCAAGTTAGACAAAAGGAGTTAGAACCTCTTACAAATGAAACAATTTTGAAGAGATCAAATAGGGTTTTGAAGAGCAATCAGTGGAATTTCTTTGCAATAAAAAATGTATTCATGAACATACATTAATCATTTTAGATAGCTCGTCCTGGAAGTCTCCCTTTCACTACTGGGTGAAGGAGCTGAACTGGCTAGTATCAATACTGACTCTGGATAACTTAAAAAAAAATTGACCTATGACACTGATTATAAGACGAAATGAAAGAGAATAAGATGACTTTATAAGTATGTAATTGAATAGGCTTGGCTAGGAAATCTCCTGAAAATTTCTAGGTTTCTTTAGCCTGGGGAAGGGAAGAGCTGGAAATGGGGTGGTATGTGTGAAAAAGGAATGAAACATTCTTCAAGTAATGAAGGGCTGTCATATGGAAGAGGAATTGTTCTACTAGGCAGAAATAGAAATACTGTGGGAAGTTACAGAAAGATAAATTTAGGCTTGATGTAAAGAAGTCTTCCTAAGAAATGGAGGTGTCCAAAAGTGAACTTGAGTAGTGATGGGTTCCTCCTTACCCCATACAACCCTCCACATATTTGAAGTTTTCAAATAAAACTGGATGGCATTTGTTGGATATGTTGTAAAACAGACCCTTGATCAAGTATGCACTGACCTCAGAAATGTGCTGGAGTTAGCCATTGCAGAATTTTTCAGTATGGAGTACATAAGAAATTGAAAAATGCTATGAACAAGGGCTTACATTATTGTTTTGTTGATTGTCTAAAAAGATATAAGAAAATGATAGAGAAAATAATAATGCAGGTTAAAAGTATTCCTTATTTTTCAGAGAGCTGGTTTTTAAGAATTTAACAGCATATCTCTGGTAGGACTACATATAAAGTCTCTTCCAATATTTAGATAGTTCAGATTAGATTTTATAAACCAGAGCTATAGTCCTCAGATTCTATTAAAATAAGAAAATTTTATTGATAATTTCTGTGAATAGTTATTAGAAAAAAAGAGTTACCCCCACCCCCACCTACTCAGCTTTCCGGTAACTACATGTCTTAGTCAAACATTCTGAGTGAATGACTTAGGGGTCTATATTTTTGCTCAACCAAGTGCATTTCAATAGGCAGCATGGAATCATGGATATTGAGTCAGTCTCTTTACTGAACCTCTGATTTCAAGTCCTACCTGGGTGTCGATCTGATCTTAGGCAATTAACAACACTCCTTAGTGCCCCAGGTAATTCTCCAATATTCAATAAAAATTATAGCGCCTGTGACAATCTGCATTAGTTCCCCATAAAGTTTTTCTTATCCAATAAATCACAGAAATTAAATATAGAAAAAAAAGTGTAGTTTTCTCATATTCTTCTCTCAACCCTAGGAAGGAGTTCATTAAAATATTGTTTTAACAGGCTGGCTCCTATGTGGTCCAGTACCTTACTAATTTTACTTTTGGTCATACTATCGCCTCCTAAGTCAATTCTGAAGATATGTAGTAGGTAGGCAGCACATTGTCTTGGGAAAATGTGTTAATCTGTGAACTAGAGGTTCTAGTTTATCTTCACCATTAACTTCTTATATAATAGTGTCAAAATAACTTCTCTCTGGCCCTAAGTTTCCTAATCTACAAAATGAGAGCTCTGAACTAAATAATCATAGCAAATATACAATGGAGAATTGATAGAGGAAATTAATTTCCCTTTGGGATTCAAAGAACTAGAAGGCTAACACTCTCTGAATTTCTGGAATTTAGCTGATTAAACCAATGGCAAGTTTGGGGTAAAGAAATTACTGATTTTTAGTCTCCCTCACTTCATTTTCCAAGCATTCTCTTTTGACCATTTCTCATAATTACAATTTAATGATGCTATATTTTCTTTTGGCCTTTAGTGACCCCTGGTGGCAATAGACAAGTATTTTAAAATGTTCTGATTCTTTAACAACCGTATTAAATTGTTCTTATCATATGCATTAATATTTACTTTCAAAAGACTTAAAACTAGGAATAAAAAATCAGAAATAAATCTTTAATGCTGAGGAAAGGTGTGGTATCAATTTTAAAAAATGTATTTTCATGGCATTTAGACAAATTACTTAATATGTATAGATCTTCTAAGGTATTAAGGTATTATGAAAATTATGTGAATTCAAATAAAACATCCAATGCTTGCTAGCACGTGAGCCTAGATAAGTCAGTTTAACCTCTCAACTTAGTTGCCTGAAGCAAAACTTTAAGACTATTAAATACAGTTAATTTATGGATCTGTATCGGTGGAATGGGGGTGAGGTGATGTCTCCTCACCAGCAGTACTCCATACCAATTAAATGACAGGTCTAAATGAAAAACAATAACAACAAGAAAACATCTCAATTATTTACTATGATTTTATTAAATAAATCTTTATATCATAGATGATCAGGAAACTTTTTAAGTCATCAGAACACAGAATTTACCTACAAAGGAAGCCCAACAGACAACTGTTTTCCTTGCTCTTTGGATCAATGATCTTGTCACCAGCTCGGCCACCATGATTTTGCATAGGTGGTCTCCCGAGTTGTTACTGCTCCCTTTTGTATAAAGAATCCTTTGCTTCCTTCAAAGCACAGCTGAGGTCCTATATAAGGATTCACTAGTTTCCCTGATGACTTTGACTGGGGAATGTAGTTGCAAAATAAAACACATATTTATTAAAAAGTCATTACAACATAAAAGAAAAGTGTGAGATAGTATAGAGTTCCTCAAAGACCATGTGGTTTTCGGTGTAGCAGTTCAACCAGGTAGGCAATGATTCAACTCAAGCATTAGAAGGTTAGTGACCATAAGATTAAGAGAGAGTTATGGGGCAGCTAGGTGGTGCAGTGAAGAGTACCAGCCTGGAGTACCTGAGTTCAAATCTGATCTCAGACACTTACTAATTACCTAGCTGTGTGACTTTGGGCAAGTCACTTAACCCTTGCAAAAACCTAAAAAAAAAAAATCATGTGATAAGAGTTAAAGTTCTTCAAATCAAAAACCGTAAGATTAAGAGAATTAAAGGCTATGTGGTTTTGGGTATAGCAGCCTAACCAGGCAGGCCAGGGGATGATTAACTTGAGCATTAGAAGTCAGAGGTTAGGGTGGTAAGGGAGATTTAGAAATACTCCAGTTTCTCCTTAAATATCCCCTCAGGAGGGGCAACTAGATGCCGCAGTGGATAAAGCACTGGCCCTGGAGTCAGGAGTACCTGGGTTCAAATCTGGGCTCAGACACTTAATAATTACCTAGCTGTGTGAGCTTGGGCAAGCCACTTAACCCCATTTGCCTTGCAAAATCCTAAAAAAAAAATATACCCTCAGGATCCATGGGAGGAGAGACAATTTGAGAGTGATCCCAGTCTTGTATTAGATAGATTGCTGTAGATGTGGCTGTAGTGTCTAACCTGACCCAGTCACTGGTGAGTACATAGCCAGGGCCAAAGTAAAGGTTAAGTGCGGGAAAAAGATTACAACATTTGCTTCCAATTACAATATTCCTCTATGCTCATAATTCCCTGCATCAGTCCCACCTCCTTTAAAAGGTCTTTCCTGACTCACTTCTGTACCATCTACATTACCTCCATCCATGCCCTAGGAAGTCATTAGTATATTCCTCAACTCAGAAATTATTTTATATATATATATATATATATATATATATATATATGTATATATGTACCATATGTATTTTTATATATACTTTGTATATATAAAATCCCTTTGGCTTTTGTATCTTTAGTATGAAGTACCTAGAACATAGAAGGCACTCAATAAATGCATATTTGTGCTGTTTTCTTAAGACAGACCAGACTTTATATAAATGGTCAAAGGATAATACAGGCAAGAAAAAATGGTAGATTTGGAGTACAATTGAGTAAGTTTCTAATAATTTTATGTTGATTAACTTATTACTAATGATATTTGTTGTTATATTGAATCTCTCATATTATTATTTGACTAATTCTGGCTTCTTTGTTCTTCCTGCTGAAAACATAGTGAGTTCTGTAATATGAAAACCAATGAAGAAACAATGAACTAGAAGCTTGGTCTTGGTCTATTTTTATAGGTTGCTTAAAGGCATCCTTGTAGGGAAAGAAAAGTTAGTACCTCTACCAGGGTAACAATCATTTCCTTTCTGTTCCACAGATTAGCTGTTCAGTCTATCTGATTATAGAAAAAACAAAAAGGGTTAAATCCATGCCACAATCTGAGGAATCAGATTACTTCAGTCCTTTTTCTTCCCAGACACCCAGAAACCATTCATCTGGGAGACAGACTGCCCATCATAAGCATGGAGGCCATTCTCTCAAAGGCTGAACTGCTCTCTACCTTGTGCCCTAGCCATGTTTACTTGTAAATTTAAAGGAGAATTACAGGACCAGAGAAAAGGAACTTTTCACAGTCAAATCTGTATTTTAAGAAAAAAGGCTTACTCTTGAGGATCAGCCATAAGAGGACTTTCATATTACCTGGCTGCTTAAACAATATCAGATCCATAGGTATGTTCAACTTCTGCTTTCAATAAGAAGAACTACAATCTAAGGGTAGATCAACTACCATAAAACTAGAATTTGAATACTCATTGGATGAGCTAAATCCTGACATATCTGCCTTCAGAACCACAAATTTTTTAGTTCTAAAATCTTAACTGGACCTCCTAGATATAATCTGCAAGCAAGAAGATGAAATGCCAATGCTTAAGATGAGAAATCCATTCTCCAAGAAGGTGTAATATGATACAAGAAGATCAAGATCCAGCTCAAGTCTGCATTCTTTTCTTGGTGAGATTCAAGGGGCATCTCTAGACAACCCATCCCTAACATGATAATGTGGTGCTTTACATGGGTTTTATATGGGTCTTTTCAAAGCATTCCACATAGTTTTCAGTAGACTTTTGGTGGTCATGAATATATCATATCTGTTTGTATATATGGTCCTGTGATATACTTATCTGATCCAAGCATTCTATGGAGAGTTCAGTGGGATTATTGCCACTCCTCCTAACCCTTCATCATTCCTGAGTGGCTGTAAGCTGTTTTCATCCTAGGGATAGATTGCCATCCTGGTGGTGATAGTCACCCTGACGAAGAGGGTTTGGTTCTTCTCTTGTGTTGAACTTTCAATCACCACTAAAGTTGTCTGCCAGTTTCTGAAAGAAAATTTACAGCTTCACTTCATCTTCAAAGATGGTCCTCAGTTCATTATTCATTTCTGAACTGTACTATTCAGTCATTTAGCTAAAGGTCCAATTTTTCATAAAATGTTAATCCTAGTTTGATGAATGAATAGAAAATTTCAGTGGGGTCCTTGAGCAGTAACTCAGGTTGCCGTACTTCCTCTGACAGGGTTACCTTTCTGTTCAGTGAAGGATTCTATTATAATAACACAGTTCTTTCTTTTAGTCAGTTCATTTAATAATCCATTTTTGCCCCTAATATTTTTTCAACTTATACATATTTTGTCTTTACTTATCTGTGTACATGTTGTTTTCCATAGAATGTAAACTTTTTTTTTTAAGTTTTTGCAAGGGTTAAGTGGCTTGCCCAAGGCCACACAGCTAGGTAATTATTAAGTGTCTGAGCTCGGATTTGAACCCAGGTACTCCTGACTCCAGGGCTGGTGCTTTATCCACTACGCCACCTAGCTGCCCCAAATGTAAACTTCTTAAAGTCAAATACTCTTTAGCTTTTTGTCTTAGTATTCCCAGCAACTAGTGAATGCCTATGCCATTAAAAAGCATGCAATAATTTTTAGTCAAATTGTTTTGAATTTACAAAAATGACCTTTTGTACCAACTACAACTTCTGTCCCAGTTTTTCCCTCACACTGACCTCATGTAGTCTATGAGCAAGAGAATGCCTGTCAACATGCAATGAGGAGTTACGAGTGTGTGTATATGGGAAGCTGGTACTACTGAACCTCTACTGAACCCTCAAGCACTGGGGATAAGTTCTGGATATCTTTCACAAGCTCTGGAATGATCAAGTTCCTGAGAAATTAACACACAGGATTATAAACTCTTTCCTTATTACTGAATGGTAAGACACATGGCCTACTTGTGCATTCTTCATTTAAATAGCACTTATCACAAAACTTGGTTATTGTTACTGTACTTTTATGGGAGGGATTATAAAAATCTTTGAAACTGAAAGTTACCTATCAAGGTTAAAGAGGGTAGTGAGTATTTAAGAAAACTGAAGAGTTCCTCCTTCCTGAGGAGATCTGTAAGGTTAACTGTTATCTTTGAAAGAGTCTTAGAAGACTTTTTGAGAGAACTCATTTTAATCTGTACTTTGTGAAGTAGATATCCTGAGAATTTCTGAGAGACTAACTGCTCTCCATAAGTGAACTCTGGACTGAGGTTCCAATTTGAATAAGAAGCAGCAGTTGACAAGTAAGCATAGCTGTTCTTAATGAATTTAAGTTGCCATGATGAAATAGATTCTCAGCAACTAAATGAACTAGAAGATGTGATTGCTGAGCCACTCTAAGTGATATTTGAGGGATTAAAGAGATGAAGCATCACTGGGCTGGAAAAGGGAAAATATGCCATTTATTTTTAAAGAAGAAATGGAACACATTATTGAAAGTGAGAGAACTTCACTTTGCTCCCTGCTGAAGTTCTATAAGTGTGTATTTAAAGAAATATTGAACATTTTGTTTAGGAAGAACATTAAGTTTTGTGTCTGAGGTCACAAAAATCTAGGGTGGCTTCATTGGGAACAGCATGCCAGACTAATCTCATTTTCATAAAAGAAGAGTTCATAAACAATTAGATTAGGAAATTGCTGTAGATGTCATTTGCCTAGCTTTTGGTAAAACATTTTAAAACTCTTCTTACTATTCTAATGGAAAAGGTAGAATAATATGGGAAAGATAATGCTTATAAAACAGATGGATTTGGAACTAGTTAAATGACTGTATCCAAAGAGTAATTTTTAAAGGTTCAATGTCCACTTGGAAAGACATCTCCAGGATAGTGTCCAGAGGAAGGATGAATGGTCTTGAGTTCAACAGTTAGCACAATGCCTGGCTTAATAAAGGTGTATTTGTCTTGCCTCATGAAACATGAGGATCAGTTAAAGAAACTGGAGATGTTTCACAGACTAAAAGAAGACTTTGGTGGGTGGGCAGGGAGGCCATGATTGTTGTAGTTGTTCAGTGATTGCAATAGTGTCCAAGTTTTCTGATCTCCTTTGGGATTTTCTTGGCAATGATTCTGGAATGGTTTGCCACTTCCATTTCCAGCTAATTTTACAGAGAAGGAAACTGAGGGAAACAGGGCAAAATGACTAACTCAAGGTCACACAGCTAGTAAGTGTCTGAGGCTGGATTTGAACTCAGATCTTACTGACTCTAGGCTTTATGCACTGCACCACCTAGCTGCCCTGAGTACATGATAACTAGTTCCAAATATGTGAATGATTTTCTTGTGGAATTTTTTTTTTCCTATTTTATGTAGATGATACATGAGTATGCTATGCATGAGACAAATTTAATCTTTATGTAAATAAAAGCTTAATAACAATGAGAGCTGTCCAAAAGTAGAATTAACTGTCTCCTTTGGTGGTGATTTCTTTTTCAGTGGAAGTCTCCAAGTAAATCCTGGATGAACACTGTTGGCCTGCTGAAGTGGATATGAGTTGAAATAGATGGCTGCTCTAGTCCTTTTACTCTTAAATTCTGTGATGTTATCTTTCTTTTTTGGGGGGGTGTGGTTATCTTTCAAGAAGAATGACTTTTGGACTAGAAAAGACAAAACAAAAATGGTTAAGGGACTTGAGACACATGTTAAGAAAGGAAACAATAAGAGAGAACTTACTGACTTGATGAATTCAAGTTACCCAGTTCAAACAACTGACATGGTTATTTGCAAAACTGGCAAATATTGCTGGATTATCATCAGTGATTTTTGAAAATTCAGAGAGGAAAAAGAAAGGTGTTAAAGGACTAGAGAAGGGGAGATATTGTCTTGAGCTTTAAAGAGAAGGGAATGAGTTTTGTAAACTATAGTATGAGTTTTAAGCTGATTCCAAGCAACATTTTGGAATGTATTATTACTTAAGAGATAGTTAGGAAATAACCCCCCCCCCCCCAAAAAAAAGCAGAAATCAGAAAGAGACAGAACAAAGAACAAGTCAAATCAGACTATTTCTCTTTTTTTTTCTTTTTGGACAGAATTACTAAATTGGGGAAATATTACTTGACTGTTGTAATGGACATGACAATTCTCTGTGATATTCTTGTGAAAAAGATGGAGAAGTGTGGTCTAGACTATAGTGCAATAGGTAGATTTAGAACTAGTTGAATGTTGGACCAAGGAGTTTTCATTAACAGTTAGATATTAACTTGAAAGAAAGATTTCAATGAAGAGTCCTCAGGCTCTGTGATTGGTTCTGTGCTATTTAACTTTTAAAACATTTGATATATAGCTTAGATAAAGCTTTGAGGGTTTCAATTCAAGACCTCCTATCTTTATCCAGGTTGGACAATTAAGTGATACAGTAGATAGAGAGCTGGGCCTAGAATCACAAAGTCTCAGCTTCTTGAATTCAAATCCAGTTTCTGCTACTTCTTAGCTGGGTGACCTTGGACAAATCATTTAATTCAGCTTGCCTCAGTTTCCCCATATGTAAAATAAGGTAAGGAAGGAAATAGCAAACTCCTCTGGTATCTTTGCCATGAAAACCTTCCAAAAGGGTCACAGAGCTGGATACAACAATGACTGACAGAAATAATAATAGCTGACATTTATTTTATTTATCTTACTATGTACAGGCACTATTAAGTACTTTAAAATAACCATCTTATTTGAACTTCCCAACAATATAGGAGCCAGTCACCATTACTCAGATGAGGAAAATGAGGCAATTACAGCTAAGTAACTTGCTCAGGTTTACAGTTAGGCAATTTTTTTTGCTATGTAGAATTTACAAGAGAACACTTACAGAATCCACAAAGGCAAATATATGGTATTATACCTGGGTGAATTCAGGGGTAGATGATCCAAGTTCTGTGAGGGCTAGTATTATTCTAAGATGGATATGCAGAAGAAGAATCACAGCTATTCTGTCTCACATAATAATGATAAATTCTAACAATTACAGAGTCTCTAATAGGAAACTGTCTTAGAGCTGGAAAGGTTCAACTCCTCACTTACAACTACTAAGTGACTGAGTTGGAAAGCCAATTGACTCTAAATTCAGCACACTTTCTGCTTTATCACACTGCCTTGCCATATTTTGTTTGTATCATATTTATTTACATACTTATTACCCCTACAAGATCTTAGGAGCATAGATTTAGAGCTGGAAATGATCTTAAAGGTCAGCTAGTCCAACTCCTATACTTTATAAATAAAAAACTCAGGTCTCATGTGATTATGGGTTATGTTTTTATTTGTTTCCTACAAGAGACACAAATAATATATATCCATATAGAACTTAGTTTATACAAAGTGCTTTCTTTAAAATAAACCTGCAAGTTAAGTAGAGCAAGTATTATTTCCCCCATTTTACAGATTAATTTTATTTAAAATAAAATTTTTGAAAGATAAAGTGATATAGGTTTTGAGAATTTAAATGACTTGTTTATAGGATTAGTTTATGAATTGACATTTGAACTCAGATCTCTAAATGCAAATTTAGCACTCTTTCATGCCAGGTTGTCCAGCAGATATGTCAGAGAAAAATGCTATATAGAAAGATAATAATAGGTTATATTGATGCAGTGCTTTTGCAAAGCACTTTATATTCATTATGAACTCATAATAGTCTTGTGAAGTGTACTATAATGATTCCCATTTGACAGATGAAGAAACTGAAGATCACAGAGGGTATATGAGTTCCTGGGATCACACAGCTGATTGTAGCTGACTTCAAGTGCGGTCTGCTAGCTGCTAATCAATAAATCAAAAGCATTTATCAGATGCTTAGGCCTGTGCTAGGCACTGAAGAGATGTCTTCAAGGAACTTACAATCTATCATGGTAAATAACAGATAAGTATATTCAGAATGAAAATAAAACACGTATAATGTAGCTTTGGGAGGAAAATGTGTCCTCTAGGGAAAAGAAATGGTTTTGAGCTTGAGCTGTCTTTAAGACAAAAAGGAGTTCTATGTAGTGGATAGAGTGAGTATGGAGGCAGATGTGCATTCTAGCCAGGAGTGGGAAATACTAAAGGCACTCATTGAGATGAAGCACTAGTTGTGTGGGAGGAAAAGCAAGGTCAGTTTGGTTTGACCATAAAGAATAGGAAGGAGTAGTGTGTATATATATATATATATATATATATATATATATATATATATATATATATATATAGTGGACCTGGAATGAACTGTAGGTTAGGTTGCGAGAGGCTTTAAAAGCTAAACAGTTCGTGTTTTTTTCCTAGAGGCAATAAAGAGACACCATGGTTTATGGAGTAGAGACCGTCACTTAAGAAAGGTCACTTTGGAAGCTATGTGGAGTATAGATAGGAGTGAGGAAAGACTTGAAGCAGGGAGAACAATTTGAGGCCATTTCATTAGTCTTGGCCAGATGTGTTAGAGTCTTGAATCAGGGTGGTGGCTTTGAGTGTGGTGAGAAAGGGCACAAAACTGGAATAGTCATGAGATAATAGTGATGGGAGGTTCAGTTATCCTGTCATCAGTTTTAGTTCTCACTATTGAAAACAAAGCCACTAGTAATTTCTTGACCTGCATTAATGATGTCATCCTTCAAAAAGTGAAGAAACCAATAAGGTGCAATTACATTTTGGATCTGAATCTCAGTAGCAGAAAGGAATTGGTTGCTGGGAAATATTAAGTATAAGAGGAAGTAATCATTCCTTTCTAAAGTTTGTGATAGATAAGAAGACATATAACCTAGATTTTGAGGGGTTAGATTTCAAAGAGATCAGAGCAAGGATTGGTAGAATTTTACAGATTAAAACTTCCTTTACTGAACTTTCTCTACTTTTTTCTAAACTTGTTGACTTCATCAGTTCTAATTTTTCTCCAGAACTTCAAGAGAAGCTTCATTTCCAGCCACTTATTGCACATTTCAAATGGGTGTTCCATAGCTATCTCAAGCTCAAAATGTCTTAGAGAAAAAGTCATGATCTTTTCTACTCAAACATACTCCTCTTCCAAAACTACCTCTTTCAGTCTTCCACATTTATAAAGGTGTTATCTTCATCCCATATATTCAATCAGTTGCCAAATCTTGCCATTTCTACTTTCATAAAGCCCTTAGGCCTGAAACCACACATTCTCCTCCTTGCAGCTTTACAGAATTCCTTACACTTCAAGACTTAGGTCAAGTGTCATCTTCTAAATAAAGCTTTTTTTGATTCCTCCCATCTGCTATATACAAATATACATATATAGTGTCTTCCAATAAAATACAAACTCCGAGAGAGAGAGAGAGAGAGAGAGAGAGAGAGAGAGAGAGAGAGAGAGAGAATGTTTCACTTTTGCTTTTATATTCTCAATGCCTTGTCCAATTCCTGGCACATAGGAGATCAATAAATGCTTGTTGATTTATTAGAGGGAATAATAAAATGAGAGGGACAGAAGTTCTCAAGAATGAAATTATGAAGACACAAAGATAAATTTCTTATGAGGAGGAAAATGAGGACTTGTCACCTATGGACCCAAATGGGGGAGTGCACAGGAAACTCATCAAGCAACTCAGGTTGTAAACATAAGTGCATGTACAAAAGAAGGAATGCAGTGTAGGTTAACAGGATAAACAGGAGTGTGTCAGTAGTGATAAAGCTTTAAAAGAGGTGGGGCTGGAGAGGAAAGGTTTTGTTTGTTTTAGCTAGTTGAGGAAAAGAGAACTAATATATATAGAACCTCAATTTCTTTAATTCTAGAGTGAAGTACTAAAGAGATAGTGAATATCTGATGAAAGCATGGTTCCATAAAGAACCAAGTAAATGGCAGAATAACTTTATTCCTTTTTTTGGCAGGGTTATTAAATTGGCAGATAGGGTGATTTGAGCAGAAAAACTGTAGTTTACTTAAATTTGAGGAAAAGCATTTGATAGAGTATTTCCATTCTTATGGAAACAAGGGAAGGGTGTAATGCTGGATGAATACACAATGGATTAGGAAATGTTTGAACGGATGGATTCAAAGGAGCATTTACTGATTCAACATAAACTAAATAGGTTTCTAACAGAATACCCCCAAAATTGAGGTTTAGCCTCAATTTTTATTAATCACTAGGACAGAGATAAAGGTGGCACATTTTATCAAATCTGCATATGACAGTTGAAAGGGAAAACTAAGTTGCTGTCAGAATCAAAATGGTCTTGATTTAACCTTGGTTGGAAAATAAGATGAGCACTAAAGAGATAAAATGCAGTTCTAGGGTTCTAAAAATCAACTTTACAAGTACAAGACAGCTGAAGTAGGATTAGCTAGGAAAGGTCTGGTGGTTTTAGTTAACTAAATAAATTCCCTATGTCAGTCTTGTGTGGAGTGATAACTGAAAAGCTAATTTGACTTCAGCTGAAGTAAACGTTTATCTTAGATCACCATAGTTTGGGAAGTACTTTGGAAATCTAGTATTGGAAGGGTTCAGGTGGCAAAAAAGATTAGATTTGCTTTACTTATTTCCTAGAAGGCAGAACTGGTATTAAGTCACAAAGGGGCAAATTTAAACAATGTCAGGCAAAAAAATATTAAAAATACTAAAGTTCTCCAAAAATGGAATGGACAGCCTCAGGAGGTAGAGTGTTCCCCTGCAAGCAGAACCACCAGATACTATAGTTTGGAATTACTTTGTGGCTATGGATTGGACAATTGTGATGGGAGGGTTGTAGAGCCTGTTTGCCCCTCCCTTCCACTCTTCCTGGCTGTCCAGGTCCCTTCCAACTCTTAAAATTATGGGATAAAATATAAAATACCATATTGGGTCACTGTTCAGACTAGAATTGCCTCTAAATATTACTAGTTTGCTTTAAAAGCTCATTATTAAAATATCATTCATGACTTCATACCCTTCTTGAATATCTATTCACTGTAACACTTATTTGGAGAATAAGTCTTACAGAGCTTTGCATGATATATTTATGTATTTATAATATTTACATTTATGATGATATCATTTATATGTACACGTAATATATAATTATATATTCTTAATTATGTAATAAAAATATAAATAACACAATACAAAACATATAAATATTATATAATATGAAGTAGCACTCAAAGTTGGGATAAATAGGAACTGTAGTTAGTGCACATTAGGTGTGTCAAGGAGGTGAACAGACAGTGAAGGCCACTTTGAAACATTACTTTTTGTAAATACTTTAAATGCCAGAAAACTGTTTCCCATAGTTCCTAGGTCTTTGTTTTTTGATAAGTTAGGTCACATGGGTTTCAGGAAATTTGAGATCAAAGCCTTGAGAGGACAGTCATATGCATGGAATAGAATTTTTTTTTTAGTTTTTTTTGGCAAGGCAAATGGGGTTAAGTGGCTTGCCCAAGGCCACACAGCTAGGTAATTATTAAGTGTCTGAGACTGAATTTGAACCCAAGTACTCCTGACTCCAGGGCTGGTGCTTTATTCACTTAGCCACCTAGGCACCCCCGATACACCATTCTTAAACTTTGACTAGAATCCACCAATAATGATTTGTTCTGGGTTTCCTTTTGTCCCGGTATTTTTTTTTACATATTTAATTGCAATGGACAAGTATTGAAATATATAAATAATAACATTAATTTTATGACTGCTAAAACAAAAGATGTTAATGACTTAACACCAAAACTTCCAAACTGTCTGGCTCATTAAAATTTTAGAAATTCTTAGTTTGAGTATTCCAATATTTGGTAAATAAATTTCACCTTATCCTGACCTATACTTTTATTCCCAATGGAAGAAGCCTTCCTTCAGACACAACCTAAATATCATTTTGGGTATCCTTCCTTAGAATTCTTTCAACTTCATTACTTTTTTTTTAGGTTTTTTGCAAAGCAAATGGGGTTAAGTGGCTTGCCCAAGGCCATACAGCTAGGTAATTTAATTAAGTGTCTGAGTCCAAATTTGAACTCAGGTCCTCCTGACTCCAGGGCCGGTGCTCTATCCACTGCATCACCTAGCCACCCCACATTACATCTTTCTAATGACAGAAATGTCAGTAAGCATTCCAGAAGCAGGATAAAGTAACATTTTCTGTTCCCTTCCTAAAGATCATTTGGCCATACCATCACATCGGATTGACAGTTTCGTTATTTTAAGTTTATATTCCACACCTCTGTCCACTTATATTTATAAATGTTGTCTAATATAAACTATGTAATATTTATAATGTAAAGTATACACAAATTTGGGAAACACAAGGATTGTAGCTATCTAGAGCACGTGGAACCCCAAAGGTTCAAAGGAGATTCTTTATTTACTTCTTTGATGTTTTTAACTTTTGTTCACCACCAAACTAAGGAGGTCAGTTCCAAAGTTTTCCACAGATTTTTCTCATTTCTTTCTTTTTTAGAGTGGGGCAGCTGGACCAAGAGTCGAGGATTGGAGTTGACAAGATCAGAGTTCAGATCTGACAGACAGTGGGTTAGCTTAGGGAATAGAGGCTGGGCACGTTTGCTTCATTTTCCTGTTTTTGAGAGCTTGAGATATTTGTACTGTAGTTCGCACAAAATAGGCAGAAAATACAAGTTCAGTCCAATAATAACAATAATAATAATAATAAATTTTGTTAATAAACAAAAGGAAGCTGGTGTGTGGGACACGGATCAGATCTGAGATTTCCTTTCAACTCCGCCGAGCACGCTTAGCCTGGAGGTTTGAGCCCAATAACTGAGTTCCCAAGGCATTTATTGCGCTAAGTCCTGGGTTCGCACGGGAAATGTCTGAGGACGATCTCTATTACTGGGATCAGCAGCCCCCTTTACTTTCTTCTCGGTTGCCCTGGTTACCAAGGATGCAAGGACATTTTGGGGGAGGGGAGGTGTGACTCTCCACGAGCTTCACCTGTAGATACATGTGGGACCAGGGTGGCCCTCGGGGGCTGCTTGCGTCTCCCCGCCCCCACCAAACCTGCTCCTTGGCGGCCTCATCTCACCCCGCTCTCCCCACAACCCCGCCCAGCAGCACCCCCGGAAAACCCCGGGAAGCCGGCCCCTCGGAGCCTCAGTTTCCTTATCTGTGACGCAGCGGCCGCCATCGGCCCCCGGGACTCTCGACGTTCCGTGACCGGAAGAGAGAGGACACGGGACAGGAAGGCGGGAGGAAGGGCAGGAGCTTCGCGGGCGCCCGAGCGCATGCGCCTCCGGACTCGGCTGTTCCCACCCCTCGGCCTCCGGCCCCGCCCCTCGCTCCGCCTCCCCCGGGAGACGCCTCGGGCTCCTCTGACAGCTCCCGCGGGCGGGCGCCTCTGCGTCCCGTGCTTCCACGTTCTCCTATCAGGGCAGGGGCGGGGTCCGGGCCGCGGCGGCCAATCAGCGCCGACCACGACCCAGGCGAGCCCGCTCACAGGGCGCCCTGGAAGCGGGCGATTGGGCGGCGGCGCGGCGCGGGGCGGGGCGCGCCCGCGGCCCCGCCCCCACTCCCGTCAGCAGCCGTGGCCGGAGCGGCTCCAGCGGCCGCGGGAGCTGGTCAGTTCCCGCACTCCCTCCCGCCCCGGCGTCCTCCGCCTCCTGCTGCCCCCGAGCGCCGTCGGCCATGGTGGCCCTCGGCTCCGTGACTAGCCGGCTGGGCTCGGTGTTCCCCTTCCTGCTCGTCCTGGTGGATCTGCAGTACGAAGGTGAGGAGAGCCTCCCGGCCCGGGGCGGCGGCGGCGGGGCCCGGCCCTCGGGCGCCTCCCGCCGGCCTCCCCCGAGCCCACGGGGCGAGGAGCGGGGCGTGCGGAGCTGGCCTTGGGGGTGAGGGGCGCCAGCTGCGGCCACTCGCCGCGACCCTTTTAATGAGGTGTCACGTGGGGGCGGGCCCCGCGCCGGCCGGGTGGCAGTGCCCGCTGGCGGAAGCGGCTCCGCCGAGGCGGGGGAGCCGTTGCCGTGGGGGGGGGGGTGGAGAGGGACTGCTTCACCCCCGAGCTCCAGGCTGGGGGCACACTGGGCACCCTACCCTGGAGGTGCCGCTCCTCCGCCACCTGCGCCCAGGGAGCCCCCGGAGCTCTTGGCAGTGACCCTGAAGTGGCGACTGGCTCCGGGAAACTTGGGAAGGAGGGACGTTTCCTTTGAATGGTTGTTTGTCTAGTTTATCTCATGGATTGTGACCGCGTCTACGTGCCAACTCTTGGGAAAAGAGGTCTTAAGAGTACCACTTTGTAACCTGGAACCCCAGCAACTCCGTGTATGCCAGTGTGAACGGTTTACCTTTTTTGCGCTTTGAGTAACAGAACGCTGAAAAGCAGAGATATTGGGGCTTTTCAAGTGTGTGCTTCCTGGTGGAAGCTTAAATTGATGGAGAGAAAAGTAATAGCTTTCAGAAAAGACTAACAACACACCTCCTTTATTTTATTTTTTTTAATTTTATAATTTTTTTTTTAATTTTTTAGGTTTTTGCAAAGCAATGGGTTAAGTGGCTTGCCCAAGGCCACACAGCTAGGTAATTATTAAGTGTCTGAGGTCGGATTTGAACTCGGGTACTCCTGACTCCAGGGCCAGTGCTCTATCCACCTAGCTGCCCCAACACACCTCATTTTTAAAAAATTTTTTTCCACACTTCATTTTTAAAGGGGGTCCAAAGAACTTTCAAAACTGACTTCAAAGATCTTTGAACAGGAAAAATAGGGTCTTTTTTTAAATTTTTTCTGCAAGGCAAATGTGGTTAAGTGGCTTGCCCAAGGCCACACAGCTAGGTGATTATTAAGGGTCTGAGGCAGCACTTGAACTCAAATCCTCCTGACTCCAGGGCCGGTGATGTATCCATTGTGCTACCTAGCCACCCCCCAAAAATAGGCATTTTACAGAAAATAGTAGGGGCACAATATTAATACAAAATTCACCTTAATTAGGGCTTTTAAAGAAAAATCTTGAACAAATCACGTTTTAGAGAGAGAACAGAAAAGCTGTTGGCAAATAAATAAAGCTGTTGACTTGCCACAGAAATTTTATAAGTAGAGGAGGTAGTTGTAAAGCCATTTAGGAACTTAACAATACTATGTAAATATCTGTTGTTAACAATTATTCAGTGGCACTGTAAATGGTGGTTTTCAGTATAATAGTTCATTTCCAATTAGCAGTATTATGACAATTAACATATTTTGATTGAGAATGTTACCTATCCTTTTTTTTAATTAAAAATTTTTTTTTTTAGTTTTTGCAAGGCAATGGGGTTAAGTGGCTTGCCCAAGGCCACACAGGTAGTGTCTGAGGCTGGATTTGAATTCAAATACTCCTGACTCCAGGGCCAGTGCTCTATCCACCGTGTCACCTAACCGCCCTTTACCTATCCTTTTTTTTAAAATTTCTTTTCTTTTATTAAAGATGTTATTTCAATTTTACAACCCCCCCCCATGGAAGCAATCTGTCAGTCTTTACTTTGTTTCCACATTGTACACTGATCCAAATTGCGATGTGATGAGAGAGAAATCATATCCTTAAGGAAGAAACAAAAAGTGTAAGAGATAACAAGATCAGATAAAAAGCTATCTGTTTTTTTTTCCTAAAAATTAAAGTTAGCTATCCTTTTTAAAAAACATTTATTTTTCCAAATACATGCAAAGATAGTTTTCATCAATTTTTTTTTTGGTAACATTATGAGGTTCACATTTTCATCCCTCCCCCTTTCCTTGATAGAAAGCAATCTAATAAAGGTTATACACACACATATATTTATATAGATAGATAGATAGATAGCCATGTTAAACAGGTATCCATATTAATAATGTGAAAGAAGAATCAAAAAGGAAAGAAAAAATCATGACGGGGAAAAATCATAATACATTTTAAAAAAATAAATTTAAATTTTAAATGGAAAATAGTCAACTTTGGTCTGCATTCAGACTCCATAGTTCCTTCTCTGAGTGTACATGGTATTTTCCATCATAGGTCCTTTAGAATTGTCTTTGATTTTTGTACTGTTGAAAAGAACTAGACCTTCATAGTTGATCATCCCACAATTGTGTACATTGTTCTTGCTCTGCACAGTTCATTTAGCAAGGCTTTTCTGAAGTCTTGCTACTCATGATTTCTTACAGGACAATTACATACTCCATCTCATTCATATACCACAATTTGTTCAGTCATTTCCCAATTGACAGGCACCCTCTCAATTCCCAATTCTTTGCCACTACAAAAAGAGTTGTTATAAATATTTTTTTACATGAGGGTTTTTTTTTTACCCTTTTTTGTGATCTCTTTGGGATGCAGACCTAGTAGTGGTATTGTTGGATCAAAAGGTGCAAACAGTTTTATTGCCCTTTGGGCATCCAAGGTTGAATCAATGCTTTAGTGTCCCAGTTTTTCCCCATTCCCTCCAATATTGATCATTTTCCTTTTTTGTTATATTGGCTAATCTAAGGTGGTACCTCAGAGTTGTGTTTTGTTTTGGTTTTTTTAGATTTTTCAAGGCAATGGGGTTAAGTGGCTTGCCCAAAGCCCCATGGCTATGAAATTATTAAGTGTCTGAGGTCGGATTTGAACTCGGGTACTCCTGACTCCAAGGCTGGTGCTCCATTCACTGCATCATCTAGCCGCCCCTCAGAGTTGTTTTAATTAGCATTTCTCTAATCAGTGATTTTGAGCATTTTTTCATATGACAATAGCTTTAATTTCTTTGTCCGTGGACTGCCTGTTCCTATCTTTTGACCATTTATCATGTGACTTGTATTTTTTTAAAATTTATTTATTTTTGAATTTTACAATATTTCCCCAATCTCATTGTCCTCCCCCCCAGTCCCCACAGCTTTACATTATTTCCATACTATACATCTATACATTGATCTAAATTGGAGGTGTTAAGAGACAAATTATATCCTTAAGGGAAAAAAAGAAAATATAAGAGATAGCAAAATTGTATAATAAGATAATGGGTTGTTTTTTTTTTTTATAAAAATTAGAGGTATCAGTCTTTGGTCTTTGTTCAAACTCCACCATTCTTTCTCTGGATGCTATTCTCCATCACAGATACCCCCAAATTGTCCCTGATTGTTGCACTGATGGAATGAACAAGTCCATTAAGATTGATCATCATCCCATGTGGCTACTATGGTGAACAATGTTCTGGTTCTGCTCATCTCACTCTGTATCAGTTCATGCAAATCCTTCTCTGAATTTCCATTCCTCTTGGTTTCTAATAGAACAGTAGTGTTCCATAACGAACATATACCACAATTTGTTCAGCCATTCCCCAGTTGATGGACATACACTCAATTTCCAATTCTTTGCCACCACAAACAGAGCTGCTATGAATATTTTTGTGCAAGTGATGTTTTTACCCTTTTTCATGATCTCTTCAGGGTATAGACCCAGTAGTGATATTGCTGGATCAAAGGGTATGTATGCCCTTTGGGCATAATTCCAAATTGCTCTCCAGAAAGTTGGATGAGTTCACAGCTCCACCAGCAATGTATTAGTGTCCCAGATTTCCCACACCCCTTCCAACATTGTTCATTGACCTTTCTGGTCATATTGGCCAATCTGAGAGGTGTGAGTTGCTGCTTCAGAGATGCTTTAATTTGCATTTCTCTAATAAGTGATGTTTTAGAGCAATTTTTCATATGATTATGGATCACTTTGATTTCCTCATCTGTAAATTACCTCTTTATATCCTTTGACCATTTGTCACTTGGGGAATGACTTTTTTAAAAAATAAATTTGACTTAGTTCTCTGTATATTTTTGAAATGAGTCCTTTATCAGAAATACTAGTTGTAAAAATTGTTTCCCAGTTTACAACATTTCTTTTGAGCTTGTGGTTTTGTCTGTGCAAAAGCTTTTTAATTTAATGTGATCAAAAATATCTAGTTTGTTTTTAATGATGTTCTCCATCTCTTCCTTGGTCATAAATTGCTTCCCTTTCCATAGATCTGACAGGTAAACTATTCCTTGATCTCCTAGTTTGCTTATAACATGGGTGACTTATATTCTTATAAAATTGATTTTTTTTATAAATTTTAGAAATGAGTCCTTTATCAAAACACTAGCTATAAAAAACTATTTCCGTACTTACTGAATTTCTTTTAATCTTGGTTGCATTGATTATATTTGTGCAAAAACATTTCAGTATAATGTAATTAAAATTATTCATTTTGCATTTTATGATGTTCTTTATCTCTTCTTTGGCCATAAACTGTTTCCCTTTCTGTAGATGTGACAGAGAATCTACTCCTTGTTCTCCTATAATTGGCTTAGGGGGGATCACTTTTGATGTCTAAATCTGGTACCTGTTTCAACCTTATCTTGGTATAGGATGTGAGATATTGGTCTATGCCAAATTTGTGCCATACTATCTTCCAGTTTTCCCAGCAGTTTTTTATCAAAGATTGAGTTCTTAGTCCAGAAGCTGGAGTCTTATCTAATAGTAGATTACTATAATAATTTACTACTGTTTCTTTTGCACCTAATCTATTCCTCTGATCCACTACTCTTATTTCTTAACCAGTACCAATAATTTTGATAATTGATATAATTTTTAGATCTGGTGTAGCTAGACCATCCATCCTCCTTTGCATTTTTTCCCTATTAATTCCCTTCATGTTCCTGACTATTTTGTGCCTCCATATGAATTTTGTTACTATTTTTTCTGGATCAAAAAAGTAATTTTTTGGTATGGCATTAAATAATGTGTAGAATTGCCATTTTATTATATTAACTTGCCCTTTCCATGAGATAGAGACATGTCTAATTATTTAGATTTGATTTTATTTGTGAAAAGTGTTTTCTAGTTGTTATATAGTTTCTCAGTTTGCCTTACTAGTTGACTCCCAAGTATTTTATGTTGCCTAGAGTTACTTTATTTTTTAACTTATTTATTTTTTATTAAAGATATTATTTGAGTTTTACAACCCCCCCATCTTACTTCCCTCCCCTACCCCCCATGGAAAGCACTCTGTCAGTTTTTACTTTGTTTCCATGTTGTACATTGATCCAAATTGAGTGATGAGAGAGAAATCATATCCTTAAGGAAGAGACAAGAAGTGATAACAAGATTGGACAAGAAGATATTGGGTTCCCCCCCCCCTAAATTAAAGGGAATAGTCCTTGAACTTTGTTCAAACTCCACAGCTTTTTATCTGGATACAGATGGCACTCACCTTTGCAGACAGCCCAAAATTGCTCCCGATTGTTGCACTGATGGAATGAGCGAGTCCTTCAAGGTTGAACATCACCCCCATGTTGCAGTTAGGGTGTATAGTGTTTTTCTGGTTCTGCTCATCTCACTCAGCATCAGTTCATGCAAATCCCTCCAGACTTCCCTGAATTCCCATCCCTCCTGGTTTCTAATAGAACAATAGTGTTCCATGACATAGATATACCACAGTTTGCTAAGCCATTCCCCAATTGAAGGACATTTACTTGATTTCCAATTCTTTGCCACCACAAACAGGGCTGCTATAAATATTTTTGTACAAGTGATGTTTTTACCCTTTTTCATCATCTCTTCAGGGTATAGACCTAGTAGTGGTATTGCTGGGTCAAAGGGTATGCACATTTTTGTTGCCCTTTGGGTGTAGTTCTAAATAGCTCCTTAAAGGTTGGATGAATTCATAGTTCCACCAACAGTGTAATAGTGTCCCAGATTTCCCACAACCCTTCCAACAAAGGTCATTATCCTTTCTGGTCATATTGGCCAATCTGAGAGGTATGAGGTGGTACCTCAGAGAAGCTTTAATTTGCATTTCTGTAATAATGATTTAGAGGAATTTTTCATATGGCTATGGATTGATTGCTTTGATCTCATCTGTAAATTGCCTTTGCATATCCTTTGACCATTTGTCAATTGGGGAATGCCTTTTTGTTTTAAAAATATGACTCAGTGCTCTGTATATTTTAGAAATGAGTCCTTTGTCAGAATCATTAGTTGTAAAGATTGTTTCCCAATTTACTACATTTCTTTTGGTCTTGGTTACAGTGGTTTTAACTGTGGAAAAGCTTTTTAATTTAATGTAATCGAAATCATCTAATTTGTTTTTGGTGATCTTGTCCAACTCTTCCTTAGTCATAAACTGCTCCCCTTTCCATAGATCTGACAGGTAAACTAGCCTTTGATCTTCTAATTTGCTTATAGTATTATTTTTTATGTCTAAGTCCTGTAACCATTTGGATCTTATCTTGGTAAAAGGTGTGAGGTGTTGGTCTAATCTAAGTTTCTTCCATACTAATTTCTAATTATCCCAGCAGTTTTTATCAAAGAGGGAGTTTTTATCCCAGTACTTGGACTCTTTGGGTTTATCGAACAGCAGATTACTATAATCATCTCCTGCTTTTGCACCTAGTCTATTCCACTGGTCCACCACTGTATTTCTTAGCCATTACCAAACAGTTTTGATGACTGATGCTTTATAATATAATTTTAGATCAGGTAGGGCTAAGCTACTTAGCTAATCTAAGCCCCCTTCTTTTGCACTTTTTTTTAATAAAGCTCCTGGAAATTCTTGACTTTTTATTTCTCCATATGAATTTACTTACAATTTTTTCCTAACTCATTAAAGTAATTTTTTGCAATTTTGATTGGTAGAGCACTAAACAGGTAGTTTAGTTTTGGTAGAATTGTCATTTTTATTATATTAGGTCTGCCTATCCATGAGCAGTTGATATCTGCCCAGTTATTTAAATCTGATTTAATTTGTGTGAGAAGTGTTTTATAATTGTTTTCAAAAAGTTTCTGAGTCTGTCTTGGCAAATAGACTCCCAGGTATTTTATATTGTCTGAGGTTACTTTGAATGGGATCTCTTTTTCTGGCTCTTCCTGTTGTATCTTTCTAGACACATATAGAAAAGTTGAGAATTTATGAGGGTTTATTTTATAACCTGCAACTTTGCTAAAATTACTAATTGTTTCCAGTAGTTTTTTGGATGATTTCCTTGGGATTCTCTGGGTAGATCATCATGTCAGCTGCAAAGAGTGAGAGTTTTGTCTCTTCCTTCCCAATTCTAATTCCTTCAATTTCTTTTTTTTCTCTAATTGTTGAAGCTAACATTTCTAATACAATATTGAATAGTAGTGGTGATAATGGGGCACCCTTGTTTCACCCCTGATCTTATTGGGAATGCCTCTAGCCTCTCCCCATTGAATATAATGTTTGTTGATGGTTTCAGATAGATACTGCTAATTATTCTTTTTTTTTTAGGGTTTGTTTTTTTTTTTTGCAAGGCAAACAGGGTTTAGTGGCTTGCCCAAGGCCACACAGCTAGGTAATTATTAAGTGTCTGAGACCAGATTTGAACCCAGGTACTCCTGACTCCAGTACTGGTGCTTTATCCACTACGCTACCTAGCTGCCCCTCTGCTAATTATTCTAAGGAACAGTCCATTTATTCCTACATGCTCTAGTGTTTTTAGTAGGAATGGATGCTGTATTTTGTCAAAAGCTTTTTCAGCATCTATTGATATGATCATATAATTTCTGATAGGTTTGTTGTTGATATAATTGAGTATACTAACAATTTTCCTAATATTGAACCAACCCTGCATTCCTGGGATGAATCCTAATTGATCATAATGTATTATCTTAGTCATAACTTGTTGTAATCATTTTGCTAAGATTTTATTTAAGATTTTTGCATCTATATTCATCAGGGAGATAGGTCTATAATTTTCTTTTTCTGTTTTAACTCTTCCTGGTTTAGGTAACAGCACCATATTGTTTTCATAGAAAGAGTTAGGCAGAGTTCCATCTTTCCCTATTTTTCCAAAGAGTGTATTTATATAGAATTGGAACCAATTGTTCCTTAAATGTTTGGTAGAATTCACTTGTGAATCCATCAGGCCCTGGAGATTTTTTTCTTGGGGAGTTCAATGATGGCTTGTTGAATTTCTTTTTCTGAGATAGGGTTGTTTAGGTATTTAATCTCCTCTTCATTTAACCTGGGTAACTTATATTTTTGTAAATATTCATCCATTTCACTTAGATTGTCAAATTTATTGGCATAGAGTTGGACAAAATAATCTCATATTATTTTAATTTCCTCTTCATTGGTGCTGAGTTCACCTTTTTCATTTATGATACTAGCAATTTGATTTTCTTCTTTTTTTTTAATCAAATTGACCAGAGGTTTATCAATTTTATTGGTTTTTTTCATAATACCAACTTTTGGCTTTATTTATTAATTCAATATTTTCTTTTGCTTTCGATTTTATTAATTTCTCCTTTAATTTTTAGCATTTCTAATTTGGTATTTAATTGAGGATTTTTAATTTGTTCTTTCTCTAATTTTTTTAGTTTCATGTTTAGTTCATTGATTTCCTTTTTTCTCTAATTTACTAATGTAAGTATTTAAAGCTATAATATATCTCCTGAGAGCCGCTTTGAGTGGATCCCATAGGTTTTGGTATGTTGTTTTATTATTATCATTATCTAGGATAAAATGGTTAATTCTTTCTATAATTTGTTTTTTGGTCCACTCATTCTTTAAAATGAGGTTATTCAGTTTCCAATTGGTTCTGGGTCTATATTTCCTTGGCCCAATATTGCATATGACTTTTATTGCATTGTGATCTGAGAAAGATGTATTCATTATTTTTGCCTTTCTGCAGTTGATCATTAGGTTTTTATGGCCTAGTACATTTTTGTATGAGTTCCATGTACTGCAGAGAAAAAGGTAAATTCCTTTCTATCCCCATTCAATTTCCTCCATAAGTCTACCATATCTAGTTTTTCTAGCAATCTGTTTACCTCCTTAACTTCTTTCTTGTTTCTTTTATGATTCAGTTTATCAGATCTGAGAGTGGGAGGTTGAGGTCTCCCACTAGTAGAGTTTTGCTGTCTATGTCTTCCTGTAGTTCTTGCAACTTCTCCTCTAAGAATTTGGATGCTGTGCCAATTGGGTGCATAAATATTCAGTATTGAAATAGCTTTATTGTCTATGGTACCTTTTAGAAGGATAAAGTTTCTTTCCTTATCTCTTTTAATGCTATCTATTTTTGCTGCTGCTTTGTCTGAGATAAGGATTGCTAAAGGATTGCTACCCTTGCTTTTTTTTTTTACTTCAGCTGAAGCAAAATATATTTTGCTCCAACCTTTTACCTTTATATGTATCTCTCTGCTTCAGATGAGTTTCTTGTAAGCAGCATATTGTAGGATTCTGGTTTTTAATCCACTCTGCTTTTGCTTATGTTTTAAGGGAGAGTTCATCCCATTCACATTCAAAGTTATGATTACTAATTCTTTTTGCCCTCCATGCTTTCTTCCCTTTGTTTATATTTTCCCCCTTCCCCCCCTTATCCGTATTCCTCAGTATTTTGTTTCTGAATACCACCCTCTTCAGTGTGTTTGCCCTCCTATATCACCTCCTCCCCTTTCTTTCCCCTTTCCCTTTTTCCCTTTCCTTCCTTTTATTAGTTCCCCCTTTTCCCCCACTCCCCCTCCCTTTTTCCCCTTTTAATACTTGAAAGGTTAGATGTTTTTTAAGTTAACTAAGTATGTGTAAGTTGACTTTAAGCCAAGTCTGATGAGAAGAAGATTCAGGTGTTTCTCATCTCCTCTCTTCTTCCCTTCTTCCTTGGGAGCCTCTTTTATGTGAAAAAAAATTTCCCCATTTTATCTCTTTCACTTTTTCCCAATGCATCCCTCTTTCTCATCCCTTCATTTTCTTTGGAAATCATTCCAGTGTAATTGACCCAGATCTGTTCTTCTATGTAAACTCCTTTTAACAAACCTAATAATGATAAAGTACTTAGGTGTTTCATGTATCATTTTCCCTTTTAGAAATGTAAATAGTTTAACTTTATTGAAACTCTTATGATTGCTCTTTCATGTTTCCTTCTTTCCTTCCTTCCTTCCTTCCCTCTTGAGTCATGTTTATATGCCAAATTTTCTATTCAGCTCTTTTCATCAGGAATGTTTCAAAGTCTTCTATTTCACTAAAATACCATTTTTTTTCCTCTCTGAAAGAATATGCTCAGTTTTGCTAGATAGGTGGTTCTTGGTTATAATCCTACCTCCTTTACCTTCTGAAATATCATATTCCAAGCCTTTCTGCTCCTTTAACATGGAAACAGCTAATCTTGTGTGAGCACAACCATCACTCCACGATATTTTGAATTTTTTTTCCTGGTTGCTTTGCAAAATTTTCTTCTTGATCTGTGAGCCCTAGGATGTCTTTCAGAAGGTGATTGGTGAATTCTTTCAATTTTTATTTTACCCACTGATTCTAGAATAATCATAGTAGTTTTCCTTGATAATTTATTGAAAGATGATGTCCAAGCTCTTCTTTTTTTTTGATGATAGGTATCAGGTAGTACAGTAATTATCTTTTTCAAACCTATTTTCCAGGTTGGTTATTTTTTCCAGTGATATATTTCACTATATTTCACTTTTGCTTTATTTGTTTTATTTTGTTTTAATTGTTTCTTGATGTCTTATGGAGTCATTAGCTTCTATTTATCCAATTCTAATTTTTAAGGATTTATTTCTTCAGTGAATTTGTGTGCATCTTTTCCCTTGTAGCCAATTTTGCTTTTCAAGGCATTCTTCATTGGATTTTTGTGTCTCTTTTACCATTTGGTCTGTTCTGGTTTTTTTTGTCTTGTTTACTAAACTGTTGTCTCTTTTCACTATTTTCTTGAATCACTCTCATTTTGTTTTCCAGTTTTTTAAACACTTCCAGGAGTTTTTTTTTGAACCTGAGATCAATTCACATTTTTTTCTTCTGAGTTTGTGTTTTGATCTTAACTTTTACCATAGTAACATACTGTGTTCAGGGTCTTTTTTTTGGGTTGTTTTCTTGTTTATTCAACCTATTTCTTGAATTTTAAGTTCCTTTCTGGGTGTTAGGGATTGTTGTATGGGAACACTGTAAATTATTGTTACCTGGTGTTTTTGAGCATCAGAACCTTGTTTTACTAAGTGCCACGGGAATGGGAGTGGACTAGGTGCTGGGAAGGATATTTAAGCACTTGTATTCTGGTGAATAAATGAAGCACTTGGAGATCTTGATAGAGTACTTGTCTCCCTTGTCATCCTTGTCTTCTACCCCTCCAACACTGATCTGGGGAAGATTGAGGGAGTCCAGAACTGGGACTAAACATATGGCACATGTATAGGGACAGGAAGGTGGAGTTATCTGAGTAAAGTCTGGTATAAGGAAATAGCAGATACAAGCAAGAGAACCAGGCGATATCCCAGAGCGGTGGACTGGAGAAAGTAACAGGTTGTTTTGTTACTGGGGGTGCTGATTTTAAACCAAAGAGGAACAAAGGTGTAAAGAGAAAGTGAGAAGACAAACAGGTATTCAGCAGTAAGGAATCGGGAAAGTAAGTTAGCATTAAGTAAAGGGAAAGTGAGAAGATAAATTGTATTCAGCATTGGGGAGGCAGCTCGAAGTGGAATCTCCCAGGCAGTGCCGCAGGGGCCGATGCGGAGGACCAGCTTGCTGTTTTGGGCTGGGGCTGCGGCTGCCTGCCCAGCTGCGCTGCGCACCCGCTCCAGAGCCCGGAATCCGTGGCCAGATTAGAGACTTCTCTTGTTGAAGACCCTGGCGCTGCTTTTCAGCCTGCAGAGAGCGGCAGCAGAAGGCTGTGAGCTGAGACTTCTTGTGTTGAGAGGGAGAGTCGCATGCTGTTGGACAGTTATGGTGCTGGCTACTGTTCACCAGGCTCTGCAACTCTAGGTGGTACTGGATTTCAAATGCTTAGGTGATTTCAACTGCTCTCTCTCATTCTCTGCTGTTCCCACCCCCTGTAGAGGGAGGGGGGAGGGAGAAGGGAAATCTTCCTTTTTTGGAACTTTAAAACTCAAGCTTATTTCTCAGATGGAATGCAGGCTTTGCTATAAGAACAAGACCCCTCCAAAAAATTAGTTTAGAAATCAAGTGATCCCCATGCCTTCTTCCTGGTTTAGGGAGGAAGGAGGGGGGAGGTTGGGCAATGACTATGTTTTTCAATAGGTTATTGATTGGGAAGCTTTGTGGTTCAATTATAGTTAAGAGAAAAGGGGAAGAAGATTATTTTTCTGGGATTGGGAAATTTAGATTTCATCTGTTAATGAAGCCTGTGCTTATGGCTGATATTTTGGTGTGTGTATATAATCATCTATGGGACGGTTTACATCTCTCCACTGGCCTGGAGAGGTGGGAAAATGTTTCTATATTCTGAGATCTGGTACTGGCCAAGGTATCAGTCTCAGCTTGGTAAATGTGATTCAAGAGACCTGTTTTCTGAGTTTCTGTTGGTGTCTAAACTCTGAAATAGTTAGGTAAAGTTAAATGTTACTTCTTTTAGTCTGGGTTTTGAATTTGCTTTGAAAGCTTTTTTTGTTGGCAAAGGAAAAAAATTTTTGTAATTTTTGTAAGTTGGGAAATGTATTTCAAGGAATTTGGGAATATTTTTATTGTTTAATTGACATTTGTTTGTGCTATTTTGAACTTTTGTTTACAATTTATGTGGCATTCATTATGTAATAATTTTGTTTCAAAAACAAGAAGGGGATATGTTAGGAATGGTTGTGTATGGGAGTATTGTAAACTATCATCACCTGGTGTCCTTGAGCACCAGAGTCATCTTACTAAGTGCCATGGGAGTGGATTAGATACTGGAAAGGTAGTTAAGCACTGGTGTTTTGGTAAATAAACAGCACTTGGGGATCTTGATGGAGTACTTGTCTCCCTTATCATCCTTGTCTCACCCCTCCAAAGTTTGCCTAGGGAAGATTGAGGGAGTCCAGAAGTAGGACTTCAACATATTGGTGCCCAAACAGGGACTCAACACCTGGGGCTAAAGAAATACTGTCTTAAGCATCTTTTTTTTTTTTTTTTTTGGCCAGGCTGTTTTTCAGAACTACTTCCAGGGATCTGTAAGTTTTCAGTTCCTCTAAGATTGTTTTAAGGAGATGTTTTTACAGCTCCCCTAGCTTGTGCTTTGGTCTGTGAGCAACTCTAAAGCATTTTTTCTAACCTGGAACTGTGACCAGGGTCCCTGATCCCTGCTCTTCCACTAGAGTATCACAAACTCTGTTGTGCCAGTGCTTTTCCTTGTCTTGGTACTGTGACCCAGGACTGTGACATGGATCTGGGTATGAGTAATGCAACAGAGCCTTGCACTCAGTACTAGCATACACCTGCAATCTCCTCTAATCCCTTATCCAATCCTTTTACTGTTTATGGGCTGAGAGCTCTGAAAGTTGCTGCTGATTTTGTCACCACCAAGGGTTGCTACTATTTTGCTGGTGGGTCTCTGCACTGAGCTCCACTCTCACCCAGGTGTGACAGACCTTTAAGTTTTCTTGGGTTGAAAAATTGTTTCACCCCTTCACCTTTGTGAGTTCTGCTGCTCCAAATTTTGTTTTTAGGCATTATTTAAAGTTGCTTAGAAGTGAATTTGAAAGTGTTCAGGTGAGTCCTTACCTTTTTTTCTGCCATCTTGACTCTACCTCTGGGATTTTAAATTTCAAGCAAATAACTTAAACATTAACTTTTGTTACTTAACCCTCTTGTCAATCTTGTACTTAATTTAAGAGCAAAAACTTCAAGACCAATAGAAAAAGAATTATTAGTATTTTTTAAAAAAATCACATTTCAGTGATTTTTACCTCCTTTGTAACAGTTAGCATTAGTGAAAATGAACAGTATTTTTCAATCTCTGAAAATATATATTTCATTTGTACTCATAATCTATTGCTATTCAGTCAAGAGATGAGAGTGATATACACACATACATCTATGGTTGTGTGTCTTTTTGTGCAATACATCTGTGTTTGTATATGAAATTCTGTTTTTTAATGTATGTATTTATATGAAATTATATTTTAACATTATTGATTTCCTTCATAATCCTATGTATTTCATTTTGTGCATTTAAAAATATTCTGTGAAAGAGTCTATTGACTTCATCAGACTGCCAATGCAGACAAAAAAATAAAGTTAAGATTCTAGATTTTTGGATCCCAATAGGTATTCATATAACTTAGTGCCTGTTCGTGTCCTAGCTGCCATATTCTGACACTAGGCATTTACCAGATCTTAAATATCTTCATGGATTCTTGAAGTCTGTTCCATACTTCCCTGACCTAAGCCCTGGTTTTGACACTGATCATATCATGATTTTATTTCCTTAGTCATTTAAGTTTCTTTCAGATTGCCCTTCAAAGACCTTTTGTAAGTACTGTCTCAAAGACCTATTTTTTATTCTCTAACTATAAAAAAAGATTTCCTTACTATTACACTTGTCACCCTTTCTGTACATTTTACTAGGGGTGGCTAGGTGGCGCCATGGATAGAGCACCGGTCCTGGAGTCAGGAGAACCTGAGTTCAAATTCGGCCTCAGACACTTAATAATTTACCTAGCTCTGTGGCCTTGGACAAGCCACTTAACCCCATTCATTGCCTTGCAAAAAACAAACAAACAACAACAAAAAACCTGTACATTTTACTGACTTGTTAGTAGGCAATTAATTTCATCCCTAAAAAGCTCCTAGATTTGTTAAATTTCAAGTCCTGTCCCGATTGCCTTGGCAGTGCCAAACCAAATGATTTCATGGACCTCACTACCCAAGGGCTAGACGTTCCTCTGTTTCTGCTCTAGGAGACAGGGTTGCTATTATTATTGAGGGTTTCTATTTTTTTAAAATTGAAGTCTTAAATATTTGGGGAATGGAATGACCTTTAGTCCTCCCTTCTACATTTTTATGGTTAATCAAAAGCTTATTGCATATGTGTTTTAAAATAAGGCCTTAAATGTAGCATTAAGAGTTAGTATTTACAGAATTAGGTTTTTTAGATAGGACCATATTTAGGGATTGTTAGACTTCTTAAGAACAGGGATTATATCCTGTTCTACTGTCTTCAGAGCACCTTCAAGAAGCTTACAATCTTATCAGGGAGATAAGACATGAAAGGAAGCAGAAATGGAATGACCATGGAACACCATGGCACATCTCATTTCATGGAGTTGAAACCAGAACAGCAGATATAGAGTGAGCATATTTTTAAATGCATAAGCTTGGCAAACTTTAAATGCATAAAATCTGTTAAATTATATATTGATTATAGATCTGATTATTATATTACAGAGGAAAACAATTATAATGTCAAGATTTTTTAAAAGGTATTCATGGCCTTCAGTTTAAAGCTTCAACTTTAGAATGGGGCTTGGTGGCGCAATGGATAGAATGTGGAGTCAGGAAGAACTGAGTTCAAATGTGACATTAGATACTAGCTCATGTTACCCAGGACAAGTCATTTATCTCTCTATCCATCAGTTTCATCATCTGTAAAATGATTTGAAGAAGGAAATGATAAACCACTAAAGTATCTTTAGCAAGAAAATATGAAAAAAGATCCAGAAATGTCAGACATGACTGATAAACAACTATGCAATTATAGAGTTACATTGTTTAATTTTATCTGATAGGAGTGACTTATCTAAGGGGTATGCAATCTGACTCACACAAAGAAATCCCAGAATAATTGACTTCTATATAGTTTTACATAGTATTTTTGAGAACCACAAAAACCTGTGAGAGTTATAAATCCTATCTTACCTTATTCCCATCCACTCCCAGAGGAAGAACCTGACAATCAAAGTTTAAGAGGACTTGCCTATGAGGCAGGATTTGAACCTAGGTCTTTCCAGCAATCTATGTATCATGTCATATTACCCTAGATAATTATGTTAAAGCAAATTTAATGAAATAAAATTGCAGACAAAACAATATCTTCATTTTGTTTTCAAGGGATATAAAAACTCACTCAACTTTAGAAATCAGAAAAGAAAACTTCATCAGGTTGAGAATCTGGGGTGAGAAACTGACTATAATGTTCACTAAAAGTTTGAACATCTTTTCTGACTAGTTCTGCTAGAATTTCAGACTTAGGTTTAGCCTGAAGGGTCAGAATAAGATCAACAGAATACTAGATTGTTGAGAATGAAGAGAGTAAATAAGGTCTTAGGAACAAAAGATACTCTTCAGCCTACATCTTAGAGTTATAGCATTATACTTAAGTTATTAAGTCTTTCTAGTAATAAAAGAAGGAAAACATGCACAAATCTCCTTATACTTTCATCTCATGATTGTCATGACTTCTCACCTCCCATTTTACCAAGTCTGATCTTTTCCACCAATTCTATAGACAAACTAAAGTATGCTATTCTACTTTTGTGTAATATATAGCTAATATATGCTATGCCTGGACTTATAATACCATTGTCTAATATGTACCTAAAATATCCTGTGCCTGGACTTAAAATACCATGGTACTTCATTACATTCCTATCCCACAATAAAGCTGGTCACCAGTTATTTCAAACACCAAAAGTACTATCACAATTTTTTTCCACACAAGACCCTTCTTAGTGTTTCTGACCTTCTTCAGGTATAAGAGTACCCTGTGGTAGGATCACTGGATCAAAGAATGTGAACAGTTTAGTCTTTTTTTTTTTTAACAAATTCAAATTGTTTTCTATAATGATTTGTATCAACATTACTCAACTGATAGTATATTTAATATGCTTTTATTTCTATAATATCACTATCCTCAGTATTAACTTTTCATTTTTATTGACTTCTCTAGTTTGATAGTTATGAGGATAAACTTGAATTGTTTCAATTTTTGTTTCTTATTAGTGATCTAGAACATTTTAAAAATCATTGTTTCATAGTTCATATTTCTTTCAAAAGTATTCAGGACCTTTGACCACTCATCTGTTGGGAAATTACTCCTAATTCTCTGTGTGTGTGTGTGTGTGTGTGTGTGTGTGTATTTGTGTTCACTAAGTATCTTGCCTGGCATACATATTTGATGCAGTTACCTGAGTTTCCTTATTCTTACTGAATTTTTTTGTCAATACAAAAGCTTTTTAATTTTAAAAATCAAAGTAATTTATTTTACATTTTATCATCCTTGATTTTGTTGATAAAGAAATGTGATCTGAATAATAGTACTAGTAAGTGAATTTTTGTTAAATGATCATAACCCTTGTTTCATTTAGAGACCTTAAAGATAGGTAACTTTTAAAATTGTTTTTACGTTTAGGTTGCTTTTTTATTTGGACCTATTTATGACAAATGCATATATATATATATAATTACATGTATAGTATATATTTATATATGTTTGATATTATGTATCATATATTAAATTTTATTTATATATATTTTAAATATATAGCCTAAATTCTATTTATTTTTCTGCATCCAATTTTCCCATTTTTTTTGAGTCTTTCCACTAGTTATAGGTTTTGTTTAGTTGTTCCAGCTGTGTCCAACTCTTTGTAACCCCATTTGAGGGTTTTCTTGACAAAGATACTTGTCCATTTCATTTTACAGATGAGGAAACTGAGGCAAAGGGTTAAGTGACTTGATCATGGTCATACAGCTGTTAAGTATCTGAGGCCAGATTTGTACTCAGGAAGTTGTCTTCCTGACTTCAGATTAACACTCTGTCTCTTGTAGAATGCTTCTTGCTTTTTGATGTCAGTCTCCAGACAATCTGAAGTCTGTAGATTCTTCTCTGTGTGTGTGTGTGTGTGTGTGTGTATTTTTTTTTGGTAAGGCAATAAGATTAAGCCACTTACCCAGGGTCACACAGCTAGTTAGTAAGTATCAAGTGTCTGAGATTAAATTTGAATTCAGGACTGGTGCTCTCTATCCATTATTCCACCTAGGATGCTCCAGAAGAATGTTTTAAATGCATAAAATAAAATACTTAAGATTACCAAGGAAACTAATCCAAATATAGTTTTAAAATTAAAAAAAGGTTTATGAATCTTAAAAAATCCTCTGCTTGATAATTTATGTTCTTGAGTTTGTTAAAACTCTGCTATTTTCACAAAACTACAGAATTTCAGACATGGAAGGAACCTCACTGGCCATCTAGTTTAGTCCATAATTTCATATCAGTTCATAACAGAATTTCTTTTACAGTAAACTTGACAAAGTACTCATCCAACTTTTGCTTGAAGACTTCCAATAAAGCAAACTCATTACCTTTTGAAATGACCCATTCTACTTTTTTGAGAGTTCTGTTAGAAAGCTTTTCCAGCATCAAGATTAAATTTTTCTTTTTTACATTTTCATATATATGTATGTATGTCACACACACACACATACACACACCTACATATTAAAAATATTACATCTCCTCAAATTTTCCAGGCAAAAAGTGCAGGAGTTATTCTTGAATTTGGTTCCACCTTGATTTGCTTGGAAACTTTGAATGGTTCTGTTTCTGATGCAAGTCAAACTTAGTTCAGATATCCGCTTTGCTTAACCCCCTGCAACTTAACTCAAGAGATCTGAAAGCCCGAGTCTGCCAGATCAGCAGGGATTACTGGCCTGTGTCACCATACATAGCCACTTTACAAATTCTACCCATTACTCTTAGTTTTGCCCTCTGGGACTCAATAGAAACAGCTTAATCTTTCAGGTGACACCCCTTGGAAGAATTGATGATAGCTTTTATGTCTCTTTTCTTTTCCAGGTCAAACATTCTCAGTTCCTTCAAATAATACTAATATGGCATACTTTTGAGGCAATTTAATATCTTGATTGTCCTCTCAATGATCTCCTTAAACTGCGGGACTTGGAACTGCTTGTCATACCTAAGATGTGTATTGACTAGGACAGAATACAGTGGGATGACCATATTTTTTTTTTCTTGGAGGCAGTGCATTTTGTAGTTCAGGATCAGATTAGCTTCTTTTTGGTTGCTATTAACTCATGTTAAATTTTCAGTCTAATAATTGATAATAATTGATAATCTCTCCCTCTGCCATTTGTATCTCCCATCTTCAAACTGCTGACCAATTACATTTCTATAATTTTGTAAAGTTATCTTTAGAACAGAAGTTTAAGACTATATAAATTTCTGTTAAATCTTGTGAGTTCTATTTTTGGAACTATAGTGTAAAACTATGAAACCATTTTAAACTGGTTTGATAGATTTGGCTTAATATTCTAGCCTGTTAGGATCTTTTTTGGATACCGACATAGTTATCTAATGTATTTGTCTCTTCCAGCTTTGTGTCATCTGCAGGTTAGATAAACATGTGAAATAGCATAAGCACTGTAGTGGAATCCTTTCTCCAAGATGACACTGAAACCCTCAATAACTTTCTTTTTTTAGGTCTTATCATTTAACAAGTTTCAAATCCACTTATTTGTACTATCACTCAGAGCATGTTTCTGATTTTATTTTTTTTACAAGAATGGCATTAAGGATTTTATAAAATGTTTTCTTAAAATCTAGGTGTATCAGATCTATTTACTCTGATCTGACAGTCTAGTAATCTTGTCATAAACAGGAAATTAGGGAAGAAGTGACATGACAGACTCTTGAAGCAATCTTCAGTGTTTTCAGGGCTTTCTTTTTCTAGATATCTAACATCCTTTTAATAATTCATTCTAAAATTTTCCCATCTATTTATTTTACAGTTAGGCCTCTTATTTCTTTCTCTTTTGTTATTTTCTTTGAAATTCTTTATCTTTTCCCATTTCTATAAAGTAACCGCGAATAGTATTATGGATTATGGATTATATCTTTAAACTAATTTATGTATTATTTTTTATCAAGCACATCTTTTTGCTGTTTTTATTTACATTGAAAATATCAGGATAAGACGTAATTAATGTCTTCCAATACAATGTTTGATTTGATTGTATATAGTGATCTCACATTTGGAATAACTGTAGCTAGGTTATTAATATTCATAAATAATCTCTCTCCCTCTTTCTCTATATGTGTACACATATAATGCTTGTATAAAATCTGATTTCTTTTTTTACTTCTGAGATTTTCTGGGAGCAATGTTTAATTCTGATTCAGTTTGTTCCTGTGTCCAGACCTGAGGCCTCTGTTCTTTGTCTTTGTCCCAGGGCTCCATTGCACTGTAGGTTATTCCCAGATCTGACCTGTCTCACATCTGCTCCTGTCTTCTTTCTTGACTCCTTATTGCTGAACCTTTGCTTGCTCCTATCTTTTAAGAGGTAGATCTTGTGGACCTCAGAGTATCACTATCATTACCTGTCTGAATCAAGGGCTCTCAACAGTAATCATTTTCCTCTTCTCCAGTTTACTGCTTTCTTATTCATTGATAATCTACCTGAACTAACTTTTTTCAGTGCCTACTGGTGACCCTGCCTCAAATCTCTTCCTTCTCTATCTCAGTGTTGTGATGAGGTACTGAAGTCAGTTTTTTGGTGAAAGATTTCTAGTATATAGTAAGTTATAGTGTATAAGTATAATGCTTTACCCCTACATTTATTGAGCAAATTTTTTCTCCATTGCATGTAATGCTATGGGACTGTGTGTGTGTGTGTGTGTGTGTGTGTGTGTTTGTGTGTGTTAAAAAGGGTATTTTAAGGAATGAGAATGAGGGAGGGAAGGATGGAATCTGGAACTCAGAAAACTAAATTAAATGAAATTATTTTACTCATAATTGGTAAAATAATATTTAAAACATGGGGTACTGATTTTGTTTAAGACTTTTCCTGCTTCTATTTTTTGGTTATTTATTTGCTGATTGTTTTCCACCTGTTGAATTATTCTTGCATCTCTGGTATGAATCAAATTTGGTCATAGTGAATGAATTTTTTTGTATATTTTTATGATTTTTTGGCATAGAAAAACATTCTTGATGAAGTTGTGAAAAGAGAACAGGCAATAAATGATAATCTGTTGAAAACCCACATCATTACACAGAGTTACCTGATAGGGTGTAGGGAATACAATATTATAATTTGATTGCACAAAACTATTTGATTTCCTAGAGCAAAATACTCCTTTGTTGAAGGCTCTTATCCAAAAAGTTGTCTCTATTTCATCAGAATCATATAAGTTTTCTTGAAAGCTATGAATTGTAAAGTTCCTATAATTAATAACAAGGGAGGAACAAAACAGGAGACAAATTTCTCCAATGGTGAGTGCTATTGTCATGGAGTATCCATTATAACAGTCCAAGTGGAAGAGCGATAGATGGTGAGGTCATTTGATTCCAGTAATCATGGAAATATTAAGAGACTCATTAATGAGGCACATAATCCTTCTAAAGATTTTTAGCTCATCTGTTCTCAAAGTTTTTGGTCTTTACATTCAGAAATTGAATATTGCCTTACATTCTTAAAAACTCTTGAGGACCTGAAGCAAGTTTTGTTCATTTATATTTATTGATGTTTAAAGAATAGAAAAGTTAATATAATGGAGAATATTTTAAAATTCCTTTAGGATAACAGTGCCAGCATACATAAGTAAGATTTTTACCAAAAAAAACCGAACTTCTCAAAATCAAAATTTTAGTGATGTATTGCATTATTTTTGCAGTTTTCCAAATGTCTATAATGTATGATTTAATAGAAGACAGGAATTTTCATATCTAATTTTACATTCAGTTTGTTGATAATGTTTTGAAGTATATGAAGGAAATCTTGCTTTATATTGATACATATTTGGAGAAGGAAGGAGCATTTTAATAGAAAAATCATCTTAATATTATTCTAAAACTAGCTTCCAACTCAATTACTCTTTGAAATGATCTCAGGTGCAGACACCACTTTAAGATCTACTGCTTTAGGCTAATTGTCTCCATATTGTTACAAACTTGTGTTTTCAAGAATCTCTGGTTATCTCCTTGCAATGATGTGCTTTTGTACCATTACTGCATGTTTGAGATATTGTGAAAATAGATAACAATTTTCTTTTGAGATAGAACAAAGTAATCTGCTCTCTGAGGGAGATGTTTGAAGTTTAGAGATGGAATTGGAAAGATAAAATTTTTGTTGGATCCAATGAATTTGCAGTCATTAGCTCAGAACTTTCGATGCTTAGGTGTTCAGTACTTGGTGGGTAATGAGAGGAGCTACAATGGGAGATATTTATCAAAGGGAAAGGCTTTTTATGGGTTGGTAATTCCAATTCCTATCTTTAACCAAATAGGGAAAATAAGGATTGATTTATTAGAAACATGCAAAATGATTAGTATAAAGTATAGTAATTTCATCAATTTTTTGAAATTAGATTTAGTTTTAAAATTAAATAATAAATATAGCCAAATGGTCCCATAAGATAAATTTAATAACTAACATCCAATGAAAATGGACTGAACTTTCCCATGAAGACAAAGTTAGACTAAATATATAATATGTGGCCAAAAACTCTAAAAGAGATGATGGTAATAGCCAAATCAAAGAAGGTGGTGGTGGTGGTGGTGGTAATAGTAGTAATAGTAGTAGTAGTAGTAACGATAGTAGTATTCAATTGCTCCATGGTTTTAATCTTAAAGAGAATAAGTATGGTTATTATATCAAATAAAAGAAACATGACTTAGTTGAGAGAGTTCAGGGACTTGGTTTTATATCTCACATCTGATACTTTTGCTTTATAAACTTGGGCACATTAACTGTTAACATACCTCAGGTAACTTCTTATGACTTTGTTTACCATTTTGATAGACCATTTATGAAGAGCTTTCCAAGTACTTGGCACTATGCTTAAATACTGGAAATTCAAATACAAGCAAAAATAAAGCAGTATTTACTTTCAAGGAGCTTAGGGATGTGAGGGGAGAAGAGAGAACATACTCTACAGGAGCAAGGTGAAAAGCTAGTCCAGTGAGTCAGGGCTTGGGTGCTTCCTCAAATGAAGTTTCTGAGGAGGAAATACTTAGCTAAAGGAAGATACTTTGAGAGTAGATAGAGCTGGTGGCAGTTTGAAAAGATTGCTGGAGTGCAAGTGAAAAGGGCAGTTTGCTTTCCATTGTGAAATCTTAGATCTTTCCTGGTGGTGTTGTATTTTATGTCATTGCAAAAGTGAATTTTAATAATGAAGATATGGTAGACTTGAGTAGTACATTATACAGAAAATTTTTTACAAAAGATTGACAGCCATAGTGCAATAAATATTTGAATAGAGATACATAAGAGTAATCAGGGAATATACTTTTAAAAAAGTTCACATTGATTTTTCACAACAGTAAATCATAAATAAGTAAACATTTATATAGCACTTTGAGAACTATAAAACATTTTACATATTTTACCTCATTTGATCTTCATAGAAATCCTATGTGATAGGTGCCATTATTTCTACTTTATTGATGAGAAAATGACTGTATTGACTTTTCTAGGGGCCACACAACTATTAATTTATTTTATGAATTCTTCTGACTTCCAGATCTAGCACTTATATTATATCCCTTAATACCACCCAGCTGCCTCAATCTAAATTTTAACATAAGCCTTTTGTTAATTTTTAGGCATAGAAATTTTACAATCTACATCTGTAGATGACACCATAATAAAATTAGAAACTGTAATAAAAATATGACAAAAAATTAACAGTGTTAACAAAAAGCAATGCATTAAATAGTTGGTCCAAGGAAACAAAATATCTAAAATATACTTGAAATGCTGAAATGATCACTGATTTTGTTAATGTGTGAATGTCATCCTGTGAGATCGATCCTAGAGTTTCAGCACTTGCTCATTGTGTTGAGTTTTTGCCTGTGACTCCTTGTCAGTTTTCCATAGAAATACATCCAGTTTCTTCATTTGTATATTTCTTCGATTTATTTTTTTAGTTCACCCTCATAGTTCCTTGTTTGTAATTTGTGTGACCCACTTAGTTTTTCTGCTTGAAATGCTGTTTGTTGCCTTCTTGCCAATACTTATATCCATATAATAATATAAGAACATAGCTATTAAAAATGAAGACTTTGAGAGAGAGTTTTAATATTATCTAGAATCATTAAAGAATGAGTTTCCCAAAGGCAGTAGAGTACACTCTCCCTTTTGTTCAGTTCTGGGTCTGAGACCTTTGTTCATTTGCAATGTCTGTTCAGTGCCATTTTTACTACCTGTTCCACAGGCCCATCTAGGACTGTGCTGTCAAGAGTAACATAGTTCCATTGTCCTTGATGGTGAAAAGTGTTGTTTAAAAAAAAAAAATTCTTGAAAGAATTTCTGCTTTTTGCCTTCTCTTCTTTCTTCCATTTTTAACATAAATGCTAGTGGGATGACTATCTTCTTGCCAAGTTTTCTTTAATTTGCTTTTAACCTTCATTACTTCTCTTTTATTTTATGAGGTCTTAACTTTCAGAATTGCCTACTGTTTTTTTCCTGCAAGATTTTTCTAAATGGAAGAAGTTTCATTAGCTGCCATATTTAGTGGTAAATCAATATGGCAGCTAATGAAAGTATTTGTGGAGTTTTATGTTATTTTTATATTGTTATTATAGTGATTGATTTTTTCCAGGGCATTACAGTATTATTTTATTGTAGTTGTTGCCCTTTTCTCTAGGCATTTGATTAGACATTAGGCAATTGATTTACTTTATTATAGTAAGTGGTGGTATTGGCCTTCTCTTTGTCCATATCCCATTTTTCTTTTTATATATATATATTTCTTAATTTTTGTACAAATGATGTTTTTATACATTACTAAAATATTCTTGTTTAAGAGTAAACATAGTACAACCTCCCCCCCCCAAAATATAGAACCTCATGAGCATAAAGAGAAAAAATAAAAATTAAAAAATTAAAAAAATGTGCGTCCATCTGTGTTCTACCACCCCCAGCTCTGTCATGGGTGGATTACATTCTTTATAAGTCCATCACAAAAGGTACTTACATATTTTTTCACCATTGCCATTGCTGATCACAGCTTCCTCCATTCATACCTCCCCACTACCATATACTATATTTTCTCTCCTTTCGCTCTGTCCCTCCTTAAATGTGCTGTAGAGTAGCTGAGTGGTACAGCGGACTGATCACCAACCCTGGGTCCAAGAAGCCCCGAGCCCACATACCACTCCTGAGGCCTAGCAACCACCTGGCTCTGTGGTCCATCCTGATCCCAGCCCCTTGCAAGAAGTAAAAAAAAAAAATGTGTTATTTCTGACCACTCTCCCCCCACAGTCCATCACTCACATCCTCCCCTTTCCCCCTGTCCCCCTTCTTTCCTTCTTACTCCAGATGTCTATACCCCATTGAGTATATATGCTGTTTTCTCTCCTATCTCTCCTATCCACCTCTGATGAGGTGGATTGCCTTGTCCCTTCCTATCATTGCAATAATAAAAAAATCTTATTATATGAAATATCTTAGCCTATTCTACCCTCTCCTTTCTCTTAACTCCCATTACTTTTCCCTTTCAGTCATTGACTCCATTTTTACAATATATTTTCAAATTCAGCTCTCTCCTGTGCTTCATCTATAAAAGCTCCTTCCTGCTCTATTAAATGAGAAGTTTCATATGAGTTTTTTCAGTATCATTTTTCTATATAGGAATACATGCAGTTCATCATTATTTAAGTCCCTCATATTTTACCCTTCTCTTCCACTCTCTATGCTTCACCTAAGTCCTGTATTTGAAGATCAAACTTTCTGTTCAGCTCTGGCTGTTTCAACAGGAACATTTAAAACTCCCCTGGTTCGTTGAAAGTTCATTTTTACCTCTGGAAGAGGATGTTCAGTTTTGCTGGGTGGTTGATTCTCGGTTGCATTCTGAGCTCTTTTTGCCTTCTAGAATATTATATTCAAGCTCTACAAACCCTTAATGTAGTTGCTGCTAAGTCCTGTGTGATCCTAATTGCAGCTCCACGATATTTGAATTGCATTCTTCTGGATGCTTGTAATATTTTCTCTTTGACTTGGGAGTTCTGGAACTTGGCTATAATATTGTATCTCTTTCTGGGGGGAGATCAGTGGATTCTCTCCATTTCTATTTTGCCCTCTGCTTCTAGGATATCTGGGCAATTTTCCTGTAGGAATTCTTTAAAAATGAGGTCAAGGCTCTTTTCCTGATCTTGATTTTCAGGTATCCCAATAATTTTTAAATTATCTTTCTTGAATCTGTTTTCCAGATCAGTTGTTTTTTCAGTCAACCTCAATTTTATTTTAATTTTCATAGTTTTATGATGGCTTTCATTTTTACATCTCTGTCCTTACACTGCATGCACCCTTCCTTATTTTTTTAATTTTTTTCCTTTTGATTTAAATTTATTTAAATTTATTTTAAATTTCTCATTTTGTACAAATGTTTTTTTTTACATTAATAAAATATTCTTGTTTACAAGTAAACAAAATACCCCTCCTCCCCCATGAATATAGATAGATTTGCTTGGGCAAAAAAAGTAAAGGAGAGAGAAAAAAATTAAAATAAAAAAAATAATAGTAATAATTGTAGGTATGGCCAGGTGGTGCAATGGACGCAGCACCAGCCCTGGAGCCACAAGCACCCGAGTCCATATCCAGCCTCGTAAACCCAACAATCACCCAGCCGTGTGACATGCAAGCCACCCAATCCCCACTGCCCTGCAAAAACCAAAAAAAAGAAAGAAAAAAAAAGACCCAAAATAAAATAAAATAGTAATAATAGTAGGGGTGGCTGGGTGGCAGACAGAGCATTGGCCCTTGAGCCAGGAGCACCTGGGTCCAAATCCGGCCTCAGACACCCAAAGATCACCCCGTTATGTGGCCCCAGGCAGGCCATCCAGCCCCACTTGCCCTGCACCCTCCCCTAAATAATAATAACAAAAAATGTGCTTGAGTCTTTGTTCCAACACCAACAACTCTGTCATGGGTAGATCTCATTCTTTATGTTACATCACAAAAGTTATTTCCATATTTTTCCACCTTGCCATTGCTGATTGTAACTCCCTCCTTTCTTTTTTCTCCACTACCATGTACTCTATTTTTTCTCTCCTTTCACTCTGACTCTGCTGTAGGGTAGCTGAGTGGCACAGCAGACAGATCCCTGGTCCTGGGGCCAAGAAGCCCTGAGCCCCCATACCACCCCTTAGGCCCAGAATCCACCTGGCCCTGTGGTCCTAGGTAGGCCATCCAATCCCAGCCCCTTGCAAGAAGTAAGAAAGAAAATGTGTTATATCTGGCCACTCTCCCCCCATGGTCCATCCTCTCCTCCTTTATTCACATCCCCACACCTTCCCCCTGCTCCCCACTCCTTCTTACTCTAGATGTCTATACCTCATTGAGTATATATGCTGTTTCCTCTCCTAGCCATCTCTGATGAGAGCAAAGGTTCCCTCATTCCCCCTTGCCTCCCCACTTCCATATCTTTGCAATAGTTTATTGTAATAAAAAAAATCTTATGTGAAATATCTTGGACTATTCCCCCTCTCCTTTTTCTTTTTCCCATTCCATTTCCCTTTTTTTCTAGTGACTTCATTTTTACACCATATTTTATCTTCGAATTCAGCTTTCTCCTGTGCTTCAACTATAAAAGCTCTCTCTACCTGCTCTATTAACTGAGAAGGTTCATATGAGTATTATCAGTGTCATTTTTCTATGCAGGAATACATGCAGTTCATCCTCATTAAGTCCCTCATATTTCCACCCTCTCCTCCAATCTCCATGTTTCACCTGAGTCCTGTATCTGAAGATCAAACCTTCTGTTCAGCTCTGGCCATTCCAAAAGGAACCTTTGAAATTCCCCTGGTTCATTGAAAGTCCATCTTTTCCCCTGGAAGATGACATTCAGCCTTGCTGGGTAGTTCATTCTTGGCTGCATTCTAAGCTCTCTTGCCTTCTGGTATATTGTATTCCAAGCCCTACGAGCTTCCAATGTAGTTGCTTCTAAGTCCTGTGGTGATCCTGACTGCAGCTCCACTATATTTGAACTGTGTCCTTCTGGCTTCTTGTAATATTTTCTCTTTGACTTGGGAGTTCTGGAACTTGGCTATAATATTCCTGGGGGTTGGTTTTTTGGGATCTCTTTCTCGGGGGGATCAGTGGATTCTCTCCATTTCTATTTTGCCCTCTGCTTCTAGAATATCAGGGCAATTTTCCTGTAGTAATTCTTTGAAAATGAGGTCAAGGCTCTTTTCTTGATCATGACTTTCAGGTATTCCAATAATTTTTAAATTATCTTTCCTAAGTCTGTTTTCCATATCAGTTCTTTTTTCGATGAGATATTTCACATTTTCTTCTAATTTTTTATTTTTTTGGTTTTGAAGTATTGATTCCTGATTTCTGGTAAATTCATCAATCTCCCTGCATTCTATTCTTTGTCTGAAGGATTTGTTCTCCTCAGAGAGTTTTCTTATCTCTTTTTCCATCTGGCCAATTTTGCTTTTTAAAGCATTCTTCTCCTCAGTAACTTTTTGAACTGTTTTATCCATTTGACCTAAGCTGGTTTTTAGCATGCTATTTTCTTCAGCATTTTTTTGGATTTCCTTGACTAAGCTGCTGACTTCAATTTCATGTTTTTTCCTGCATCTCTCTCCTTTCTTTTCCCAGTTTTTCTTCCAACTCCCTCATTTGATTTTCAAAGTCTTTTTTGAGCTCTGTCATAGCCTGAGCCCAATTTCTGTTTTTCTTGGAGTCTTTAGATGCAGGAGCTTGTGCTTCCTCATCTTCAGACTGAGTATTTTGATCCTTCTTGGGCTCATTTGCAAAATATTCTCAATAGTCTTTCTTTTGTTTCTTTGCTTGCTTATTTTCCTAGCCTGGGCCTGGTTTGGGGTGCTTCCTGAGCTTTTTGGGATACTCCCACAAGGGTCTCAGTGTGTGAGGCTCTGTCCTCCCTCCTGGTCTGTGAATGACCATAATCACCTCCTTCTGCCGCAGGGCTGAGGTGAGGGGGCCCTGCTGTTCTATGGGGGGGCCTAGACTGTGATCAGGATCTGAATGTGGTCAGAGCCCCAGAGTGCCTGTTCCAGAGGCAGAGGACAGAGCTTGGCAGTCTCTCTCTCTCTTCACTCCCCTCCCTCAGCTCAATGGGCTCATGCCCTGGGGGCTCCTGCTTCAGGGCTCCGCCTGCTTCTGTTTTGGGCTCTGGGCTGCAGAAAGACCAAGCTGGTCACTGTGTGCCCCGAGGGCTGGGCTCCACGTGCTGGCTCTGGCAGAGGTCCCCCCCTGTTCCCCCACTTTGTGCTGGTGCTCCTTGGGGTGCAGCTCAGGAGATTCCCCCACTGCTGTGAGCTGAGACTCCCAGTGCCCTGGGGCTGCCTCCAGGAGGCTGAAGTTCTTTCACTCTGGTGGGCCACCTCTCCAACCCCAGGGAGCAGAGCCTTTCTGCTCTTTTCCCGGTTACCTTGAGTAGGAGAACTGCCTCACTGAGTCCCTTTGTGGGTTCTGTCTCTCGAAAGTTTAGTTAGAGTCCTTAGCTGATGAATTTTATCAGAGAGCTCCTAATACTGGATCCCTTTTTGTGGCCATCTTGGCTCTGCCCCCTCTCAGTTGTTTTTTCAATGGGATGTTTCACATTTTTTCTAATTTTTCATTCTTTTCGTTGAAGTATTGAATGTTGACTTCTCCTAAAGTCAACAGCTTCCTTTAGCTGCATTCTAGATCTGAAGGATTTGTTTTCCTCAGAGAGCTTTCTTATCTCTTTTTCCATCTGACCAATTCTGCTTTTTAAAACATTCTTCTTCAGTAACTTTTTGAAGTGTTTTATCCATTTGACTTATGCTGTTTTTAACATGTTATTTTTTAAAGTTTTATTATTTTAGCCTTTGCAAGGCAATGGGGTTAAGTTTTTGCAAGGTCACACAGCTAGGTAATGTTAAGTCTTTGAGGCCATATTTGAACTCAGGTACTCCTGACTCCAGGGCTGGTGCTCTATCCCCTGCGCAACCTAGCTACCCCAACATGTTATTTTCTTCAGCATTTTTTTTTTTTTGGATCTACTTGACTAAGCTGCTGGCTTCGTTTTCACATTTTTCCTGCATCTCTCTCATTTATTTTCCCAGTTTTTCTTCTGTCTCCCCTACTTGATTTTCAAATCTTTTTTGAGCTCTTTCATAGTCTGAGCTCAATTTTCATTTTTCTTGGAGTCTGTAGATGCAGAAGCTTGTACTTTCTCATCTTCAGATTGTCTGTGAGCCCAAGAAGGATCAAAATACTCAATGTATTTCTCAGTGGTCTTCCTCTTTTTTCTGTGTTTACTCATTTCCCCAGCCTGTGCCTGGTTTTGGGGTGCTTCCTGAGCTTTTGAGTATTATTGGGACAGACCTCCCTCACAAGGATCTTAGTGTGTGAAGCTTTGTCCTCCCTCCTGGTCTGTGAATGATCACAAGCACACCCCTCTTCCACAGGGCTGAGGTGGAGGGGCCTGCTATTCTATGGTCAGCATCTGAATGTGGTCAGAACCCCAGAGTCCTGTTCCAGGTACAGAGGGCAGACCTCAGAAGTCTCTCTCCACTCCCCTACCTAAGGCTCAGTTGCCTGGGGGCTCCTGTTTCTGGTTCTTGGATCTGGGTTGCTGGGGCCACTGCTGCTAGCTGAGTGCCCTCAGGGCTGGGCTTCAGGTGCTCAGTCTGGCAGAGGTCTCACCCCTGATCTTCCAAGTTGTGCCTGGTGCTCCCTGGGGTGCAGGTCAGGAAACTGCTCCTGCTGTGATCCGGGGCTCCCAGCGCCATGGAGCTGCCTCCAGGAGGCTGAAGTTCCTTTACTCTGGAAGGCCATCCCTCTAACCTCGTGGAGTGTAGACTTTCCACTATTTTCCAGGTTACCTTGGTATAGAGAATTGCCTCACTGGATCCCTCTGTGGGTTCTGTCTCTTGAAAATTTAGAGTCATAATTTTATGTTTTTTGAAATAATATGGAGAGAACACCTAGGAGATGCTCTTCTCCTGTTGCCTTCTTGACTCTGCCCCCCCTCCCATATCCCATTTTTCTAAACATCATAACTTCAAAAAATATACCAAGTTAGAATTGTATAAAAATGATAACATATTTAAAACTGTGGGATATTGGCCAGGTGGTTGTCAGAGGCATATTTATTGATATGAATGCCTATGTTAATAAGAAAATAAAAGAGCAATTAAATGATTTAAATCTATATCTAAAGACATTAGAGAAGAAATTTAGTAATGAATCAATGGAAAGTTGACTATTGAAAATAGACTAAATGATTGAAATTCGTTATTTGGAACTTGAAAAATATGTGAATTAATGAAATTATGAGCTGATTTGTGGGAATTAAATAAAATCAATCTTTAGTAAACTTAAATTAAAAAAGGGAGAGAAAAATGATCCAAATGAGAAATAAAATATGACTCTTTGAAAAATAAGAAATCTGTTTGAAAGTATATATAAACTTTTGCTTCAAAAGTCTTTTCTAATTCCATCTACATCCTATGATCCTAAATTGTATCTGACTCTTTGTGACCCCATTTGAAGTTTTCTTGGCAAAGATATCGGAGTGGTTTACCATTTCTTTCTCCAGTTCACTTTATAGATGAGAAAGTTGAGGCAAACAGGGTTAATGAATTGCCCAGGGTCACACAACTAGTAAGTGTCAGAGGCCGAATTTGAATTTCAGTAAGATGCATCTTTCTGACTCCAGGCTTGACATTTATTCCACCAAGCCATCTAGCCACTTCAGTATTGATTTAGGAGGGATTAACTTAAATTAGAGGAAATAAGGCAAATCCTTAATGCCAGATTTTCAGAATTGGGGACTTCAGTTACATAGTTTAAAATTTGTATGTAATGGAAAAAGTCATCAAATGCTAATCATATGTCAAGAATGATGCTAAGTATTTAGGTTGTAAGTAGAAAAATGAGACAGCGCTTGCTCCCAAGGAGATTACTTTGTAATTAGAGGAGACAACACATTGGTAAAAGGGCAGATGGAAAAGCCAAGTGGTCATTCAGGAGAGTAATGGTAGGACAAATGAACCTTGATATAACTGTTGGGAAAGTAGTAGTGGACCCTTACTTCAGATAGATGCTGTTTTGGGAAGTGGGGCAATTAATCAAGCTGTAATTAGAAGTGTGGCCAATATTTGGACTAATGTGGGCTATATTGGAGATATATTCATCAGCAAGCACTGAATATTATGTGTTTACATTATCAGTAGATAGATCATGTATTTCTTTGGTATTCCACAGTATTAAGATATCTAGAGGAAGGTACCCAGGATATTAGTTGGATCCCTTGAGGATGATTTCCAGAAATAATTGAACTAGAAATAAATAGGATAAAAAAGTCAAGAATAGAATGAAATGTGTTCCAGTGGAGGGAATAACCACATCACTGATGCCTCAAATTCATGAGAATTATTCGAATATTCACAGATTCATCAGTATATAGAGACAGTCTCAACTTAAAAATAAAGTATCTTCCATAAATTTGTAAATTGTTTGAAGATGGGTATGAAGTTTTCCCAAAAACCTTTTTATGAATGGTGATTGTCTCATTTTAGTCTATATAATGGCCCTGGATAATGAGGGAGGTAGGGGGATAATCTTGGGAATAAGAAGGTGAAGAGCAGGGATAGAGGTACTTAAGATGATAATGATAATGATGATGTTGTTAAGGAGTGGACCTGGATCTAATAGGGGTTAGAAGAGGATTTCTTTCTTCTTTTCTTCTCTATTTCATTTCCCTTTGACACGGGGTCTAACAGCTTCAATCAAGATTATTCTACCTTTAGAAAGCAGTAGTTGATTTATTTATCAGGAATACTACTTGTAACTGAATATTATTTGTTTAAGTTTATTCTTAAGTCTTGAGTTTTCTTTTGTAGTCTGATAACATTTTTAAAAGTAGAGTAAATTTTTGTATTTACTCTTTTCTGGACTAGGCTACTTTCTCTGGTGACTTGGAAACTCTTTTGCATTGACCTTTTATTGTTCCTTTGTAATGTTTGGGCATGCAATTCTGAAAATAATTTTTTGGTATTATTTTATGATTTTGTCCCCAATGCATGTATTTTTGGTGCCACTTTTTATAAAATTACAATTAAGGCTAAATATATTTTTTATTGTGTTTTGTTTTAGGTGCAGAATGTGGAATAAATGGAGATGTTGAAAAGCATCTTGAAATGGGCAAGAAATTATTGGCAGCTGGACAACTAGCAGATGCTTTATCTCAGTTTCATGCTGCAGTAGGTTTGTATCTGAAAGCAGTCAAAAGTATTATTGGAACCCTAATATGTAGGGAACTTTTCACTTACCTACTACGGCTGATTATGTGAAGCTATAGACTTCATTTTGAAGTTGTTTCAAATAATTGTCTTTAACAACATGGTGCCCATATAGCATCTTGGATGTGTTAGACCCTCATAAATGTTTGATTAGATTCAAGCTTCTGTATTTAATAAATAATTTAATGAATGAAAAAGCATTTATTAAATACTGTGGACCAGTTAGAGTGTTAAATGCTGGATATACAAATAGAAAAATCAATATCTGTTCTTGGGGAGTTCACACTGAATCTCAGGAAGCATACATGTAAATAAATGAAAGCTCAGCTGCAGGATAGATAGGAAGACTCAGAAATCCTAAGGGCTCCATAGCTGTGCAGATCTTAAGTCCCAGGGATCCTTAAGTAAGTAGTGCTTGGTGTGGAAGGGCAGAAGGGTGGAAGAGACAGAGCAGAAGATAAGACAGAGTAGATGCCTGCTGCTCCTCCATCTGACTGGATAGAAGAGAGTTGAAAAGTATCTTCTGTAAACCATCTGAGCAAATCAGACATTCCACAAGAGGGCTTATTTGAGGATATGAAGGGTGCCTTTAGAGGTGATGGTAGGATATTCTAGCCCTTAATGAACCCTGTGGAAACTCATTTTCTTTAAAAACATTTTTGTGTTGATAGATTTTGTTTTTATGTAACCCTCATTTCCAGCTGTTCCTTTCTCAACCCAGTGAGACATAACTTGTAACAGAGAGAAAAAGAAGGGAAAAAGTAGTTAAGCAAAATTAATCAACATAGCACCTGAGTCTGTGTGACATCATGTTCTGTGTTCCACTTTCATAGCTTCCTCTGCAGGGAAGGAGATGCATTTTCTTTTCTGGGGCCAAGTTTAGTCATCAGAATCATAGCATTCAGTTTTGGTTTCTGTTGTTCTTAACATTGAACTGTTAGTTTAATAAGGACACATATATAGTAATGCTTTATACAGGAATGACTGACTCAAGTCATCTGCCATTCTTAGAAAATTACATATTTTATTTTTAAATATTTATCCTATAACTGAAGATTATCCTTTATGCCTTTTTAATATTCTCAGTGTGGGAACATGTGTTAAAAAAAATACATATTTTCTGCAAGTTTTTATTTGTTAGTTGTTTTAGGTTCATTTATAGGATAATTAAGAAGAAACTAACATATATACTTTGGTCTAAATTTAGCACAAAATATTCAGCAGTGGAATGAAGGGGGAAGAAATTTTCAACACTAAAAGACTTAAATGATATTTTTTTTGTGGAAATCTTACTTTGCTCTATTACCCAATTCCTTTTTATTTTAGAGTATATTGGAAAAATGTAATCTCTTCTTGTTAACTCAGGGTCTTTATTATTAATATTACTGGTTGCATTGTTCCTTCAGGGGATATTAAAGGATTAAGGTAATATTTGTCCCTATTCTTAATAAAAACTCATAACTGCTGTTTTGAGTTCTTGTGACCCCTTTGAAAAAATCTGTTTCCTTTCAGGCTCCATTTCCTTCTGTTGTCACTGTGTCCACTTGGGGACAGCATATGGTATCCTTTAAATGACTCTAGATTTCGGTTTATAGTCACTTGGACTGAGAAACCAGACTTTTTTACCATTCTGTGCAAAGTAAGGAAGGTTAGATAAATTTTGAGGGCCTAAGGACTTTATTATTCTTATTCTTAATGAAGTGCTTGAACTTCAGTATGTGGACTTTGTAATCTCTATCTAGGTGGTTAAGAGTCCTTTCCTCCTTAATTCTGGTTCATGGTTGTGTTACAGATGAGGTAATTGGCTAACTACATTATATAAGATTTTGCATTCATTCATTTATCCTTATTGTCCATGGTAACTAAAAGAACAAAAATAGATAATCTTTATCTGGCAATATTTTTTCTTTCCTTTTTTCTTAGAAAATTTAAATTTTTCTTTTTTCTTTTTTTTGAATACCATCTTTCTTTTTTTATCCATATGTATATTTTTAAATTATATAATTTCCTTCTACCCTCCCTTCCCACCCCCCACCCCCTGCAGAGACCAGTCAGGTTAGCATTATACATACATATTTTTGATAAATGTGTTTACAGATTAGTCATCATTGGTATGAGGAAATAGGATTAAGGGAAAGAGATATATGAGATAATTTTTATAAAGTGTTCATCAGATTCTGAAAGAACTTCTTAAATTTTGTTTTGTTTTTCTCCCTCTGGATGAGGATAACATTGTCCATAGCTGGTCTAATATGGTTGTCCTAGCTCTCTGATATGCTGAAAGGAGCTGCTTCCACGGTTGTTCATCTTACATTGTTGTTGTTAATGTATATGTTGTTCTCTTGATTCTGTTCTCTTAGCTCAGGATCAGATCTGTAACTCCTTCCATCCTTCTCTAAAGTCCGACCATTTATGGTTTCTTATAGAAACCATTGTTCTTAAAGAAAAATAGTATTCCATAGTATTCATGTAACATAACTTGTTTAGCTATTCCACAATATGGACATCCCCTCGATTTCTAATTCTTTGTCAGTATAAAAAGAGCTGCTGTGAATATTTTGGAACATGTGCTACTTTTCCCTTTTTCATGATTTCTTCTGGATATAGACCTAGAATTGGAATTGCTGCGTCAAAGGGTATGAATAGTTCTGTTGTTTATTGTTCTTTGAGCATAGTTCCATATTGATCTCCAGAATGATTGGATCCATTCACAACTCCACCAGCAATGCATCAATGTCCCTGTCTTCCTATAATCTCTCCAACATTGATCATTTTTCCTTTTTCTCATCTTGGCCAATCTGATAGGTGTGAGGCGATACCTCAATTGTTTTAATTTGTATTTCTCTAATTAATAATGATTGGGAGCATTTTTTCTTATGATTATATTTAACTTCACTTGAAAACTGTCTATTCATATCCTTTGACTATAAATTGGGAAATTGACTTGTAGCCATATAAATTTGATGTAATTCTCTATAAATTTTAGAAACGAGACCTTTATCAAGACTCCTAGTTGTGAAGATTGTTTCCCACCTTCCTGCTTTCCTTCTAATTTAGGCAGCATCGATTTTATTAGTGCAAAACCTTTTTAATTTAATATAGTCAAAATCATTCATTTTGCAGTTTATAATGTACTCTGATTTCTTGTTTGGTCACAAATTTATCCTCTTTCCATGGGCTCGATAGATAATTTCTTGGTCTATTAATTTATGGTGTTGCTTTTTATGTCTAAATCCTTTACTCATTTTGACCTTGTTTTGGTATAGGGTGTGAAATGTAGATCTATGCCTAGTTTTTGCCATACTGTTTTTCAGTTTTTCCAACAATTTTTGTCAAATATTGAGTTCTTATTCCAGAAGTTGATGTCTTTGAGCTTGTCAAACACTAGATTGCTTTAGTCATTTACTGCAGTTTCTTTTGAACCTGTCCTAATCTACTGATCCATTACTCTTTCTTAACCAGTACCAGGAAGTTTCAATGACTGCTGCTTTATAGTATAGTTTTAGATCTAGTAGAACATGGCCACCTTCCTTTACATTTTTTTTTATCAGTTCCCTTGTTATTCTTGACCTTTTGTTGCTCCAGATGAATTTTATTACTGTCTTTTCTAGCTTGGGAAAATAGTTATTTGGTAGTTTGATTGGTATGGCACTGAATACATAATTTAATTTGGGTAAAATTATCATTTTTATTATATTAGCTCAACCTAACCAAGAGCAATTGATATTTTTCCAATTATTTAGATCCTACTTTAAGTCAGATTTTTGAGTCAGATTTTATTTTTCTTACAAAATTTAAATTTTTCACAAAATGATTTTGAGTCACAGTGCAATATCAGTAGTCAGAAAAAAAACTGGACCAGTCCTATTTATTTGCAGCTTTGTTCCTTGTTAGATCTATATAACCTTCAGTCAATTACTCAACTTTCTAAGTATCAGGTCTTTGTAAGTCAGGATATTATTACATGCATACCTTATGTAACTATTAGGCTTGTTTTGAAGGTAAAATAAGATAAAATATATGTGAAAGAACTTTGAAGATTATCAAACATTATGTGAAAATATAATATACAAATATCTTGATTGGACCCAGAATTAATTTTGTATAATTTTGATTTGAATGAGTTTATAAGGTTTTGTTAAATGTCAGACAACTTCATAGTCATATATACATTATATATATTTATAATTTATAGTCATACTGGGTCCTGTGTCTTTTAAAGGAGTCTATGAAGCATATAATTATTGGAAATTCTTAATTTAATAACTCATGGATCTAATAGTATATTTACTAAAAGTTGAAAATTATTAGCTAAACAATAAGTAAATCAAAATTTCTACATGATGAAAATATCCTAAAATATTAGGATATACAGTTAATTAATAGAAAAAACTTTTATACCCATTATCTGTTTCCTTTTTCCTTACTGATTTTTCAATATCTTGCAATCTGACTTCTTTCCTAACTACTCACTTGAAATTGCTATCTCAAAGATTACTAAAGTTCTGTTTATTTCAAAATGTATTTATATTTTCTAAGTTCTCATTCTTCTTAACCTCTCTATTGTATTTAGACTCTGACCTAAAAGTTAGGACCTAGGTTCAAATCTTGACCCAGACACTGCAAGTCTCATAGCCTCTTTATATCTTAGTTTCTTTATCTATAAAATAAGGGTGTTTAATCTAATGGTCTTTGATCTCTCTTTCACTCTAAATCAGTAATTCAATTCTCTTTTGTCCCTGACCATTACTTTTCAGGCTTTTATGTGGAATTATTATCCATGTCCCAGTCTCTCACCATGAGTTTTGCCTAAGACTGTCCCTCTTAGATTCTCTCCCCCGTCCCAATCCTTTTCTTTTTTTAGATCATTTTCGGTGGATTTATTAGTTATCTACCTATATGGGTGACTTTTAGAGCTACATATCCATCCCAAATACTTTTTCTGAGTTCTAGTCCTATATCACCAAAGACCCATTGGAATTCTTTGACACTAAATAGAACTCATTCCTTTCTCCTGCAACTCTAAACCCACCTCTTTCCCAAACTAACCTGTTTTTGGTGAGGGCATCACCATCCATCCATCCATTCTTTCTTTTAGAAAACTTCTAACTAGTTTATATTTTATTGCATTTTTTATTTTTATCTAGTCATCTATTTATTTATTTATTTATTTATTTGTGTTTATTTATTTATTTATTTATTATTAAACCTTTACCAATTACAGCTTAATTTGCTTTAGTAGAAATACCTCTGGTGTTGAGGATTGTGTTTTTTTTATTCTTATTTTTGTACAAATGATGTTTTCTTATACATTACTAAATTATCTTTAAGAGTAAACATAATACCCCCTCCCCCAAAAAATATAGACCCACATGAGCGATAAAGGAAAGAGAAATAATAATAATAATAATAATAATAATAAGTGCAGCCAGGTGGTGCAGTGAATGGAGCACTGGCTGGAGCCAGGAGCACCTGAGTCCAAATCCAGCCCCAGACACCCAACAATCACCCAGCTGTGTGACCCCAGGCAAGCTATCCCAACCCCAATGCCCTGAAAAAAACAACAACCAAAAAAACCCCAAAATAAAATGATAATAATTATGATTATGATAATGATAGGGGCAGCCAGGTGGCACAGTGAACAGAGCACCAGCCCTGGAGCCAGGAGCACCTGGGTCCAAATCTGGCCTCAGACACCCAACAATCACCCAGCTGTGCGGCCCCAGGCAAGCCACCCAGCTCCATTTGCCCTGTAACCCCCCAAATAATAATAATAATGATAATGATAATAATAATAGTTGTAGTTATAGTTATAATTATAATAATAAATGTGCTACAGTCTGTGTTCCAATACCACCAGCTCTGTTGTGGGAGGATCACATTCTTTATGATAAGTCTGTCAAAAAAGCTACTTCCATATTTTTCCACCATTGCCATTGCTGATCTCAACTCCCTCCTTTTGTACTTCCCCCCTACCATATACTATATTTTCTCTCTCCTTTCATTCTGTCCCTCTTCTTAAATGTGCTGTAGGGTAGCTGAGTGGCACAACAGACATATCCCTGGCCTTGGGGCCAAGAGGCCCCGAGCTCCCCTACCACTCCTTAGCCCAGCATCCACCACCCTATGGTCCCGGACAGGCCATCCAATCCCAGCCCCTTGCAAGAAGTAAAAAAGAAAATGTGTTATATCTGACCACTCTCCCCCCACGGTCCATCCTCTCCATCACTCACATCACCCCCCTTCTCCCTGTCCCCCCCCTCCTTCTTACTCCAGATGTCTTTACCCCATTGAGTACATATGCCGTTTACTCTCCTAGCCACCTCTGATGAAAGCGAAGATTCCCTCATTCCCCCTTGCCTTCCCCCTTCCATATCATTGCAATAGCTCATTGTAATAAAAAATAATCTTATTATATGAAATATCTTAGCCTATTCCACCTCTCCTTTTTCTTTCTCCCATTACCTTTCCCATTTAGCCAGTGACTGCATTTTTACACTGTATCTTCAAATTCAGCTTTCTCCTGTGCTTCATCTATAAAAGCTCCTTCTACCTGCTCTTTTAAGTGAGAAGGTTCATATGAGTATCATTTTTCTATGCAGGAATACATGTAGTTCATCATCATTAAGTCTCTCATATTTTCCCCTTCTCCACTCTATACTTCACCTGAGTCCTGTATTTGAAGACCAAATCTTCTGTTCAGCTCTGGCCATTCCAGCAGGAACATTTGAAATTCCCCTGGTTCATTGAAAGTCCATCTTTTTCCCTGGAAGAGGATGGTCAGTTTTGCTGGGTAGTTGATTCTCAGTTGCATTCCGAGCTCTTTTGTCTTCCGGAATATTATATTCCAAGCCTTGTGAGCCCTTAATGTAGTTGCTGCTAAATCCTGTGTGATTCTGACTGCAGCTCCATGATATTTGAATTGTGTCCTTCTGGCTGCTTGTAATATTTTCTCTTTGACTTGGGAGTTCTTGAACTTGGCTATAATATTCCTGTTTTTTTTTTTTTAATCTTGGGGAGATTGGTGGATTCTCTCCATTTCTATTTTGCCCTCTACTTCTAGGATATCTGGGCAGTTTTCCTGTAAGTCTTTTTTTTTTTTTTTTTTTTTTTTTTTAGGTTTTTGCAAGGCAAATGGGGTTAAGTGGCTTGCCCAAGGCCACACAGCTAGGTAATTATTAAGTGTCTGAGACTGGATTTGAACCCAGGTACTCCTGACTCCAGGGCTGGTGCTTTGTCCACTGCGCCACCTAGCTGCCCCATAGTAATTCTTTATTTTTTTTAATTTTTATTTTTTTAGGTTTTTGCAAGGCAAATGGGGTTAAGTGGCTTGCCCAAGACCACACAGCTAGGTAATTATTAAGTGTCTGAGGCCAGATTTGAACCCGGGTACTCCTGACTCCAAGGCCGGTGCTTTATCCACTACGCCACCTAGCCACCCCTGTAGTAATTCTTTAAAATTGAGTTCAAGACTCTTTTCCTGATCATGACTTTCAGGTATTCCAATAATTTTAAAATTATCTTTCCTGTATCTGTTTTCCAGATCAGTTGTTTTTCCAATGTGATGTTTCACATTTTCTTCTAATTTTTCATTCTTTTGGTTTTGAAGTATTGTGTCTTGACTTCTTGTATAGCCAGCAGCTTCCCTTAGTTGAATTCTACATCTGAAGGATTTGTTTTCCTCAGAGAGCTTTCTTATCTCTTTTTCCATTTGGCCAATTTTGCTTTTTTAAAGTATTCTTTTCCTCAATAACTTTTTGAACTGTTTTATCCATTTGACCTATGCTGGTTTTTAACATGTTATTTTCTTCAGTATTTTTTTGTATCTCCTTGACTAAACTGCTGACTTCTTTTTCATGTTTTTCCCTGCATCTCTCTCATTTATTTTCCCAATTTTTCTTTCATCTCCCTCACTTGATTTTTTTTTTTAGGTTTTTGCAAGGCAAACGGGGTTAAGTGGCTTGCCCAAGGCCACACAGCTAGGTAATTATTAAGTGTCTGAGACCGGATTTGAACCCAGGTACTCCTGACTCCAAGGCCAGTGCTTTATCCACTACGCCACCTAGCCGCCCCCCTCACTTGATTTTCAAATTCTTTTTTGAGCTTTCTCATAGCATGAGCCCAGCTTCTATATTTCTTGCAGTCTTTAGATGTAGGAGCTTGTACTTCCTCATCTTCAGATTGAGTATTTTGATCCTTCTTGAGATCATAGGCAAAGTATTTCTCAATGGTGTTCCTTTGCTCATTTCCCAGCCTGTGCCTGGTTTGGGGGTGCTTCTTGAGCTTTTGAGTATTATTGGAATATCTCTCCCCCCCCCACACACACACAAGGATCTCCGAATGTGAGGCTCTGTCTTCCCCTCCTGTTCTGTGAATGACCACAAGCTCACTCCTCAGCCATGGGGCTGGGGTGGGGGCTGCTGTTCTATGGGGGGGCCTAGACTACAAGCAGGATCTGATTGTGTTCAGTGCCCCAGCATCTTGTTCCAGGTACAGAGGACAGAGCTCAGTAGTCTTTCTCTACTCCCCTCCCTTAGGTGGGCTGAGCACTCAAGGCTGAGTTTTCTGGGGGTTCCTGCTTATGGGCTCCTCCTGCTTCCATTTCCTGGATCTGGGCTGCCCCCCCCCCCTCAGTGCCCTGAGGGCTGGGTTTCACAGGCACCCTTTGGCAGAGGTCCCTTCTGCTGATCTTCCAAGTAGTGCCCAGTGCTCCCCAGGGTGTAGCTCAGGAAACTGCCCCCGCTGCTGTGAGCCTCGGCTCCCAGCACCCTGGGGTTGCCTCCGGGAGGCTGAAGTTCCTTCACTCTGGCAGGCCGCCCCTCTCACCCTGTGGAGTGGAGCCTTTTCATTCTTTTCCAGGTTACCTTGGGCTGGAGAATTGCCTCACTGGATCCCTCTGTAGGTTCTGTCTCTTCAAAATTTAGTTAGAGTCATAATTTTATAAGTTTGGAAATATTAGAGAGAGAGCACCTAAGAGAGTATCCTCTCCTGTCGCCATCTTGGTTCCACCCCCACCCCCATCCATTCTTTCAGATGCTGAAGTTCAACAATCATGTTCAAGTTTTTCTTTTGCCCTCACACTGGTGAAGATTTGGGATTATAGTTTCTAAAAGTGGAGGGTATCTCAGTATAGATGAGAAAACTGAGACTTATGGAAGTTTAACTAACTTGTCCAAGATAATGTCAGAGGCATAACTTCAACCCAAATCTCTGACTGTATGTAGTGATCCTTGCTGGTATCTCTCAGTTGCTAAGTCTTGTTAATTCTTTCTTGGTAACATATTTCATGTTTGTTTACTTCTCTATACTCAGATGACTATTGGCTATAGTTCATATTCATATTATTTCTCTCTTGGTCTGTTGCAAAAGCCTCCTTTTTCAATTCATCTACTTTTCAGTGATGACCATAATCTTCCTAAAGCATGTGTTACCATGTTGCCCCAGCTCAGTATCCTTCATTTGATCTTATTTGCCTGTCAATTAAATGCCAAGTTGAGGTTTTTGTATTTTAGATTCAAACAATTAAGCATATATTTAACAGCTAATATGTACAAGGAATGAACAAAAATGAAACAGCCCCTGGCCTAAACAAACTTAAAATTTTTTTAATATGTTTTTACCTGATACAAAGCATTCAATTCTATTTTTACACATATATCAAATCCTGTGGTTCTGTAACAAGCTATTTTTTTAGTGCATTTTTATAAATTTAAAGCTCTTTATAGTGTCTTTCTTCCTAGTCTACCCTTCCAGGCTTATTTCACATTTTTCCTATTTTTGCTTTCTATTTGTTACTGACATTCTCCCAAATTAACTTTCCCATTTTCTTTTTGTGTGTGGGGTGTGTGTGTGTGTGTGTGTGTGTGTGTGTGTGTGTGTGTATGTGTATGTGTAAGATGTCTTTTGTATTTGCAATTAACTTTCTTCTTAACTTATTTCCTTAAAACGAGAGATAAGGATAGTGGAGCAGGGAAAGGAATGACACTTTCCCCTATTTGATTTTTCCTGAGAAATGTTCTAATATTGATTAGAACTTCTCTTCCCTTCAAAAAGCTCCAAGATATCTCATTGTAGTTGTTTTGCAGGGGTGGAGGTCCACAGATGGGAAACATTGCATAGAATATCAAATTTTTTTTGCTTTTTTGTTTGTTTTTTTTTTTTTACAGAATATTTTTTCTTCCGTTTCTTCCTTTAAAGAAAATTCTTTGTTGTACTGGATGGTGACCTGGGAGGGTTAAAAAAAAGAAAATTTAGGAGAAATATTGGTGATATGAAATTAAAATATACTGATAGCCTATTGACAAAAGTTATATAATGCTGTAAATCATAAAAATTGAGCTTATAAATAATTTATAGATCTTAAGAACTAGAAATATCTCTCAAATATTTATAGTTAGTAGAGTTATGAAGTAGTACATATTTTCAAAGGACTTAGTTGTAGTTTTGAAAACTGATTATTAGCCAGATTGATTTAGGCTGCTAATAGAATGTTTTGTAGTTGAGCATTTGTGCAGAAACCAAAAAGGGCAGTTTCTTAAAAAGAAAAAAGTGAAGGAGAAGTAATTACTGACATTTATATAACTTTTTAAATTTAGCAAATTGATTTAGTAATTCATTTGATCAGCTTTTTAATTTTCCCAAAATATTTTTATTTACAATAAATAGCCCCATAAAGTATTTAGTACAAGAATCATAGATTTAGAGCCAAAAGAGACCCTTAGAGGCTATCAGATCCAACACTTGCATTTTTTTATAGTTGATAACTGAACCCCAGGGAGGTTAAAACTTACTTATTCATTGCCTCAGTTACCTTGAGTGTTAGTACATTAGCTTACTTCGAGAATACTTACTTCAGAGCTGGTGCTCTTTCCATTATGCTATCAGATGGCCTTCACTATGGTTCAGTCTTCGTCTGAACACATTTAAAGTATTACATGGAGTATTGAATTGCATATTTTAGTTGGATGACATTCAGAAAAGGGTGATCATCATATGATGATGACCTGAAGGAATAGGCATAGTCAGCCTGAAAGAGAAATAGGATAGTGAAAGATTTTTAAGTATTTAGAATTTGTCTTGAGAGAGGGATTAGATTTGATGTGCATGATCCCAGAAATAGGAGCAGTGAGTGGAAGTTTGGAAGAAACGAATTTTATTTTAAGGAAAAATTTCCTAATAGAGTTATCCAAAAGTAAAAATGGCCTGCTTCAATAGGTAGTGAGTTCTCCTTTACTAGAACTCTTTAATCAAGGGGTGGCCAATTACTTGTCAGGCATGTTGTCTAGAAGATTTTTGTTTTTGCCACTCAGAAGGGACTGGGATAATGAGATTCTATTGTTTTCAAACAAATAAATGGACCCCCCCCCCTTCTTTTCTGGCACTTCCTCCCTTGATTGCAAATTGATATTGAAATAAATCAGCAAATCAGCAAATAGCTGATTTGATTGTAGTTTAAGTTGATGTTTTGTATGAGCTTTACGTTCTCTCAGCAATTTATTTTTATGAAAATGTACTCTTTGAGTATGGGTACATTTTAAGATAATATTTTTAGTTTTCCAAGATTTTATAGGTTTAGTTTTTTACAACTTTTGTACTTAGTACATGTATAGTTCCAGATTAGACCTCAAAGTGAGAAAGGAATGATTGGAAAATATCTTTGATCTTTGATTATGCAAGCTATAGGTATCAGATTTAAAAAAAATCTTAAGAAACAGGAGCATCTATCATTGAAGAGAGAGATTAAAATATAAAATGTTTATTCAAAGTACATCATTGGTAAAAGTTATAATTCAGATTTGGAGACCTTGAATTTGAATAGATAGCACCTTGTGTGTTTATGTGTGTTTGTTTTAGGTTTTGAAATGTTAGGACACCAGTAACATAATTAGTTTTAGTTGCATTGCAACAAAAACGAAGGAACATTTTTACTTTATATTCAGTTAACACTTTTGGAATTGAGAAATAGAGAGGTTAGAAAATTGACAGGATCTCTCAGCTCGTTCTGATTGCTCAGACTTTGTAACCTTTTGAAGAAGAATGTCTTTAAATTTGTTTTAGAATATTTTCTTTGATTTTTTTCAGTTAATTCTAGCTCTAAATTCCCTGATTCTGTAGAAAAAGGAATAGCAGAATTAAAACTATCAGCACTTAAATATGTCTCTCTTCTTACATTTATTTGCCTTTATAATATAAATTTACTCCAAAACATTCCAAAGTTACTTTTATCATGACTTTGTAATAATGCATTAACAGATAGTTTTGATAACCCATTATTTTGGTGGAACTGAAAATAACTCAATTTCATCAAGTTAAGGCTTTGATTTTATAGACAGCCATAGCATTGTGTAGTATTTAGTAAACAATATACAGTGAAGACCTTACTAAAAAGAAATTGTTTGTTTTATTTCAATTGAACATTGCAACAAAGCTCTTGAAAAAAGAACAATATTTGCTAAGTGTTTAATAAGAGTTTTCTTCCCCTTGTAGAAGTAGGATGTGCCTACCTGCAAATTATTTGAGAATACTACAGGGTTAATAAAAGGAAAAGCAATTTAATTATGATGCTATAGAAGTGCTTTCTTTCTCAATTGAATAATCTCTATAATATACATTATTCAAACTGTTTTAAGAAGACACTTCTTTTAACTGTCAACTTTTATTTACAATCACTACAACTGTTTAGAAGAGCACTCTTCCTTCTTATTAGAGAGAATATGAGGAGGGTGGACATTGGAGTCTTTCTTCTTGATCCTCCACTATATAAGGAGAACTTTCTGGGATATAGTTTCATCTTTTCTCACTTGACTCCTTTTCTCTAGAAATTCATATTTCTGCAAGAGAAAATTAACTATGAATTTCTCAGCCTCTTAGACCATTTCCTTCCCAACTGCAAGGCTTTTTATCCTGTTTTGGGTATTCTTCCTGACTCCTCAAAGGCTTTCCCTTTTGAATTTTTTTTCTCTGTGTTGTCTTAACCCATTAGATTGGGTCAGAGACTATTTTATGCCTTTGCTCTTATCCTCAGTTCTTAGACTAGTGCTTGACATGTATTAGACACATTATAGATGTTTATTGACTCTGATGCTGGAAGGACCCTTAACTGTACCAATAGCGGATCATTTAGATGTCTAGTTCTTTGCTTTCCCTTTCTTGTTTATCCACATAATAGTAATTTTAGTTTATGGTCATTTTGTTGTCTTTCTCTGTAGAGCAAAATCACATATTAGAAAAGGCAAACCTTAAATTTGTTAAATGCTTTACTCTAGTTGACTATTCTGTTATTATAGCATATTATAACACATATTGCCAGTGACTTATTAAGCATTACTTAAGTGAAAATTGTAACACCCCCCCCCCCCCAAGAAAGAAGTAGTATTATCTCCATTGTAATGAGATTTAACTGAAGTGAAATTTTTAAATTAACTTGTCTTGGTCCTACTGTGTGATTCTACTCATTCTATATCTTAGTATTTAAAATTCTAGTTGCTCAGTTTTTATTGTAGAATAAATTTGCTGTGAAATAAGTTAATTGATTTTATATTATATTTATTTGTAGATGGTGATCCAGACAACTACATTGCTTATTATCGAAGAGCTACTGTTTACTTAGCCATGGGCAAATCTAAAGCAGCGATTCCTGATCTAAGTAAAGTGGTTGAATTGAAGACTGATTTTACAGCAGTAAGTGCATGCCTGTTTTTGTTAAGAAAATGAAAGCTTTTTTATCTTTTTTATGTATTACAAAAAATTCTGAATGTAACATTCAGTGATAGTATTAGGTTGTATTATCTTAACTGTATTATAAGAAGCTTAAGACTGAACAAGCAATTTCTTGCCAAGCAACTCTGTTTCAAAGATTCCTATTTTTTTAAACCTTCCTCTATTTATATTATTTTTTACTTTTCATAATTTGTCACCATAATACTTTTGTGTTTGTAAGATTCTCTGAGGAAATTTTTAGAGTTTGAATCATAATGAAGTGGATACAATTCAAAATTTCAAATAAGATGTAGTTATATTCATATCACTTAACTTTATTCTTTTCACATTATAAAATGAATGATATCTATTCTGTTATCTAGATCTGTGATATAAAGACCTAGTTTTTAAAAAATGCCCACTTGAGAGGAGAAAATTTGTCAGATGCTGGCAGTTATTTTGCTGTTGAATTGAAAAATTTGTTAACCCTGACTCTTCTCTATCTCCCCAAATTTATTTGGATTGAATTCATTTTGGGGAAGTGGGGGTGGGAAAGGATATTACCCATCACAGAATTTTACTCAGAAGAAACTTCCAGAGGGTTTGTTACTAGGTTTACCTAGAAGTGTGTAAAAACATCCCTACCTCCTATGTAAAACTACTTGATGTACCTTATATGAGTTGCTTTTTTTTTGCCACCTGATATCTGTCTTAGGCTCCAGCTCTTACTCCTAGATGAACTTTCATTTTATCTTGCTTGTCACTTCCTGAGCATCTCTGTGTCACACGAATGTGTGTGTCCTGTTTTCCTTCTCTTCTTCCTCCTTTCCCACTTTGTCTTTGAGAATAGTAATTGAATAAATTCTACCATTCCTGGAAAGGTTATGTCAATCAATTGCCTTCTTATTTCAGTCATCACTGATTGATTGACTTCTCTTTCTTTTCCCCTGATCAGGAAGAACCATACAGGCTGGGCTTCAGATGTTAGGTCTGCTTCCTCATGACTGGTCAGCTGGAAAGGGGAAGGTCAGAATAATGGATTTTTATCTGGAGAGCATATTTTTATTTTAGTCACTCTTTTCCTCTGTTAGATCATATATATATATATATACATATATATATATATATGCGAGCTTTAAGGACAAAAGTGTTTTCCTTGCTTGTATTTAGTACTTGACACATAGTACTTAATAAATGCCTTTTTTTGTAGTCTAGATAAAGATAAAGTACATAAAGCACTCAAATAGCCCAATAGACTCAGAAGGTCAAGATACATTGAGGATTTGCTGAATAAATTGTTCTGTATTGCCTGAGCAACTTAACAAAAATATTTTGGCTGGGTCTATATTTTTGTTCTCCCCACCCCCACCCCACCCCCGAATTTCTTCAGTTTTCTTAATTGCAGAGTGATACTTATTCTTTACATTATTGATGAGGAACCTTCTTTTAAGAGACTGGCATTTTAACAGTCAAATTTAATAATTCCTCAATACCCTTATTATTACCAGATTTTGGACATGCAAATTCCCTTCTTAACAACTCTTGTCTCTGAACTGTGCTCTAAAAATGAAACAAAGGTAGAAAAGCTCTTCAGACTCTGAGGTCCAGGACTACCTGGGCTAGAATAGTTGGGAGGAGGGGGGAGCATGTGCTCCTTCCCATTTTTCTAAGGACTGAACTGTTTTACTTTGTTTACTCTGACTAAAATAAAAGTATGTTCTTCAAACAAAAGGCCATTATTCTGACCTTCCCCTTCCCAGTTGACCAGTTATGAGGAAGTAGTCCTAATGTCTGAAGCCCAGCCAGTATGGTTTTTAGGGTTATCCTGGTCAGGGTCTTTTCTGAACTACCCTCTTTATATACTTTTTTTTTTAAGGGAATTTAAGAATCTGCATGTACCAAATGCTTTGATATTTCAAAATTGTTGTTAGTAGTGGAAAGAATTAGAACAATTTAGGAGAAATCTTGAGGACCTAAGGAATGATAGATGAGGCTGCCATACTCATTTCCATTTCTAGTGTATCCAGCAGCATATGAATAAATGTCTCAAGGAGTTATGGAAGAGTGAAGGAGGGTGGTGAAAACTGGTTGAATCCAAAGCCAGGAGAAAAAGGAAAAGATTTTTAGTTCATCTTTTAGAAGAAACTGTGACTCATAAAGAATAGAGAATTACTGTAAAAAAAAATGACTGAAGTACTATCATTACAAATGAATGACAGTCAGAAATCAAAAGACATTAATAAATCATAAAACAATATCAAGTGGTGTTTGATAGTTTTATTTAGACTAAAGAGGTTTTGTATCTTTTTACACATTTCCTTTATAAAGTGTTAAGACAAAAAAACCCCCAACCACACCAAGTAATTTAAGTTAATAAATAATATAAAACTCTGAAAAGCATATGAATCATAGTAACAAATTTATCTTTTCAATTTATCTCATTTAGAGGAAAAAGCCTACTGTAGCCCAGAATTATATATAGTTATGTGAGACAATAATCTGTGAACTTTTTGTATTATGTATTCCATCAGTGAGAAGATTTTTGAGTACATATCTCCAATACGTGTCATATGAAAAAAAATATAAAATCCCTTTGGTAGCTCTGAGGAGGAGAGTCAGGAGTCAAGAGAAGCTTAAAGCCAGAAGACCAGTTAGGAGACTATTTTAGTATTCCAGGCAAAGGTGATGATGGATACAAGACATATTATGCCAGGTGGAATCTACATGATATAACTGTGATTGGATACAGGGGGTTTGGGGGGGGGGGTAAATGAGGTGTCAAGGATAATCCTAGATGGCTATATTACTTAACATTTTCAGAGAACTTTAACTTTGTGTTTTTTATAGTCATCTGTCAAAGGAGATCGATTCTGTGGTTAATCTGGAAGTCTGTATTAGAATTCTTATTGGGGTATTTCAGAAATGCATATTTCTAGAACTTTTAAAAATGCTGTAATATATAGCTATTCTGTAGAAGTGAAGAGTTGAAGTATGGAAGAATATTTTCTAAACATCAGAAGAAATTTTATCTGCTAGTTCTAGATTTATGAGTCATGGACACCTTCAGAACCTAGACAAAAGGTAGTTAAAGAAAAAAAATAATCTCAACGTTAATTTTATTTCATTATTTATTTTGGGGAAAATAATAAAACTTTTTCCAGTGCTACCATCCTTCTATCCTGAAGCCATACAGAATTTAATAAGAATTTAGAAATTCATAATATTTAAGTTATTTTCTTTTTTCCTAGGCACGATTACAGAGAGGTCATTTACTGCTTAAACAAGGAAAGCTTGATGAAGCTGAAGATGATTTTAAAAAAGTGGTAAGGTTTGATTGAATCTTCTGGTTTGATTGTGAAGTTTTTGTTTAATCTTTTTTTTTTTTTTTTGTCCTTCATTTTCGAAGAAGACCATGACATCAGGGAGGTGATACCATGATAAACGCATGAATTGGATTTGTGGTAGAGAGGGTGGGAGGCTGTATTAAGTTGCTAGCCTCGCTTTCTCCTCCAGAGCCATCTGAGTCTGGCAGATATGGGTCAGGACAACTGGAGTTAGTCCTGGATGTGAGGCAATCAGGCTTAAGTGACTTAAATAACTAATTCTTTGTCTTGTGGTCTGTACTAAAGGTTTGTTTATGGTTAAGGGGAAAATTCCAATTCATTTTCTGTATAAATTGATCTTGTAATAAAGTCTCCATATAAATTAACCTGCATAACATAATAATTTGGTGATTGATATAAAAGTCATATTTTGAACATTTAGAAAACCAAATGTACTAATATATTGGTTTAATTTGGTTTTTGTAGATAATTAAGGCTTGACATTCCTTCCATGGGAATCTTAGTGAAACTGTACTATTATATGAATGCTCTTAGTTCCTGTGATGCTTTTTGTCTCATTCAAAGGTGGGGTGTTCAAGTACTTTATTTTGTAAACTGGATTTTGTAGTTATCTATTTTCATTAAAGGTAAATAGTGGAAGTTTCTTAGTTATATTGTTCAATATAACTGGATGAAGTCTCTTCTAAAACCTGAAGTATAATACTTGTTGCCACCAGATGTTCTCAGGAATCCTCCTGAAAAGACATTCATAGAAAGAGCTAGCCAGTTTATTCATACAGACATTTGATCATTACCTTTCCTAACTTGAGATAGAAGCTGAAAAGGATATGTGAATCTCATTTTCCATTTTTCACATGATAATTTTTGGTAATTAAAAGTGCATATTGCTAATATTATTTTCACAGTGACAAAGTTTTATTTAGCCGTCTAAAAAGAGTAGAAAATATCAGTAAAATTTTGTATTATATTTAAAAACAGTGGCTCTTATATCATGGTCTGGTATTTAAATGTCTTCTTACTAGCTTATACATTTCTTGAAGGTTGTAACTGGGTCTTAAGTGCTTAAAAGAATAGAAAGATGAATGAATTTATTATAATACCTTTTGTCAATATGAGCTCAATAAATAGTATAAAGTATATGTTTTCATATTAATGGTTTAAGGAACTTCTTAAAACATGAATTTATTTATACATGTAACTGAATAGTTTATTTTTGTCTTTAAAGAGCAAGAACCCTTTCAAATTGAAAAATTCTTATGTGAAATTCAGTCAACAATACAGGATTTTTTTTGGAGATGAACATTTTCGTGGCTCAAATATACACTGGACAGTTTTTGTTGGTTCTCTTTTTACATGTGGTTTTGTAGCTGTCAGTTCTGCCATTGCTTTCTGAAGACTGGTCTTGCTAGTTATCAGTAGAATTTTTTTTATATAAATAGATATGCCTATATTTATAGGCACATTCTACATGTTCATTGTTTCCATTAATATAAAATATTAATTGAAGCTACATTGTGGGTATAAAAAGGGAGAATGTTCATTTTAGGTAATGTTGTATGGATTATCTTTAACTACATCTTAAGTTGTTGTTATTTGTCCAGACCAATGACATTAGGAAGGATTTATCAGACCAGTAGTAGTTGTCATAGCTTTGTAATGGAATTTAATTAGATAATATTAATGACATTTCATATCATCATGAAATAATATAATAGTGGAACATGCCCATGATAATTATTTGTGTGTGTGTGTGTATATATATATATATATATATATATATATATATATATATGTATATGCAAAATATTTAATTTAGCATCTACCTTTTAATATCATCACAGCCCATATCACTTATCACTAAATGGTAAAAAGATAAAGTCTTAAACTGTATAAACCATTTTAAAAACTATATATCAACAGAACATTTTGTTAATTTGTGTTTGTGTATCCATGTAAAAGGTAAGAAATCAGTTTCATTGAGTTTTAAAAAGTATTGGGGGGGCAAAAACACACATACAGAAGTAAAATGTTTTAAAAATGATTGTCATGACAGTTATTTCCATGAAAAATGCTATTTGTGGGGAATATTTAATTTAGTTTACCAATAATTGATATTTTTAAGAAAATTGGGTCCAAAATTCAGTACATAATTTCAGTATTCATGTAGATTTAAGTCTTTTGCTGCTTAAAAAGTAAAAGATCAAAGAATATATTCAACAACTTTTCTGAATTGTAATAGGATGAAATGAGAAAAAGTACAGGAAATAAAATCAGGATCTCTGGGTTCTAGTTTAGGGTTCACCTATTAAATAGCTATTTGATGATTGGGGAAGGTCATAACTTTTAGGTTTCTTTTTCTTTATTTTCTTTGCATTGAGAGGATTGAACTAGATAGTTTTCTTCTAATTAAAAGTTTCTGTGATTCTCTGAAGGAGATCATTATGAAATCTTCTGAGAATGTATTTTTATTTTAGGTCCATATTCTTCATCTTTATAGGATATATATTCTTTTTATCTATTAACTATTAATCTGTTATCTATTTAACTATTTTTTATAAGTTATTGAGATGTTAGCCAAGTGAATCTAAGGGGTTTATATCAATGGTTCCTCTTATGTATTATCAACTCCGCAAAATATTTCTTATTCTAGTTACATCTTCAGTGCACATCATATTCTATTGACAGACATATATATTCAGTATAGTTTACATGTTATAATTCCAAATGTTTGCTATTATTTGTTGATCATCTTCATGTGAATTTTTTTAGTATTGTTGAATATTGATGACTTTTTTTTTTTTTTTTTTTTGCTTAAGAGTCAACTGTAAGAGTCTAGGGTACTATAGTTCTAGGCTGACTCATTCCCTCAAACCAAATAACAATCTTGTGAGTTTTTTTTTAAAATAGTTGTTCACCAAGGCAAAGGAAATGATGAAATAACCTTTTGAATATCTCTTATTCTGCGAGTACCTGATATATTTTTTAAAAAGAAAAAAAAGGGGCGGCTAGGTGGCGCAGTGGCCTTGGAGTCAGGAATACCTGGGTTCAAATCCAACTTCACTTAATAATTACCTATCCATGTGGCCTTGGGCAAGCCACTTAACCCCATTGCCTTGAAAAATCTTTAAAAAAAAACAATTCCTTCAGTTTTTTGTATAAACAGATTAGTAAAGATCCTTTGGTCTGATATTATTTGGGAGGTTCTTAAGGTAGTTTTGTTTTAAAGTAATACACATTATAATCCATCCTATAAAAATTCAAAATAAAAACTAGAGATTTTTAAGTGTCTCATTTTGTTATTTAATAACAGTTAATTCTTGATTTTGATCTAAAGGGCCATGGACTGCCAACTTAAACTCAATTTTACATATTTTGCTGCTTTTTCATTTTTTTTTATTTTTAAAAAGTTTTATTTATTTAAGGCAATGGGATTAAGTGACTTGGCCAGAGTCGCATAGCTAGGCAATTATTAAGTGTCTGAGGTCGGATTTGAACTCAGGTCCTTCTGACTTCAGGGCCAATGCTCTATCCACTGCGCTGCCTAGTGGCCCCTTTCATTTCACTTTGTATAGAAAATATCCTTGGGTATATTTATTTTATTTTTAGTGTTTAGTTTTTTAGTTTTTGCAAGGCAATGGGGTTAAATGACTTGCCCAAGACCACACAGCTAGGTAATTATTAAGTGTCTGAGGCTGGATTTGAACTCAGGTACTCCTGACTTAGGGCATGTGCTCTATCCACTGTGCCACCTAGCCACCCCTTCTTGGGTATATTTAATAGAATCCTTGAGTAATTAAAATTTTTGCTTTATTTTTTATTTTTTTTTGAGCAAACTTTGTTACTCAAATGAATTCATCATAGGTGTGAGGAGCCCTATATTAGAAGGATAATATTAGGAGCAGTTATAACTTATACTCCATTTATTAAAAAATAAAAATTATAAATGTCATTACTTTACATTGACCATTTTTGGAGACTTGTTTGAGATAAGAATCAAACAATATGACCACTAGATGTCAGCAGAGTCTTAATGATTTTGTTCACCTGACTTTGTTTCTAATGTGGAAAATGTAAATAGCATCATTGGGATAACTGGTTTTTGTGTTATAAGAATTCTCAGGGAACATCTAGTTCAGTCCTCCAGAGGAAATGAGTCATTGAGAGGTTAAGTGACTTGATCAAGATTATACAACTAAGCAGAAGAGCTAGAATTTGAACCCAGGATGGGCTCCTGATCCTAAATCCAGTATTTTTAATATAGTACTATGCTTCCTTTTTTGGATTTAAAATTAGTCTGAACATCAGGAGTCAGTATTTCTTAAATTTTCACAAAAAGGTTCAGATTATATTGACATATTTCCATATGGGGACCCAGAAAAAGTTTCATTGACAGTCACAAGCAAAAATTTGTGTCCCAGTGGGACTATTACCTATCTTCATCTCAGCATTACTTTTGGTATTCTTTTTTAAAAAAATGTTTTTCTCATTTTATTTTATTTATATATATATATTTTAATTTATTTTTCCAATTATGTGTAAAGATAATTTCACAATCATTTTTGTAAAGTTTTCTCCCTTCTACCACTCCCTCTCTACACCCTAGGACAGCAAGTAATCTGATATAGATGATAATGTACAATATTGTTAGATATTTCCATATTAGTCATTCTGTGAAAGCAGAATTAGAGCTAAAGGGGAAAATTGGTATTGTGTTCCATTTTAGTCTCTATTTTGTCAACTTGCCAACTCCTTTATCCTCAAAGTATTTTTAACATGAACTTTTTCTGGCCATATAACCCTTGACCAGTGTTTGTACAGTTGAATTTTTGACCTTCAGAAAAGGATCTTTACTCTGTTTAAATTTCATGGTCTTTGATGTGGACTATCTATATCTTTAGATCCAGTCTCTGATTTAAGAAATATTGCACTTTTATCTTTATGTAAAACATTAATAAAAATGAGCATCATAGGGACAGGATATCATGCCTTGAGGTTTCTCTTTTTTTAAAAAAATTATTTAAGGCAGTGGGATTAAGTGACTTGCCTAAGGTCACATGGCTAGGCAATTATTAAGTGTCTGAGGTCAGATTTTAAGTCAGGTCCTCCTGAGTCCCCCTGACTCCAGGGCTGCCTGTGCTCTATCCACTGCACCACCTAGCTACCCCTTTAGATTTCTCTCAAGGGTGACATTATTTTGGATAGTTTTTCAGTCATTTATAAATTCACCTTACTTTACTGAAATAAATATATTTTTTTGGCTTCATCTCATTATAAAGAGACTGTAATAGTTTTTTTTTTGATCAGTTACTTTATTAAATTCCAAATATGCTATGACTACAGCATTATTATTATCCTGTTCTGCCATTCTATTAACTATTAAAAATAGGAAATGACATGAATTCTTATTAATGAAACCATACTCACTCCTTATATAACTAACCTATAAAATTAACATTTCCTGGTTTTTCACAACACTCCTATGTCTCCTTTGCTGTATGCTTCATTCAGTTCATATCTATTGATTGTACATATCCTCTAAAGTTCTGTCCTGGGCCCTCTTCTCTTTTCACTCCATATTCCCCCTTGCTTGGTAGTTTCTTTAGCTCCCAGCTTCATCTATTTAGGACATATAAATCTTTTCACTATCTGAGCAATTTTGGACTTAATTCCCCTTTAACTGTTCTTTGTCAATTTTTAGGCAAAGAAAATAGATGTCAAAAAAGTAGTTGGGTAGATTTGCTTTTTTTTTTAAGTTTTTGCAAGGCGCAATGGGGTTAAGTAGCTTGCCCAAGGCCACACAGCTAGGTAATTATTAAGTGTCTGAGGCCGGATTTGATCTCAGGTACTCTTGACTCCAGGGCTGTTGCTCTATCCACTACATCACCTAGCCACCCCTTAGATTTGCTTTTTTAATGATCATTATTCCCAGATCTATAGCCAGCCTGATCTTTATTGAATGTCTATTAGACATTTAGAAATGGATATTTCTCAGGTATTTCATATTCAGTATTTCCTGAGCAACTCATTGTTCTGCCTCTCCCCATCAAACATTTTCTGAACCTTTCCTTTTACTATGATAAATACTATTGTCAGTGTCATCCTTGTCTCTACTATTTTTTTTGGGGGGGTTGCAAGGCAATGGGGTTAAGTTGACTTGCCTAAGGTCACACAGCTTCATAAATATTAAGTGTCTGAGGATGGATTTGAACTTGGGTCCTCTTGACTCCAGGGTTGGTTCTCTATCCACTGTGCCACCTAGCAGCCCCCTTTGTTTCTACTCTTCAGTCTTTTCACCTAACCCCACATAGACATTCAGTTGCCAAATCTTGGTAGTTTTCTTTTGCCATGGTATTTCTTGTTCATAACTCTTGTTGCTCACCTTACTCAGATATCACTCTAGTTTTGGGGTTTATTGCCCCCTGCTTAGCAGTCTGTTATATTGAGCATTATGAATGGTTTTTACTTTTCTTGGTACCCTCATTATATAGCATGTTGTTTGGAATATACTAAGCATTCAGTAAATGCTTAGTGATTAATTTTTACAATTCCCCTAGAAAATTTTAAGGTCTCTAAGGCTATATAGTTCCATCTATTCCATCCTCTCTTTTTTGGGAAAATTGTTATATTTGCCTGCTTTTGGTCTCTTAGCCTTTTTTCTATTCACCTCATACCTTGAAGATGATAAATAACAGTTAAGTAATCATATTTGCAGCATCTTTAAGAGTATAATTCATCTATGATAGATTTGTTTAGGACATATAAATCTTTTCACTATCTGAGCAATTTTGGGCTTAATTCCCCTTTAACTATTCTTTGTCAAGATTTTTTTTTTTTTGTACAAAGAAAATAGATGCCAAGCCCATATTCAGAAGTAATTCTCAAAGGAATTTTTTTTTGTTCCTAGCAAAAAAACATTCTTAATTCTAAACTCTTTCTGAACTTTGACAATATTTGACAGTCAGTGTCTGTAAGGAATGATACTGATAATTACATCATTATAATTAATACATAATAATAACTGTAATGTTGTTATATAACTTTAAGCTTTGCCAAGTATTTTCTTTTTAGTAATACCGTGTAAAATAAGTAGTATCAGTAATATTGTTCCCTTTTGATAGGTTCTGAAACAGATTCTTTTCTTTTCTTTTTTTTCTTTTTTTGCAAGGCAATGGGGTTAAGTGGCTTGCCCAAGGCCACACAGCTAGGTAACTATTAAGTGTCTGAGCCGGAATTTGAACTCAAGTACTCCTGACTCCAGGGCCAGTGCTCTATCCACTGCGCCACCTAGCTGCCCCTGAAACTGAGATTCTGATTTTTAGCTTATTCAGATTCACACAGTTAGTTAGCTTATGTCTGTTAGGTGTTATTTAAATGCAAGTCTCTATTCTCTTAAGTCCAATTCTCTTTTTACTATGCTGAATTGGGGAAAATAAAAGAAATAAATATAACCACTCTTCTGGGCCTAATTATACCCAACAAGGAAGTTGTTGGTGTTGTGAAAATGATAGAAACTCTGGACCATTTGACCATTTTACCATTAAATTATTGATTGCCAAGGAAGAGGATGCCAGAAATTGACTTGTGATTTAACAACTTTAGGCATATTTTGGGGGGTAATAAATAAAAGTTTAAACCCTTTAACCAGAGATAAAACATAAAATGACACAATGAATAGACATATATGGTGGATAGCTTTATTAGTTTAGTATAAGAAAAATCTAGGATTATATCATGCAACCTTTTTTGAACATCCTTGTACAGAACTGAAGTGAAAATAGCTATCCAAATAGCATTGTCCCTTATTATATTATTCTGAGAGCCTTACCCTCCACAGGATACTAGGCATTTGGAAAAATAAATTTAGATACATGGTGTGTTGCATCAGTAGATCTTGTAAATATAGCAAGAGTTGCAACTCTTAGAATAAAATAGGTAGCTAGCCCTTACCCATTGAGTTGAAGAGCTATTTGGAATAAATCAATTTATAATTTTACTCCTACTGACCATTCACTTAGCAAGCATTTGTTAAGTACTTTTTTAAGGTTTTTGCAAGGCAACCGGGGTTAAGTGGCTTGCCCAAGGCCACACAGCTAGGTAATGATTAAGTGTCTGAGGCTGGATTTGAACCCAGGTACTCCTGACTCCAAGGCCGGTGCTTTATCCACTATGCCATCTAGCCACCCCTGTTAAGTACTTTCAATGAATGTTACTTTATATTCTTTTGGAATACAACAGTACATTTATTTAGTATCTACAAAATGATTGAAAATGTTTCCTTTTTGGTACTGGAAGGAGAGGGGAATGAGGCCCCTTCATCTGGGGAAACAGGAAAAATCTCATGTATGAGCTGGTGTTTAAATAGATCTTTGAATTTCATCTTAGAGGAATTTATTGAACAGGTTAGGTGACATGGTCAGATTTGTGATTTAGGAATATTTTTTTTTTGCAAGGCAAATGGGGTTAAGTGGCTTGCCCGAGGCCACACAGCTAGGTAATTGTTAAGTGTCTGAGACCGGATTTGAATCCAGGTACTCCTGACTCCAAGGCTAGTGCTTTATCCACTGCTCCACCTAGCTGCCCCGATTTAGCAATATTTTGGCAGCTAATCTATATGGAGGAGGCAGGATTAGTAGGGAGAGAGACCCAACCAAGGTAGATAGATCAAATTAGGAGCCAATTCTGATTGCATAGGTGAAAAATTGTGAGAATCTATTTGACTAAAGAGAAAGGGATGAAGATAGAACTGACACAATGTGGCAACTGATTAGCAACATGGGGTTGAGGAAAATGAAGAGTAGAAGATAATGCTGAGGTTATGTATCTGGGAGATTGAAATGATAGTGGTGCCCTCCATAGTAATAGAGAAGTTCAAAAGAGTGTTGAATTTTGGGGGAAAGGTAACTGTTGAGGTTGAGATTTAACATTCACTGTAGAACATTTCACTCCAAAATGTCTATTAAAAGTTATTGTTAATATATCACTTCTTTGAACTGTAACTTTTTAGATATGGAAATACTAAAAGAATTCTGGGCAGGATGACTGTTTCAATATAGGCTAACTGCTTACCTCCAGTAAGAAACTAGAGTTAGGGACTTCTACCTCCCAAATATACAAAAAATCAGCTACAACCCAGGACGGGAAGAGAAATGTTAGATACCAGGCCAGTAGCCTCTTAGCATGACCAAGTAGACTTCATAGCTTGAAGATATACATATAGTTTGAAGGGGCTATGCCCAGAAGGAGGAATAGGCGAGGTGCACTTCTCTTTCCAACCCTCAGAGCTTGGTCAGAAAGGCCCAGAATGATATTCTTGGAAGTTTTAGGCAGCTTCCAGGAAGCCATATGGCAAGTGATCAGTGTACAGTATCTATGAGTAAATCTGCATAATCAATATGCCTAAGGACTCCGAGGTTGTTAACATTCTGTCTTTTTAAAAACGATTTCCCTTTCTATTGATTCTTTTTTTTATTCTTTTTTTGGAGCTCAAAAGCTTGTAAAAAGAAGATTGTTGAAAACTATCTTTGAATGTTATTTAAAAAAATAAAATAACATTTAAAAAACCCACTGATTTGGGAAGATTTATGTGAACTGATAGAGGGTGAAGTAAACAGAAACAGAACTATTTATATTTTAATATTATTGTTAAATGAGCAGTTTTAAAACTGATCAATCAAGATTCCAGAGAACTAATTCAGAAGAATGTTGCCTGCCTAATGTTAGAAAGACAATGGATCAATTTGCAAAAGGTAAGGATAATTTTAGACTTGAGATTTTTGTTTATTATTCTTTTTATATGATTCGTAGGTTCTGTAATTTTTGGTGGAAGGGAGATGGAAAAAGATTCTTGATAATTATTTTAAAAATTAAGTCTGATATAAAAACTGATATGAAAAGAAGATATTGAGATAATGTAATAATCACTAAACTCTGAAAACAAAAAAAAACCTGGATGCTATGTTTCAAGAAATCCTGTCTGTTAGCACATTAGCACAAAATAAAGGCTCAACCAATTACTTCCTATAGGAAACCAAATCCAGAGCTCCCTCATTAAAAAATATATATATATATTGCATGCATCCAATGCATCCAGAAAGAAGTAATTAAAGTATTGGGCTATTAGTCAGAATTACATCCGGCTAGCAGCTTCTACTTTTAATGAGAGACCTTATAATAAAATATTACAAAAGACAAAAGATAGAGGTGTAAAATTTTTATGATGATGTTCATTCACAGTTGAATAGAAGCTTGAATTGAAATAGAGAAAGGGAAGTTTATTTGAACAATGAGAAGGAGACTATAGTGCCCACACTAGAAGAGCAAGCTTTTCTAAGTTAAATCTGCTTTGAGATTTTTAATGAGGAGAAAGGGAAGGAAAGTTAAATGGAATTCCCTCCTGTAGAAAGAAGAAAGAAGAGCAAGGAATTTTCTCGTTATCTTTAGGGTATGTGAGAATTTCATACTAGGTAGAGGAGTGGGTGATGGAAAAGGGAATCTTCTGAACCTCCCTTTTATTTGAAATAAGTCAAGGTGGGGTGATCTCTCAATTTAGAGTGAACTGGGAAGCCAGTGGAAATTATGAGAAGGCTAATACTGGGGAGGGAATAGTTAAAAGTAAAATAAATGTCTTGACTCTGAAGAGGGCATTAAATGGACAGCTACAAAATGAAAAGTACAAAGAACTAGATGCCCAGGAGGTACTTGCCAATTGGGGATGACTGAAAAATTATGGCTCCTGAATAAGATGGAGTATTACTGTACTGTTAAGAAATGACAAAAGATGGGGCAGCTAGGTGGCGTAGTGGATAAAGCACTGGCCCTGGAGTCAGGAGTACCTGGGTTCAAATCCGGTCTCAGACACTTAATAATTACCTAGCTGTGTGGCCTTGGGCAAGCCACTTAACTCCATTTGCCTTGCAAAAAAAAATGACAAAAGAGAATATCAGAATCCTGGATAGCATCAATTCATGCAATCAGGTGAGCAGTAGAAGAACATTACAAGGATTGAAACTATAAAGAGTAAAAGAACTTTGAAAAACTATACTGATCTATGTAATAACCAGTTGTGTCTCTAAAGGACCAATAATGAACTCATCTCATTTTGATATGGCCACTGTATATATTAGTTTTGCCTAACTCTTCTTATTTGATACAAAGAGTTTTTCTTTTTTTCTTTTGATTTTTTTTTTAATCAGTGGTTAGGAGAGGAAATTTAGGTGGTGATAGTAGTAGTAGTAGTAATGGTTTCCAAAAAAAAAGATATTGAAATATTAATGAGAAAAAGAAGTAGATTGAAATGGAATAATTTTGGAAGTAATATGTGAAATTTAATATTTTTTAAAAAGTGATATAAAATAAATGAATATTCATGGTTTTATACATATTCCTCATATATTCTGATGTGTATATGAATATGCTACCTTTTTAAGTTCCAAATAAATAAAAATTTAAAAACTGAGGAGCAGTTTAATGTGAGAACCAAGATATATATATATATATATATGTATGTATATGTATATATACATATATATGTATATATTGTAATACTTGCTGTGAAATAACTAGATTAATATAAACTATATCCTTATTATTAAGGAGCTTATACATGTAGCTGGGCAGTCAAGACACATTCATACAAAATGTTGATTAGTAATTCCAGGAAGAATATAGTAGGTCAAAAATGAAAAACGTGATATAAAAGATTGCAATTCAGTGAAGCAATACTTGACTAGGAATCATGAGATCTATATTTTGATGTCCCTAATGACCTAGGTGACCTATCCTGAACCATAGAACTAATCTTAGAAATTCTCTATTTGTAAAATAGATTGAACTATATCATCTTTCCAGTTATAAAATCATTTGTATCTGCCATGGATCATAGGAGTTCAAAGAAAGATTTGTTTTCCCTGGATTGGGATGCTCTGAGGCTTCATGGAAGAGGGAAAATTTGAGAGAAAAACAGTTGGTAAAAAATCTTTTTTTGGTCATATTGATACCAGATAACTTTTTGAAGGACAATTTAGGTACAGCGAACTTTCTTCTTTGGCAATATGTGGAAGTATGTTGCAAAATGAGCAAGAGTTCTGCAAACCTGAAGGAATATTTCAACTTTGAGGTTGATAATCTGGGCTTTTGCTTTCTTTCCAGTCTCCTCCTACTGTCTATTATTTTGACTACTTAAGTTTATGTTAGGAATTTTTCATGGCTCAGAAGAAATTAGTTATAATTTTTCTCCCTTGGTAATAACTGTGGCAAACTGAGTTAGGGAAAGAGGTGAGAATTTTTGCTTAAAATGAGATTTTAGTACCCTTTAGTGGTTATATAATCCAGGATAACATATAATTTCTGTAATATATATCAGAACTGCCTTCAGTATCTTAGACATAATGTATTTTAAATTACCCTATTTTCTTGTCATAAAAGAAACTGGGAAATGTGATTTAAAAAAATTGTAATTATACCTAACCCATAGTTATTGAACATTTTAAAAATGCAGGTCATAGGTTATTGCTTAGGTTTTATATGTAAGTTTTTCATAATCTACAATTTCCAGTTCAGCATAGAAAAGTCCTTCACTTACTGAATGAATAAAGAATTTCTTTAATAATGAGTCCTCTACAAAACAGTAAGCTCAGGATCACTTTTGGATTCCCCCTGTTTTAGTGTTCTATGAGCACCTCGTTTGACACAGGCATAGGTAATTACTTGATAGTAATACATATCTGGCTTCTCTTTTTACCTCTTTTATTTGGTGCTCCCTTCTCCCTTTCCTCCTCTTTTCTCAATTTTAGCCCAATCCATGGATTGGCAGTGAAAGCTTCAGCTACTCTGTAGAAACTCATTTGTTTAGGTAAGTCGAGTGTAATCCTTGACATTCTAAAATACTTAACCTACAATAATTTGTTGCAAACTTTCAGACTTAACAGAACCCCCAACTATTTGGTTTTTGTTAATTAGCTCAATTTTTAAAAAGTAGAATTATAGATAGATTTGATTTAAAGAAAAATTCCTAACTTTAACTGAAGTGGTCAAAATAGTAGAAAGTAGGAGGAAACTGGGAAGAAAGCAAGAAGCCTGCATTATCAACCTCAAAGTAACTGAGAGTTTCTTTGCTCACTGAAAAGATTTTGAAATGTTCCTTCAGGTTTGTAGTACTCTTGCTCATTTTGTAAAATACTTCCATGTTGGCTATGTATGAAATTACATATAGCCTATTTTGTGCTTGTAGGATTAAAAACATACCTTCATTGTCTCTAATAAAGCAGTTGAAATAGAAGTAGATTTATATCTTCTGAGAGATGTTTAGAGGCGATCAGTTTCAGGGAAGTATTAGAAACCAGGAGGGATGGGAATTCAGGGAAGCCTGGAGGGATTTGCATGAACTGATGCTGAGTGAGATGAGCAGAACCAGAAAAACACTATACACCCTAACAGCAACATGGGGGTGATGGTTAACCTTGATGGACATGCTTATTTCATCATTGCAGCAATCAGGGACAATTTGGGGTGTCTACGATGGAGAATACCATCTGTATCCAGAGATACAACTGTGGAGTTTGAACAAAGACCAAGGACTATTACAATTTAGAAAAAAAACCAAAACTGATAACTTATTGTCTGATCTTGCTATCTCTTATACCTTATGTTTCTTCCTTAAGATTATGATTTCTCTCTTATCACATTTCCATTTGGATCAATGTATACCATGGAAACAATGTAAAGACTGGCAAATTAATTGTCTTCTGAGGGGGTTGGGGGGTGGGAAGTAAGATTAGGGGAAAAATTGTAAAACTCTAAATAAAATCTTTATAATTTTTTTTTTTTAAAAGAAGAATCAAGCAGACTTGTGTTGGAAGCCCAGTGTCACTGAATCTTAGAGTAGGTGCATGGTAGTGGGAAGGGGTTGAGCCATGAAGCACTTCTAGGAGTCAGACATGAATGGGATGCCAGCTCATACAGATTTCCTTTATAGGTTCTTTAAGAACTTAAGAGAGTTCATTTATAGTATTCATATATCCCTTACCTAAAGGATCAACTCATTTATTTTCCTCCTTGACTATAGAATCTTGTAGTTGTTTATAAGTATACTTGAGGACTTTACAGTGTTATAAATGACCCATAATTATAAAAACCTAGCCTGGAGTGATTGAATAGCTTTTATTAATTAACTTTCCTAAAGGAATGGGCAATTTCCCCAGGGGGAAAATCCCTAAATTGTACTTACATATGTATATGTACATACACAATTGTATATCTTATATACAATTTGAGAGACTTTGACTTCCCCTCTCAGCCATCCATTGATCTGAATCATCAGGGATACAATCTAATTGATACCCCTGTCCCATACCACTTTTTAATGTTTCCTCTCTCTATTCATATGACGTTTGTTATACTGATGAGCCTCAAATCCTCACGGGGTTGCCCTAGTTACTCTGCATGAAACTAATTACACAAGCTCACTTGTGTAAGATCAGGGTCCCTAGGTCAACCTGGACCTAGTTGGAGCAGGTTTCAGTTTAATCTCAGGTCTGCCATCTTTATGTCAGGTTGGAAGACCTCTTTCAGTTCAATGATTGGTCTGGCTGAATTCTTGTGTCTTCCCTTTTGTTTCATTCCCACATTCCTGCACATAGGCTTTGTGCTGAAACTTTCAGCCTCATCAATAGCCATAGACAGATGTATATCTTTAACTAAAAGGAGCATCTTACATCTGGTGGAAACCAAACACCCTATAATTTCTTACACATAGTAAATTTGAAAGTAAGGAGAAGTCATAAATAGTAGTTAACCTTATATCTTGTGTTTAGTATTTTGTGTGCTGCTGCATGTGAAGAATCCCATTTTAATCATCTGATATTGATTGTGAATGAAGGCATGCTAATTGCTATCTTTGAAATATACTTAGGTATGCACTGATGTTTGTGATGTTTATGGATCAAAATTTAAAATTTAATTACTAGCTAGTTTTTGATTGAATGCACTTTGGAAATAGTTTGACCCATGGCTACTGCCCAGAAAATAATCTGTTGTAAAAGTTCATTCTTGGTCACACTTTGGGAAATAATCAGTATTTTAAGCATTCTTTTAAAAGAGTTATTAAAGTGCCCTTCTTTCTCCTCTGTATTTTCTCTTGAAGAAAACAATCATTCCAAAGAGACCAAGAGAAGATTTTTGTTTTACATGTGACTATATAAGTCTAAATTAAATACATCTTAGATTATTAAATATTATATCTGAAATTACCAAATTATTTGAATTTTCAAGTCACATTTGTTAACTATGTCAGAATTTAGAGGGGTCTATGGGAGAGAATGCACTTTCATATTCCATAACTTTAAATCACTAGCTATCTAGCTGTTTAATATTTGATGATTTTTCAAGTGACTGTCCATCATTTGGAGAATGGCTGAACAAATTATGGTATATGAAAAGTATGGAACACTATTGTCCTGTTAGAAAACAGGAGGGATGGGATTTCAGAGAGGCCTGGAAAGACTTGCATAAACTGATACTGAATGAGATGTTCAGAAACAGAAGAACATTGTACATAATAACAGCAACATGGGAGTGATGATCAACCTTAATGGACTTGCTCATTCCATTAGTGGAATAATCAGGGACAATTTTAGGGTATCTGTAATGGAGAATATCATCTGTGTACAGAGAAAGAACTGTGGAGTTTAAACAAAGACCAAAGACCATTTTTTTTAAAGTTGTCTTATGTACTATATAATTTTGCTATCTCTTATATTTTATTTTTTCCTCAAGGATATCATTTTTTTCTCAACATATCCAATTTTGATCAATGTATAGAATGGAAACAATGTGAAGATTATCAGATTGCCTGAGGGTGGGGGAAAATTGTAAAATCAAAACATTACAAAAGAATGATAGGTAGAAACAACTACTGTATATAATTGGAAAACAAAATATTTATATAAAATATTTGGTGATTTTAGTTGTTTGCATATTGACTCTCCCATTAGATTGTATCCTGGAAGGTAGGGACTGTCTTGCCTTTGTAGCTGAAGTACTTTGTACAGCACCTGGCACATAGTAACGGCTGGATCAATGCTTATTGATTTACTGATAGATAAATGTTTGTTTCTCTATAATAGTACTTTTTTTTAAAGAATTTAAGGGTCATTGGGGTTAAATGACTTGCCCAAGGTCACACAGCTAGGCAGTTATGAAGTGCCTGAGGCCAGATTTGAACTTAGGTCCTAGGGCCAGTGCTCTATCCACTGTGCCACCTAGCTGCCCTCTAATAGTACTTTTCATGTTTATCATTATGAAGGTCATCCTGGTGCTTTAGGATAGCCAATTTGCCTTAATAGTTTTGAATTGTACATTTTTAATTACATTATTAAGTGTAAAGGAGGTAGATATTTTTCAGTTTAACAGCAATCAAATAATGAAAAAACTAATGATGTGGGTTTTAGACATGATGTCAGGCATTTTGGTGATTTCACTTACTTTGGGTCAGGTGGCCCTCTAACATATCTGGCTAATATATAACCGATACTTATCATGAGTCATTGATTTTTAAAAATGGAAATAAGCATTCATAAAGGTATAAAATTGATTATAATTCTGCCATTTATAAAGCTATACTTCTTTCCAGTGATTTCCAGTTTTTAGGTGTTTTTAGATTATAATCCAACAGTTTCTTGGAAGAATGGTAGGCATATCAATGTCATTCATTAGTTCGAATCCAACATCAGACATTTGGCATTTTTATGGCTGTGTGACTTTGGACAGGTCACTTAACCCTGATTACCTTGTATCCAGGGCCATCTCCAGTTGTCCTGATTCGTATCTGGCCACTGGACCCAGACGGCCCTGGAGGAGAAAGCAAGGCTGGTGACATCACCCCCCACACTTAAATCTAATTCATGTGCTTGTCAAATTATCCCCCTGATGTCATGGTTTTCTTCGAGAGTGAAGAACAAACAACAAACAAATCATCATCATGGTGTATGTATTAATCGCATATCAACTATTGTAAAATATCTTATATAACTTTTTAAAAGCCCGCATTTAAAAATGAATATATCTATAAACACAATACTGGTCTTTTAAAGAATCCATATAAAAATGCATTGATTCTGCTAAACTGAAATACAAGCTGCTGAATACGACAAGATATGAAATATTTGATCACTTTAAAAATTGCTTTAGAGAGGGGTGGCTAGGTGGCACAGTGGATAAAGCACCAGCCCTGGAGTCAGGAGTACCTGAGTTCAAATCCGGCCTCAGACACTTAATAATTACCTAGCTGTGTGGCCTTGGGCAAGCCAATTAACCCCATTTGCCTTGAAAAAAAAATCCTTAAAAAAATGTACTTTATGTAGTCTGAATGTAGATGAACTCATACTATTTTCATTTTCTTTGTTTTTTCTTTCTCATGGTTTTTCCCTTTTTTTGATTGTTCTTTCACAACATGATTAATGTGAAGACATTATGTGATTGTACATGAAACCTATATCAGATTGCTAACTGTCTTGAGGAAAGGGAAAGGAGGGAGAAAAATTTGAAACTCAAATGAATGCAGTCTTTATGTGTAATTGGAAAAAAATAAAATACTATTAAGAGAAGAAAATATACTTTATAGAGTTGTAAGTTACCTCAAAATTATTTCCCATAGTTATTCTCACCATAATGTTGGTTGACTGTCTTAAAGTTTTGGCCATTCCTCTAGGTAGCTATCCCCCCCCCCTTTATTATTCCTTGGGTTTATTGCTTCTTTTTTGTCTAGACGTAATTGACCCTACTATTTCTACCTCTAAGCTGTTAAAAATGAGGAAATTAAAGAATATGCTATGTACTTTGTTTAAAGGAGATGACAAATTCCAAACAATTCCTTTTGCAAAACAAAGGAGCATATGTTAAGGCTAAAAATGGCAAATGAAATGAAGTATTAAGTGTTTTGTCAGAGTTAATGTCCACTTTGTTGAATCTGGAGATAACTACTGAAAAATGGTAGAACAATTATTCTTGATTATAAAAACTTTACTTTTCTACTTTTTGAAAAAGTTCTTAGATTATCATTTGATCATTTCTGCTAAATATATGAATGGAGAAGCATCAAGAATCTGCTTTTTTCTCCCAGATATATTTATTTTTTAGTTTTTTTTGCAAGGCAATGGGGTTAAGTGGCTTGCCCAATGCCACACAGCTAGGTAATTATTGTCTGAGGCCGGATTTGAACTCAGGTACTCCTGACTCCAGGGCTGGTGCTCTATCCACTGTGCCACCTAGCCACCCCTCAAATATATTTAATACTTTAGTATCAAACTCATTTCATTACTGTTAAGGGTTCTGGGATTTCATTGGCGTGGGCACTCTTAGTTTTGTTTTTCCTCATTGTTTGCTGATGTAACAATTAAGATTTTGAGGTATTTAAGAAAAACTTTTTTTAATCTCTGGTGATTAACCTTTTCAGTGTACATTTCACTTTTAAAGAGCTCATTAAAAAACTAAATTCAGTTTGTGCTTTTTAATTTTAATTTTTAGTTACTGAAAATATCTTCTAAAGAGTAGCATTTATGTCATTACTGCATTTATTTAGCTGATGGAACTTTTGTGGTGTTCCTGCCCTCCAACTAATTAAAATTTGCAAACTGATATGTGAATCTCACCCTATCCATGCCTATCCTTCTTTGTGACTCTTGTTCACATTCTGCTAGAGTTTCATGATTGAGACTTCATTCAATGTTTTGGGGGCTTCCCTTCCTCTCGACATTGTGAGATTATCATTAGAATAAAGAAACTATCCACTGATTTTCCCACCCTCCTTGCCTGATCAACCTCCCCCCTTCCTTTCCTTTCCTTCCTTCCTTCCTTCCTTCCTTCCTTCCTTCCTTCCTTCCTTCCTTCCTAAGATGTGTAAAATGAGATCTTGGAGTAGTTATTAGTTTGGGGTAAGAGGGCTTTAGACCTGAAATTTGCCCAAGGGTGGAAAAATTTAATTGGGGGGGGAGGAAGAGGGAAGACATTGGGATCATACTGTACCTAAAAGGATAGAGAGCCTCACTGTTTAATTGATTGCCTTGAGCCATGAGACCAGAGGCTCTTGTTCTGGAATGATTGGGGCTCCCTTGGCATGCTTATTTTTCTATAATCTGCCTGATATGACACTAACTCTTCAGTTTTTTTCCTTCTCTTTAAAATGATGGTGTTGGACAAGGTGGATCTGTAAAGGTCCTTTTTGGTTTCATTAGTCTGTGTGTTTAAGGTTTGGGATATATCTTAGCCTCAATTTCAATAAAAATTAAAACTTTATGTCCTTGGATACTCTTGAGGATCAGTGAGCACTCTTGGTTTCCTCCCCCACAGCTGACCTTATTCAGTTTAGTGGAACCTGCCTTTGTTTAAAGAGAGTAAAGGAGGGCCGGCTAGGTGGTGCAGTGGATAGAGCACCAGCCCTGGAGTCAAGAGTACCTGAGTTCAAATCCGACTTCAGACACTTAATAAGTACCTAGCTGTGTGGCCTTGGGCAAGCCACTTAACCCCATTGCCTTGCAGGAAAAAAAAACACCTAAAAATAAAAGGAGAGTAAAGGAATAGCTTCCTATTTTGAAGGAACTGAACCTGCCTAAGTCTAAAGTTGACATAGTATGTAAGAACTAGCAAAGGGGAACTTCTATTCTGTACCTGATTTTTACCATCAAGGAAGAACTAGTTCTTCAAACAAAAGTGGCAGAGGTCTTGGGAGGATACAACCAGCTTAGAATTTATGATGTTTTAAAAGATTTAGGGAAGGAACAAATAGAATCCTTTGCATTAAGATTCTAAAAGGTAAATCACCCTCCAAAGGATAGGCAGATATAGAATCTAAAGGCCAAAAAAAAAAAAAATTCAGATAAAGAGGAGTTTCCCAAAAATTCATGAAGGAATTTGTAAACTTTAAAAAAAAAACTTGTTCAGAGGAAGCAAGAGCAGGCAATAGTAGATGAATACCAAAGTGAAGTACTGTCCTCTAAGAATTCCCAGCCTCACAATGAGCCAAGGCTGACAAAAGCTAAAGATGACAAAAATACAGGAAAGGAGGAGGATTAAAGAAGGGACATGATCATAGGTCAAGAGGGATAGAACAATAATAACAGAAGTCCAATCCTTATTGAGTTGCTTTTGTCAAAAAAGTATGATTTTTAGACTGGAAATAATAGAACCAAAATAACTGAGGAGATAAAACCCATCACAAGTAAAAGGGTAATAAAAGATCATTTTGCTTTTTAGGAATTTATTTCATAAAGTCTAGATTAACTAGATTTTATTCCACAATTCTGAAAGAACTGGTAAATGTGAACTGATCCACTGCCTTTACAAAATGATGGAGAACAGGGGCAGCTAGGTGGCGTAGTGGATAAAGCACTGGCTTTGGAGTCAGGAGTACCTGGGTTCAAATCTGGTCTCAGACACTTAATCATTACCTAGCTGTGTGTCCTTGGGCAAGCCACTTAACCCCATTTGCTTTGTAAAAACCTAAAAACAAAAAAAAAAATGATGGAGAACAGGATTGGGGAATGGCAAATATCTTGACTTTTTAGAGTATTATCTGATCTATAGGCTAATGAGTTTGCCTTGAACTCCTAGCAAAAAATTTCTGATATTCTGTCATATGACATTTTTGAAGATCTTAAGAGAAAAAAAATTATCACAAAGAATCAGGGTAACTTGATAAGTCATTCTGTACTAATCTTTTTAATTTTTGAATTACAAGTTTCAAATCCAGTAGATCAGGAAAATGTTTATTTACATACACTAACACATTATAAAACTAATCTGACTTGCATTTGTGTGGGACAAATGCCACTTAAATAAATTTCAGAGAGCTCTCAAGGTATGAAGAGAAGGCTTATTCGTTTCTCAAGAAATGGGCCACAATCAGAAAGATTGAGGCAAAAGCAAAAGGCCCAAGAATCACATTTATCCTAACTCCACCCCCCCCCCCAAACTGACCTACCCTCCTTCATGAGGAATGTGGTCTTACAGTCTAAACAGGAAAACTACCCTAAGGAAAGGGGCATAGAATTCAAAGAAAGCAAACTAATCTAGGGAAAAGAGCATAAAATTCAAACCGAAAACAGATTATCTCTTTAGTCCCAGGAATTGAATGATTCTCCAGACATCAACAGATAAAATGAAGTCAGTTGACTCTTCAACAATATCCCAGAAGTTTGCTTTGTCAAGGGAGGAGGGGCACATAGCTAACCGGATTCAATCTAAAATATTTTACTGAAGAAATCTCAAAACTTTATCCCACACAGTCCCTCCTCTTTTATTTTGATAAGATTTCTTCATATTTCATCTAACAGCTCCCTGATAAACTCCTTACTTCCCAGGGACCCTTTTAGATAAGCCCTATAATCACCATGATAATAGGTCCATTTCCAAGGTTGCTGTACCTCCTTTCACTGCAAGTTTTTATACCAAAGTCTTTAGAAAGGTCTTCCAGGCTCCAAAACTTATCAAACTAAATTCCTGATTTTGTGTCATTGGATCAACCCCAAGAATAGCTAATATACCTAGTGATGTTCCTTAAATTATTTTTCTTGCAAGTGGCCATTTCCACATTTCCATTTCCTTGCAAGTCCATACTAACTCATAATCAGTTTCCCTTAATAAATGCCCCAGTTTGCACATCTTTACAAAGGATCCAGGTACCATCATTAATCTCACATGAGTCTAAGGCCACCTATCTCTAAGTTGTACAATCCAGAATATATGCACCCTGCTTCTGGACATATTCAGACATATTCTACTCCCCAGGTAAATATCCTGGCCAGTCAAGTTATAAACAATAGTCACCCTGAACTGACTCAGTCATATGCCACTGGTGTTTCTCTCCTCTGGATCAGAATCCTGTGCCACAGTGCACCTCTGATCAGGTACTGAGAATCTAGTTCAGACCCAGGGGTACTGCCACCCACTAATCTCTCGTTCTCTCCCAATGGAGAACATTTTCACCCTGCCTCCCCTCTTCCTTTCCATAAAGAGAAGGGCATATGTAGGGGTGTCATCCTTACAGAGTCAAGGAGAAGTTACAGATAAACGATGTACACATAGGTGAGAGATGGTAGAGATGGAACTGATTCAGTGTCTCTCTCCTCTCTTCTCTTCTCCCAATGTCCTTCAGCATCCTCTAAATCTGTTCCAAAAAGTCCTATCCAGCTCTGGTGACTACTTGTCTTCTGGTAAAGAAACTGTTTAACATCTTAATTCAGTTCAAAACGCATGTCTTCCATCACAAAACAATGAGATTCTGGAGCTTATTACAATTTACATTTTGCCTTACTGCCATATTGACACACATACTTCACTTTGAACACTTTTAACTTCCATTAGTATTTTACTACATGAGCAAACTCACAAGCTTGTAACATAAACATTCAGCAGTCATCTTTGCTCTAAGAGTACCCAACATCTGGTTCAGAATAAAACAATTTTAACCTTTGTTTTTATTACAATGACTCAAACATCCTTAACCAAAGTGATTTTTTTCCCCAAATATTCTCATATTTTTCTTTTCCTGGTGTACTTATCTAACTCACATTCCTTTCCTTAAACTAGAATTTGAAACTGTAATTATCCTAAGAATTTCTCATTCTTCTCCTTACCTAAATATCCCCTCTAACACAAAAACTAAGGAAACTTAATTCCTACCTTAGCATATAGCTGACAGCAGGTGTCAGAGTCAGACACCTAACCTATCTCTGGCTATTAGATCCAATTCACCTAAAACCTTTTTAGTTTGCTTAGTAACTAACTATAAAGATCCAGGACATTAAAGGAAAATTCCTTTACAGATACAAGTATTGAATGTCAGTGCCCAGGCAGGTCATGTGGGTAAGTCAGATGTCTTAGGCCAGATTTATTCTTCCAGGTGAGATATTATCCAAATGTCATTTTGGGGAAATCAAGTCAAAGGGGTCCAACCTCAGCCATACTGAGAAGCCACCCCTTCGGCTGCCCATCCCTGTCACCTGACATCCTTGACCCATTTGCTTCCTTGGCTCCAAGAACATAACATTTACTCAGTAGCACTTCTTTTTTGTTGACCATCCTGGTATCTAACATAAGAGAAAATCAATTAAAAGTCCTGTGATCTAAAATAGTTGTTTTACCTAGTTAGAATTTCCAGTGGATACAATTCACTAAATTCCAATTATAATCTTAATGGAGTCCCAATTAATGAAACCCCCACCTAAAGCTCTGAGTATCCTTCCTGGGTCTTTGCCTAAAACCAGGTATTCTAACTATGGCTCGCCCTACAGGCCTGTCTCCTAGCTCTTACTAGAGACATCCCTTTGTCTGAAATCATATCTACTCCATCTCCATATAAAGATGACATATCTGATTCCCCTTGGATAGAGAAACCTCCTTCTAGCCTGTTATGTCTTACAACAAATAACTGCCTCCTTTGTCCAGGAGATTGCATAAAGAAATATCAAATTATCTTGTGTATCTTTCCTATATTATATAGTGCTTTTACTTCAAAGCAAACAACCACTGATTTGGAATATACATACCCACACAGCTAGACAATCACTAAGTATCTGAGGCCTGACCTGAACCCAGGTCTCCTGACTCCAGGGCCAGTGCTCTGACCACTGTGCCACCCAGCTGACCCCAACATACAAATTACTTTTCAGAATTCTTTAAAACCATTAAAACATCTTAGGTAGCTTTAAATTTCCAATATACATTATTAATTTCATTATAATAGAACAGCAATAAGAGTAGCAGAGTAACACACAAATTTACTAGATTTTTTTTAAAGCAATCCTTCCATTATTACATTATTCATGAACCCACAGATCTATCCCAGAAAGGGTCTTACTTTTTCATATTTTGCTAATTGCCCTTCAAAGCAATCATATTAATCCCAGGCTTTAACAATACAGTATTTAAATAATATATTCACAATACATAGCTAATTATTGCAAATATAATCTCCTTGCGGTTACAAAAGAATATCACATGACTGATAAAAACATCTTGATCATCAATGTTACCTTACAATAAGGCCCACCATTGCAATTTGTTCAGAGCCGCCATCAGCTGTCTGCAGTAAGAGAGAAGTCCACATTTTTTATTTCTTTTTTTATTGTCTTTTTAAGTGCATAATTTTTTTATTTAATATTTATTCTCATTTTGTATAATGTTTTTTTACATTAATAAAACATTCTTGTTTAAGAGTAAATGAAATACCCCCTCCCCCTATAAATATAGACTTGCTTGAGCAATAAAGTTAAGGGGAGAGAAAAAAAATTAAAATTAAAATAATAGTAATAATTGTAGGTATGGCCAGGTGGCACAATGGACGGAGCACCGGCCCTGGAGCTAGGAACACCTGAGCCCACATCCGGCCCCGTATACCCAACAATCACCCAGCCGTGTGACATGCAAGCCACCCGAACCCCACTGCCCTGCAATCCCCCCCCAAAAAAAGACCCCAAATAAAATAAAATAGTAATAATAGTAGGCGTAGCTGGGTGGTGGAAAGATCATTGGCCCTTGAGCCAGGAGCACCCAGGTCCAAATCTGGTCTCAGACACCCAACAATCACCCTGCTATGCGGCCCTAGGAAGGCCACTCAACCCCATCTGCCCTGCACCCCCCTGAAATAATAATAATAATAATAATAATAATAATAATAATAGTAAAATGTGCTTCAGTCTTTGTTCCAACACCAACTCTGTCGCGGGTGGATCACATTCTTTATGGTAAGTCCATCGCAAAATTTACTTCCGTATTTTTCCACTGTTGCCATTGCTGATTGCAACTCCCTCCTTTCTTATTTCTAAACTACCATGTACTATATTTTCTCTCTCCTTTCACTCTGACTCTGCTGTAGGGTAGCTGAGTGGCGCAGCAGACAGATCCCTGGTCTTGGGGCCAAGAAGCCCCAAGCTCCCCCTACCACCCCTTAGCCCAGCATCCACCTGGCCCTATGGTCCCGGACAGGCCATCCAATCCCAGCCCCTTGCAAGAAGTAAAAAAGAAAATGTGTTATATCTGACCACTCTCCCCCCATGGTCCATCCTCTCCTCCATCACTCACATCCCCACCCCTTCCCCCTGCTCCTCCTTCTTACTCCAGATGTCTATACCCCATTGAGTATATTTGCTGTTTCCTCTCCTAGCCATCTCTGATGAGAGCAAAGGTTCCCTCATTCCCCCTTGCCTCCCCCCTTCCATATCATTGCAATAGCTCATTGTAATAAAGAAAAATCTTATTATATGAAATATCTTGGCCTATTCCCTCTCTCCTTTTTCTTTCTCCCATTATATTTCCCTTTTTTTTCCTCTTGACTCCATTTTTACACCATATTTTTATCTTTAAATTCAGCTTTCTCCTGTGCTTCAACTATAAAAGCTCCCTGTACCTGCTCTATTGACTGAGAAGGTTCATATGAGTATTATCAGTGTCATTTTTCTATGCAGGAATACATGCAGTTCATCATCATTAAGTCCCTCATATTTTCCCCTTCTCCTCCACTCTCTATGCTTCACCTGAGTCCTGTATCTGAAGATCAAACCTTCTGTTCAGCTCTGGCCATTCCAAAAGGAACATTTGAAATTCCCCTGGTTCATGGAAAATCCATCTTTTTCCCTGTAAGAGGGCATTCAGCCTTGCTGGGTAGTTGATTCTCGGTTGCATTCTAAGCTCTTTTGCCTTCCAGTATATTATATTCCAAGCCCTACGAGCTTCCAATGTAGTTGCTGCTAAGTCCTGTGTGATCCTGACTGCAGCTCCACGATATTTGAACTGTGTCCTTCTGGCTGCTTGTAATATTTTCTCTTTGACTTGGGAGTTCTGGAACTTGGCTATAATATTCCTGGGGGTTGGTTTTTGGGATCTCTTTCTCGGGGGGATTGGTGGATTCTCTCCATTTTTCTTTTGCCCTCTGCTTCTAGAATATCAGGGCAATTTTCCTGTAGTAATTCTTTGAAAAGGATGTCAAGGCTCTTTTCCTGATGATGACTTTCAGGTATTCCAATAATTTTTAAATTATCTTTCCTACGTCTGTTTTCTGTATCAGTTGTTTTTTCAATGAGATATTTCACATTTTCTTCTAATTTTTCATTTTTTTGGTTTTGAAGTATTGATTCCTGATTTCTGGTAAATTCGTCAATCTCCCTGAATTCTAGAGTCTGAAAGCTTTGTTCTCAGAGAGTTTTCTTATCTCTTTTTCCATCTGCCCAATTTTGCTTTTTAAAGCATTCTTCTCCTCAATAATTTTTTGAACTGTTTTATCCATTTTACCTAAGCTGGTTTTTAGCATGCTATTTTATTCATTTTTTTGGATTTCCTTGACTAGGCTGCTGGCTTCATTTTCATGTTTTTCCTGCATCTCATTTCTTTTCCTAGTTTTTCTTCCAACTCCCTCATTTGATTTTCAAAGTCTTTTTTGAGCTCTGTCATAGCCTGAGCCCAGTTTCTGTTTTTCTTGGAGTCTTTAGATGCAGGAGTTTGTGCTTCCTCATCTTCAGACTGAGTATATTGATCTTTCTTGGGATCATAGATAATGTATTTCTCAATGGTGTTCCTCTTTTTTCTCTGCTTGCTCATTTTCCCAGCCTGCGCCTGTTTTGGGGGTGCTTCCTGAGCTTTTGGGACACTCCCACAAGGGTCTCAGTGTATGAGGTTCTGTCCTCCCTCCTGATCTGTGAATGACCATAAGCGCCCCCCTCTGCCACGGGGCCGAGGTGGGGGGGCCCCTGCTGTTCTATGGGTGGCCCTAGACTGCTATCAGGATCTGAATGTGTTCAGAGCCCCAGAGTCCTGTTCCAGGGGCAGAGGACAGATCTCGGCAGTCTCTCTTCACTCCCCTCCCTCAGCTCAATGGGCTCATGCCCTGGGGGATCCTGCTTAGCCGCTCACCCTGCTTCTGTTCCTGGAACTCCCTGTGCTGGCCACGCTGCTCGCAGTGTGCCCTGAAGGCTGGGCTCCACATGCTCGCTCTGGCAGAGGTCCCCCACTGTTCCCCCACTTTGTGCCCAGTGCTCCCCAGAGTGCAGCTCAGGAGACTCCCCGGCTTCTGTGAACCATGGCTCCCAGCGCCCTGGGGCTGCCTCTGGGAGGCTGAAGTTCTTTGGCTCTGGTGGGCCATCCCCCTGGCAGCGGCCCCTCCAACCCCCAGGGAGCAGAGCCTTTCTGCTCTTTTCCAGGTCACCTTGAGTAGGAGAACTGCCTCACTGGGTCCCTCTGTGGGTTCTTTCTCTCCAAAGTTTAGTTAGAGTCCTTAAGGTTATAAGTTTTATGAGAGAGCGCCTAAGACACAGTCCTTTCTTGTTGCCATCTTGGCTCCACCCCCTATTGTACATTCTTGACTTCTTTAAAATTAAACATACATTGTTAATATACATTAAACATTTAGATTCTTATTTAAACATCTCATTTCCCTTAGAACAAGAGCAGAATGAATATCCCATGTTCTTTACACTTTTGTCACTTTACCCAAACTCTCAGAATCCAGTCTCATACATGATACATTTAAAACCCCAATGTAATTACAACTCAACTAGCTTCCCAACAGTTTAGATTGATAAAAACTTTAGAGTACCTTATACAGAGAATTCAGCACTCACATTCCAAAAGCTCTATCCAAAATAAAAATACAGTTGTTATCATTATTCAATATTAAAACCAATTAGAGTTTTTCCCCCAAAGAAATCAGTAAACATCCTTGATAACCTAGGTATTCCTCTTCTTAACCCAGTACAACTTTTCTTAACCCAAAGGTGTTAAGATAGAGTTCTAAAATCCCAAATTCCTTGCAAAAGTTACAATAGTGTTAAAACAGTTTAGTTCCAAACTAATTTAACAGTCTAGGTTATTTAATTTCTCCCATTCTGTACAAATTTTGTCAGAATGTTACAACACCAGTATTCCCCCCCTTTTTTTAAACCCTCAGAGTGCTTTCCAAAACTCTAGTCACGAAACTTTAGAAACCATGAGAAACATCACTCAGGCCACATGGCCAACAGATATTCATTAAACATGATTTCTTTTCAGTAAAGGAGTCCCTTAATCCCTGGATCTTAGATATATTTTTTCCCCCAATCACATATCCCACCTATGGAGGGAATCTCTTTCTTTTTAAGGTTTCTGTCCTATCTATCCCCTCTCTCTCCACAGGGGGTGGGCTCTCAGGTGGACTTGGTCTAGAGTTCAAGTCTTAACAATATGGTGGATGTGACTGAGACCACCACATGTCCAACCCACCACCCCCTTCCCCAACCCAGGGAGAAAACATGGAATCTTTCCCGATACTCATAAGGATAAAAAATCTTTCCTCCTAAAACTTCTCAATCTTCCCCTTAAAGGTTCTTTCTTCTCTTAAACTCTTCTAAACTCCCCAAACCACAGCTTTTCTCTTTAAGAAACCCCCGCCCTTCCCTGAACTCTGCACAGCTCCCCCCAGCTCAGTGAGGGAGGGGCTTATTTCCACGTTTGGGGGGGGGGGGCGCTGCACAACTACTTTCTTTTCCTCTTACAATGATTTGTAAGCCACTTTACAAAGTTTCCAACATCCATCAGTGTTATACAAAGTCAAACCTGCTCTAACCTTCTGTCTACATGCTTCAACCCATTTCCATACTTAATTCCTTTTCATTAGCTACTCTTGACTTTATACTATTCTGAACTAGAATCACATAGCTTATCCAGCTATAGAAACCACAGACAGGATTCCATCCCCAGGTTTTAATAGTTAGCATTTCTTGATTATAACTGCTAAAACCCTGGAAAAGGCAAACAGTCATCCAAAAATCCCTTAGCCTAATCAGAATATTCCCTGTCCCTCCCCACCTTTCTTCAAATAGAGTAAAGCTGTATAACTTTTATAGAGGGACAGTCCTTTGGGGGGGGGTGGTTGATCTTCTATTCTTAAATCTTTACATGTTCCATAATTTTCTGTAATAACCAACATTACCAGAATCTAAACTGATAAACTCTTGAAGCTTTGTTACCATATCATTCTGGGAAAAGATTAACTATTTAGTTTCCCCTATACTGGCATATCTTGGTAACCACATTATATACTTTAGGATTAACCTGACTCTCTAACAACCTCTTTTTTTTTTCAAATTAAAATAGCATTTCTTTCTATGATAATATTCACTATCTCTTTCCTGTTTTTATTTCAAAGTAACGTCCCTTTGAACATTTATTTTACTAATTCTTCCTGAAGAACTCTCTCTTAAGTCCTTTTTCTAAAAGAGAGTGGGGGGAAAATATTCTAGCACCACAGAATCATGGAGAACTGGGAAGAGAAGGGCACATAAACAGGGAAGGGGGGGACCTTCTCATGATGGCAGAATAACAGGGTGAGTAGTTTGGCCTCCATAATCCATTCCTTTTTAATCAAAATAAAAATCCTTCTTTAAGTGCTCAAGAGACAACCTAGGAGTGAGGAGGGAGGGAGGGATCATATTATCTGTTGTAACAGGCAGAAAGCAGGCTCAAGGGAAGAGCCAGAGAGTTAGATAAATACTGCCTAAAAATCTAAAACAAAATGAGGTTACCCAAGGAACTCTTTAGGGGAACTTGCAAACTCCTCCTTTCCCTGTTTAACCAATCACACAAGTAAATAGACATTCTCAACACATAAAGACAGACAAGGCACAAACACAGATCACACAAAATGCAACAGAATTTTTCAAACTGAATTTCAAACACAGGCCAATGGCAAATTCCTGAAGTCTCAGTAATGCAGAGAGGGCTCTCCCTCCCAAAGGCAGACCATTACAGTACTTAATCATTTTCTTCTTACTTTTCCCTTTTATTTTAGTCTTATTTACCTGATTTGCCATGGGCGGGGGGCGCTTAGGACAGGGCCTTCCCATTTTAAATATTGACAGAGACCTCTCAGGATCAAATGCCCTTAGATCCAACCCTCTTACGCCCAAACCGGAAGGGGTCACTCCCAACCCCCAGTCACCCAAATGGACTCTCCAGGAATCTAGTGCCCTCAGATTCCAAGGTCTAGGCTTACCCAAATGGACCCTCCAGGAATCTAGTGCCCTCAGATTCCAAGGTCTAGGCTTACCGTCTTTTGGGTCTCTGTGCACAAAGTTTAAAGACTGTTCTTTGTCCTCACTGACGCCAGGTTCCTGCCATGGATTTGCTGTTCTCTTCCTACTGAGTCTCTCCACTTTGGGTCATTTGCACAGAGGGGAAACCAAGGCTTCCCAGAAAATGACAAACTGGCAGAATTTGTGGCAGCAGTGAAAAACCGAGGGCCCCACTGGGCATGCTATCCCCGCAACAAGCCCCCAAACTGTGTGGGACAAATGCCACTTTAATAAATTTCAGAGATCTCTCAAGGTATGAAGAGAAGGCTTTATTCATTTCTCGAGAAATGGACCATAATCAATTAGAGAGATTGAGGCAGAAGCAACAGGCCCAAGAATCACATTTATCCCAACTAGATTCTCCCCCCCCCCCCCAACTGACCCACCCCCTGTTCATGAGGAATGTGCTCTTACAATCTCATGAAAACTACCCTAGGGAAAGGGGCATAGAATTCAAAGAAAGCAAACTAATCTAGGGAAAAGAGCATAAAATTCAAACCAAAACCAGATTATCTCTTTAGTCCCAGGAATTGAATGATTCTCCTGACATCAGCAGATAAGATGAAGTCAGTTGTCTCTTCAACAATATCCCAGAAGTTTGCTTTGTCAAGGGAGGAGGGGCACATAGCTAACCAGATTCAATCTAAAATATTTTACTGAAGAAATCTCAAAACTTTATCCCACACACGTTGAGGCAGTGGTTCATATATTGATTTTTTCCAAAGGTGCGTCTTACAAAATAGGGAGGCATTTTGAAAGAGGGGGTTGTTTTTTGAGAAAAATATCAGCAAAATTAAAGAAAACTCTTAAGTAGCAGAGAAGGTACTAACTTGACTTGATAAAGGGTATTTCCTCACCCACTAATGTAATGAGAGGTTTAATTTCTATTTCCTATGAATATATAGGATTGGGGATAGGTGGTGGATCTGTGATTTCATTGTTTTTAAGGAAATTAATTTCCAGAAATTCCTGTTAGTACAGATTAGTGTCTTCTCAGTTTGCTCTTTTGTAAAATGAAGTTTAGTTAGAAAATTCTTAAGAATCCTTCTGGCTCTAATATGTTTTAGTTTAGTTTAGTTTTTTTTTTATTGGGAGGTTGCGTGACTTCAAGACTTTCAGCCTACTTTCCTAAAGTATAAATTTGCTTTAAATATTAGTTTCAGGGGCTGCTATGTGGCACAGTGCATAGAACATTGGTCCTGGAGTCAGGAGTACCTGAGTTCAAATCTGACACTTAATAATTACCTAGCTGTGTGACCTTGGGCAAACCACTTAACCCCATTGCCTTGCAAAATTCTTAAAACAAAAACCAAAAAAACCCATTAGTTTCCCATTCCAATCCCCCTAAAAAGTAAGTTTCCTATGTGCCACATATGAAGAGAAAACTGACCTTAAGACTAGACAGTGTCACTAAATAACCTGTTTCCTTTCTATCTCACATTAGGGTGCAGTCTTAAGAAATTTCAAGGTCTCTATCTCTCTTGAAACTATTCCTCTTCTCTCAAAAATAGAGAACTTTTTTATGCCACTAACCCTTAGTGCATTGTTTTTGTCTTGTACAAAAATACTTAGTTAAGACTGTTGTAGAATGTGATACTTTCCCCTTCCTACTCTTCTCCCCTTTCTCAAAATGAATGAAAAAGATTGATGTTCATTTATTTCTTAACTGCTAAAAAACATTTCAGATTTGTCCTTTGTGACTTTCTAATATCCACCTTTATAAGAGAAAATGAAACTATAATGGGTATGAATCTTTTTCACTGATTGTTCACAAAAATTGAATCCTTAAAACAATTGTAATTCTTAGAATCTTTAGAATCAGGAAGTTTTGGGATAGTTTTTGCCTGGCATCAATGGATGATCAATTCTACTTGATTTTAATTCAGTCTTTTCTTAGGAGTCAAGCACTGACTTACCCTCCAAATTTTCTGTCCTTAATTGCTCAGATGAGATCCTCCCCAAGATGTTATTTCACTCTCTTCTCCTAAATTTACATTTATTAATAGAATCAATAATGACATGAATTTTTCTAGGTAAAAGCTTGCTTAAAATATTACTTTTTTCCTCATGTTCAGGTGCATTAATTGCAGAAATAGTATCTTTCAATACTTACCTTTTTGGAAATAATTTTTATTTTAAGAAACTTAATTGGGAGTGGAGCCAAGATGATGGTGTGAAGGCAGCATTTCCCAGGAACTCCTTCCCCGCCAAACTCCAAAAGCTAACAAATGATGACTCAAGTCAATATTTAGAGGGGCAGAACCCACAGAAAGACTGAGTGATGCGTTTTCCCAGTCCAGGATAACTTAGAAGTTCCACAGGAAAGGTGTGTTTCATTAGGACCTGGGGTTGGAATAAACATAGCCCAGCCAGGCCCAGCCCAAAAATCATCAGCAACAGTTTGAAGGGGTGGGGAGAGAACTCTGCCACACCAGAATGAATGTGAAGTGAGGAGCACTGGCCGCAGAACCTGCAGTGAGAATCTGGAGAAGAAAGCAGCCTACACCCCCAGAGAAGGTAAGGGAAGTCTGAAAAGATTTCTCTGCTCTCCATCAGGGTAGGACTGCTGCTAGCCCACACTCAGATCCAGGTTGCAGTTTGGGTTCTATACTAAGTAGCCAAGCTGGAGCTCTCCTTATAGCCCCAGGGCAGAGGGAAGTATGGGGGCCATCTACACATCAAAAGCACAGGCAAGAGACCATAAGACCTTGGAGGAATAAAGGTCCCAGTGATGTGTCCCCCCACAAAAAACAAAACCCTAAAGCCTGGGAAGTGCTGTAAATTAGTCTAGGGCTGAGGAAATGAGTAAATAACAGAAAAAGAAGAATCTAACCATAGAGAATTACTTTAGTTCCATGGAAGATCAGAACACATATTCAGATGATGACAAAATCCAAGCTTCTGTATCCAAAACCTCCAAGAGAAATAGAAAATGGCCTCAGACTATGGATGAACTCAGAAAAAACTTTGAAAAGCAATTAAGGGATATGGAGGAAAAATTGGGAGGAGAAATGAGAGCAATGCAGAAAAATCATGAAAACCAAATCAACAGCTTGGTGAAAGATATACAAAAAAAATACTGAAGAAAATATGTTAAAAACCAGTTTAGGCCTAATGGAAAAAGCAAAACAAAAGGCAAATGAGGAGAAGAATGCCTTAAAAAGCAGAATTGGCCAACTGGAAAAGGAGATAAAAAAGCTCTCTGAAGAAAATAACTCCTTCAAATGCAGAATGGAACTAAAAGAAGCTGATAACTTTGCAAGAAATCAGGAAGAAATAAAACTTCAAAAAAAGCCAAAAATTGGAAGAAAATATGAAATATCTCATTGGAAAAATAACCAACCTCGAAAACAGATCCAGAAGAAATAATTTAAAAATTATTGGGCTATCTGAAAGCCATGACCAGAAGAAGAACCTAGACTTCATTTTTCAAGAAATAATACAGAAAATTTGCCCTGAGATCCTAGAAGCAGAGGGCAAAATAGAAATTGAGGGAATTCACTGGTCACCTCCTGAAAGAGATCCCAAATGAAAAACTTCCAGGAATATTATAACCAAATTCTAAAACTTCCAAATCAAAGAGAAAATTCTAAAAGCTGCCAGAAACAAAACAATTCAACTACCCAGGCTCCATAGTCAGAATTACACACATACACAGAATTACACAGGATCTGGCAGCAGCTACATTAAGGGCTCCTAGGAATTGGAATATGATATTCTGGAAGGCAAAAGATCTTGGTTTACAACTGAGAACTAACTACCCAGCAAAGCTGAACATCCTCTTTCAGGGGAAAGATGAACTTTCATTGAAAAATGGGACTTTCAAACTTTCCTATTGAAACAACCAGAGCTGAACAGAAAGTTTGATCTCCCAAGAATAGGACTTTGGTGAACCATAGCGGGGGTGGACGAGAAGGACTAACTATGAGGAACTTAATGATATTGGACTGTTTGTATTCCTGCATGGGAAGAAGATATTGATAACTCATATGAATTTCCTCATAAGAGCTATTAGAAGGAACATATTGACAAGACATAGGAAGGAGTGGAATATAATGGTATGATATAATAAAAAGATGGAGTCAATGGATGATAAAGGAAGTACTGGGAGGAAGGGAAAGGAGATGAAGAAGCTAAGAAATTTCACATAAGAGTCAAGAAAAAAGCTTTTTCAATGGAGTGGAAAGGGGGAAGGCAAGGGGGAATGAGTGAGTCCTCATTTTCATCAGAAATGGCTCAGAGAGGAAGTAACATACACACTTAATTAGGGTATAGACAGCTATCTTATTCTACAGAAATAAAGGGATGGCATAAGGGGGAATGGGCGGAGGGAAGGGGGTAATAGGTGATAGAAGAGAGGGAAGATCAAGGGAGAGGGTACTTTGATACAATACATTTGGACAGGGGTCAGCATGAAAGGAGAGTGGGGAGGAATAGAGTGGACGTATAGCTAGTAATATCAACTGTGGGAAAAATATTGAAGCACTTTCTCTAGTGGACTTTTGATAAAGAAAGCAACTCACCGAGAGACAGAGTCATTGGAATCTGAATACAGACTGAAGTACATTTTTTTTCTTTCTATTCTTGAGATTTCTCATCTTCTGGGGGGGGTGTTATGTTTACTCTTACAACACATTCAATTTACATCAATGTATAGCATGGAAACAATGTAAAGACTATCGGGCGGCTAGGTGGCATAGTGGATAAAGCACTGGCCTTGGAGTCAGGACAACCTGGGTTCAAATCTGCTCTCAGACACTTAATAATTACCTAGCTGTGTGGCCTTGGGCAAGCCACTTAACCCCATTTGCCTTGCAAAAACCTTAAAAAAAAAAAGACTATCAGACAGTCTTCTGTGGGGGGGGGTGGTGGCCGAGAAATTGTAAAGTTCAAGACCTTACAAAAAATGATAGGTAGATACTTCTATTGTTTATAATTGGAAAACAAAATGTTAATTAAAAAATAAAATAAAAAAAGAAACTTAACTCTTCATCCTACCTTAAAATCCCTTTACTCTCTTCCATAGTCATTTCACTACTGATGTACCTAATTCTGTTCATGAATTTGATATTTACTTTTTCTTAATAAAATATTACTGTACCTGGTAAAAATGCTTTTATCCATATCCTTCCTTGACTTTCATGTATTAGATTATATCCCTGTTGATCATAGAGTTGACAATCTCATAGAGCTTAAAGGCCAGGACTCTTGTTTAGCTTAGTTCTTTTTTTCCATATTCTTTCCTTTAACATCTATTTAACTGCTATACTGTGAGGTATCCAAATGAAGTAGAAAATGTGATCTTTGTTTTTAGACTCATGGTCTTTTAAAGCTGCTTCACATATAGATAGATGTTCAGTGACTACTTGTTGGTGGTATAGTAGGATGTATAGTCGAGAAGAATTAGACATAATATATACATACTAGTTTATATAATATAGATTGCAATGTGAGTTTCAAAGATTCATTTCAAATATTGGTATCTTCATACTTAACAAAAGATAGTCAGATTTTACATAAGAATATTTTGGGCAATTGTGATCCTCATTGGAACTATATTTAGAATTCTGTTTAATATAGAATCAAATGCTTTTCCTCTTTGTTTCCCCCTTTTCTTTCCTGCTTAAAAACTTCCAAGAAATCAGGAATGTGGGGTTATAATGGTTATTAAAATAAAGAGATTACAAATCCTAAACTTGATATCATTTTTTTTTAATTTTTATAGCTAAAATCTCATCCAAGTGAGAATGAAGAAAAGGAAGCCCAGTCTCAGCTACTAAAAGCTGATGAAATGCAGCGCTTACGTTCACAAGCTCATTTAGCTTTTGATCGGGCAGATTATCAAGCAGCTATAACTTTTCTTGATAGTATTTTAGAGGTAAGTTTGTTATGTATTGAAGTTAGTGAATAGCTTTTTGCTTCAATGAGGGTTCTTAGTCATCTACATTGGTCAAACTGGCTATGCTGGTAGAATGTTTCAAATTAGAATGAAAGATAACACCTGTGAGAATAACATTCAGTTATAATATTTTTCTAAATTATGTCAGTAGAGTGTGGAAGTTCTTTCTTTTATTTTTATGAATATGCTTGTTTTTGTTAATGCTTTGGGGGAAGTAAATTGAAAAAGAGTCCAGGGAGAAAGGAATTGGGAGAATGAAGGAAGAATAAAAACTGAAAGAAGGAATGAAAGTTGAAAAGATGGAATAACAATAAAAATGAAAAATTTATAAGATACATATTTATATAAATTTATAATTGTAGAGTATGTGGGAATTGGGAGAAAGTCATTTGAGAACTATGTATTTAGATATGGCCTTTCTACTTTTGTTTCCCAGCAAATGCTTTTCAGGGGAAAGCTCTGACAATATTGAGGTGTGAAATAGAGTTTCTGTTTGTTTTTTTACTTCTAAGTCAGGTCAAATACATGGTTTTGTCTTCACATGGCCATGGGCAGTATTTATAGTGTTAATTTCATATGTGTATAAAATTTCCTAGGGGAATGGGCTTCATGAAATACAGATTGACACAAAAATGAAATTTTGGTTCTGATTATATTTTACAGCATTACCTTTTTACCTTGAAAAAAATAGCATAGGGTTTGTTACACAGAATATTTCTTCAGTGAGAATTTCTGGAAATTATTTATTGAAATAAGGGGGGAGAGTGGACCACCCCAGTCAATATAGTCACTTTCTTAAGGAAATTCAGAGTTAAAATTAATTTCCTTCTTGCCAGGAATTAAATGATAGTTCCCATAGCCATTTTAGCTTCACTATATGGTGCAGGTAGAATATCTTATATTTTTATTTGGCCTTGACATTTGTAGTTTATTGTTTATATATACAGCTACTGTAATTGCTATGGAAAACTCCTCTCTGAAAATGTTTAAAATCTATCCCATGGAGCTTCCTTAATATCTCCCCCCCCTTCAATAATTTATCTGTTGTCAAATATGACCTTTTTCCAGGTATCCCGACCTTCATACATTGCTACTAAGAACATATAATAAAATATTAGGAGCTGACAAGCAATTCCAGTCTCATTTGATCCTTCTCTTTAAAGATTTGGTTGTGACCTTGGGATTCCACCAAGGTGATGAATAATTTTGTATTTTTTAATGTCCAATTCACTCTTCAATAAAATAAGGAAACTTATAAAGTTTTAATTAGAGCTTCATGGTTTTTATATTTTTATTAGGACATAAATTGGAATTGAAGCTTGAATATAAACATTTTTTTGACTCAATCCTTGAGTTTTCATTGTTAAAGGAAATTTCCTTAACAATTCAAATTGTTATCTGCTCTACAATTTATTGTCTTAGAGAATTGCCTATGGGGCAGGAAAATGTTAAGTGACTTCCTTAAGGTCATGAAACCAAAATGTGTCAGAGATTGGACTTGGATTCAGGTTTTGCTGACTCAAGATGAGCTCTGTGCTTTGTCACATTACTTCACCTAATGTAATTTTAAAAACTGAAGATAAAATTCGGTTTTTAAAATATTTTCCATAACAGTTGTAGTTCAATAAACATCCATGAACTACTGTATTATGTACTATAACTGTCTTGTTAAATGATTAACTATATTTCTCCCTTATAATTTAAGATAGTTAAGAATTATTTTGACAGCTAGATAACATAGTGCATAGAGTGCTAGGCCAAGAGTCAGGAAGATTCATCTTCCTGTATTCAGAGCTGGCCTCAGACATTTATTAACTGTGTCCCTGGATATGTCATGTAACCCTTTTTGCCTCAGTTTCCTCATCTGTAAAATAAGCTAGAAAAGGAAATGGCAAAATAATCTTTGCCAAGAAAACCCCATGTCATGACAAGTAAGACATGATTGAAAAACAACAGAAATAATAGCCAAAAAAAATGTTTTTTTTATAGAGGATATAAAAGGTGAATTTTCTGAAATGGGACAAAAATAACTTGTTCTAGAGAATTAAGGTCTTTAATAAGAAAATGGAAAGGGCACAAATAAAAATGCTTTTTGGAAAGTGATATGAAGAAAGATGTGGGATATAGATATGAATGTTTTAATGTAAATTTATGTTTCTTGCTCAAAGCCTAGTTCTTCTGTTTCTTAAGGTTTGTGTTTGGGATGCAGAGCTGCGAGAACTTCGAGCTGAATGTTTTATAAAGGAAGGGGAGCCAGGGAAAGCTATTAGTGACTTAAAATCTGCTTCAAAATTGAAGAATGACAATACTGAGGCCTATTATAAAATCAGCACAATATACTATCAGCTGGGAGATCATGAACTGTCACTCAGGTACATTTTCTTATTATTTGAATTTTATACAATCAAGAGGTTTTTTTTTTGCTCTGCAATTTACATTGCAGAACTTAATTGCTTTATGTAAATTATTTTCTTTATCAGAGTTAGAGTTCAAACTACTTAATTAGTTTTATCACACTACATAATTGTTGTCTTTTTGACTGACCCCCTAATTATTCTGATTCCTTGGTTTATAGTATATAATTAGAGCAAATTAAAAGCAACTTTTCTTCATGTTTTATACTTTGATGTTAGATTTTCTTTTTTTCTAATTTAAATGTGCCTTTTGCATTGTCGTGTACACAGATATTCAATAATTTTAGTGAATGCATTTGAGTAACTGTTGCATATGCAAAAAAAAATAGCTGGGAGGTAGCATCTTCCATTGGAAGAAATCTATGCTAGGAGTCATAAGATCTGTATCCTAGTTCTAATCCTGCTTCTGCCTTGTTTTGTGACAGTCGGTAAGTTTTCCCTCTATGCTTGTTTTCTCATCTGTAAAAATGAGCAGATGGGATTACATCAGATCTTTAGAATTCTATAATTTGCTTCTGTGATCAGTTTATGGTTAAAGACTTTTATTTTGATTTTTGAAATAGTTTGGAAAAACTGTCAGTCCATTTTGAGGGATATAAATATAAATAAAATGTTATAAATATTCCTTTTATTTTTGATTCATGAACAGTGAAGTCCGAGAATGTTTAAAACTTGATCAAGATCATAAAAGGTGCTTTGCACATTATAAACAAGTAAAGAAGCTTAATAAACTTATTGAGTCAGCAGAGGAGCTTATCAGAGAAGGCAGGTAAGAAGTTGTTTTCTAGACTATCTGAGTTGAGGTTGTGTAGATTATAATTGTATTGGAATATTATTTCTTGATTTGTGTAAATAGTGTCCCAAAGATGTTATTTGGGAACTTGGTTAATCTTCTTAAAATTTTATGCTCTCTGTAGTGCTATAAATGCCTAGTCCCTCATTTGTATAAAGTATCACTAGAGGTGTTTTGCTTTTTAAAATTGTTCTTCATCATATGTAAAGCTACTCTAACATAATTTTTTTTGGAGAATGGTGAATTATTTAATACTGCAGTTTTTGAAGCCAAGGTGTAAAGAATGAAAAATTGTATATTTTTGAAGGAACTGAACAAGGAAAAAATTTTCATTATTAGGATATATGATACATATAAAACCAAAATAAAATCTTTGAATAATTTTATTAGAGTTATGTGGTTTCCTATAAAAAGCTATATAGACTTATCTTGCCAGTAAATTTGTGTCAGTGTTGTTAGTTTGTTAGCTTTCTATCCTAATGCATCAAAAATATAAATATCTAAAGACAGGTAAAATAAGATGCTTATTTGGCATGTAAATAAATTTTCATTCGTTTGGCATATCTGACGAAAATTTGCTTGATCTTTTTGAGGGTGTGATACAACCAGAAGTTTTTTAATTAACTTCATGATTCACAAAAGAATTCTGAAACAGCTTTAATGTTTTTGTAAACTCACCAGCCTTGGGAATTTAAGTTTATTTGTGAGATGAATCTGCATTGTGCTTAAATGTGAAAGTGTCAGCATCCATGTTAAATTGCAGATATGATTATTTGCTTATTGCGTGTTCCAAAAGTTGGTTTAAAGTTTACAGTTAATTTTTATAACTTCATGATTCACAAAAGAATTCTGAAACAGCTTTAATGTTTTTGTAAACTCACCATCCTTGGGAATTTAAGTTTACTTGTGAGATGAATCTGCATTGTGCTTAAATGTGAAAGTGTCAGCATCCATGTTAAATTGCAGATATGATTATTTGCTTATTGTATGTTCCAAAAGTTGGTTTAAAGTTTACAGTTAATTTTTATGAATTACTAAACTCTAGACTCATTTTAGAGGCGACTAGGTGATACAGTGGATAGAATACTAAGCCAGGAGTTCAAGACCTGAGTTCAGCTGTGTGATTCCAGTCAAGTTACTTAAACCACCATTAGCCTCTGTTTCCTCAACTGTAAAATGAGGATAACAGTAGTTACTTCCAGGGTTCTTTTGAGGTTAAAATTAGAATACTATTTTTATTAGTCCCCTGTACATAGGGCGCAGAGTCATTGTCAAATAAATGCTTATTCTTCCCCTTTCTTTAGCATTTTCTTTGATTTAATTGGAAGGTTTGCATTAGTTAAAAAAATGTGGTTCTGGAAATAAACCAATGAAACTTCCTGGAAGTCATCATGTACAAGTCAGACTGAAAGCAGTGTTGAATCCTATTGTTACAACTTAAGGTGTTTCTATGAAGAAGTGCTCTTTGTAGGTGGTTTGGCAAGCAAAAGTGAACTTTACATTTATCCTAGTATACTGGTTTCAGAGAAGCTTCTGAACTCAAATGAATGATTGAATGATTCCTTTAGTTCAAATAAATAAAGACAAAAATTAAGCAAAGTAAAAATTTGACTCTTGAAGAAATATGTTAATTTAGTCAGATGGTATTTTGTTAATAGTGGACCGTGCTGATAATTGTTCAGAAAACAGTAATTTCAAATTACTTATGACCTATTGACTTTGTAACAGATATGAAGATGCCACTAGCAAATATGAATCTGTCATGAAAACAGAACCAAATATGCCCATTTATACTATTCGTTCCAAAGAGAGGATTTGCCACTGCTTCTCCAAGGTAACAATTTATTTTTGTCTTAAAATTTAGACTTCTTCTTAGTTTATGAAACAACTACTATACTTTTTTTTGTTTTTTGCTTTTAGGATGAAAAACCTGTTGAAGCTATTAAAGCATGTTCAGAAGTTTTACAACTGGAACCTACCAATGTGAATGCTCTCAAAGATAGAGCAGAAGCCTATTTAATAGAGGAAATGTATGATGAAGGTAAACCTTTTGAAACATGAGTTTAGGATGCTAATACTTTTAATGTATCAAATGAGTACATATAAAACTTCTGTTAATATCACTTTGTTTTAAAACTTGTTTTTCTAAAATTCTTAAGAATTTTTATAGACTTCAGAAATACTTCATATGATCAAATACTTAAGAATTGTTCTACTTTTTAGTGGAACATAGGTATCCTACTTTATTAGGAATGAGGTTTGCAGTTGAATCCCACTAAGAAACGTTTAAGTGTGAAGTGGTTAAAAAATATTTCATCTGACCTTTGAATTTGAAGTTAGTCTGAAAATGCAAATTAGGCTTTTTTTTAAAAGGGAGAGTGTGGCCAGATTTCATTTTATTTTTAATTTAAAAAAATTGACCAAAGTTTAAATAGATATGGAAGCAGGTGGGTGGTATAGTGGATAGCACTAGACCTGGAGAAAGATACACCTGTTTTCCTGAATCCAAATCTGTCCTTCAGACACTTTTTAGGTGTGTGATATTGGGCAAGTCACTTAAACTCTAATTTGCCTTTTAATCTACTGGAGAAGGCAATAGCAAACTATTCCAGTATCTTTGCCAAGAAAATGCTATAGATGGTTTTGGCATGTTATGATCCACTGTGTTTTGAAGAGTCAGATATAAATGAATAACATAAGTAAATCTTATTGATTAGTCAATAATTTGACAATTTTGTTTATGAGCAAAACTGCTATTTTAGCAATTTCCAAACTGTAACTTCTTGAACTTGAGTAAGACACATAAACTTCTGAGGCCTCATTTTCCTCATCACTAAAATAAGAGGATTGAACTCAGTGGTTCTTCTGCCTTTTAGCTCTAGATTTTGATTACAGTGTGGGCAGGGAACATCCGGCCTGAGAACCTTATGTGACTGAAATCATTTGTTCTGGTGCCAAGGCAAAGGCAGATGGGGACTGCGAAATTCAGTAAATCTAGAACTTTTTAGGGGTGGATTAATTAAATGTTTGACCAAATATAACAAGCTAGTTTTAAGTTTTGACCCTTAGCAGAAAACAGGTTCCACCGATGATTATAGGATCAGAGATCTAGGCAGAAGATAACTTTAAAGATTGTCATCTCATCAATCCAATTTATAGAGGAAAAAGCAAGTTCTGTTTTATTATGTATAGTAAATTTTCACACTAATTGGAAATTTATAACAATTATAATTTTGACAAGAAAACTATACCCCACAGCATGTGTACACAAAGTCGTGCTATTGAACTTGTTTTATTTTTGCCTTCAAGTGTGGCATTTTCTTATGCTGTTGGTTTTAAGATGTCAATTTGAATTTCTTGTAGTTCTGGAACTGTGCTTAGGAGAAGTTGCAGAAAAACATTAAAAAAAACCCCACATCTTTCAATCCATGTGTCAAATTGCTTCTTGCATGTTAGTGAAAGTATAGAGCATTATTCCTGTATAATTTATAGAATGATCTTAATACTAGTTTAGAATGAGGGAATTATAAAATTTAAATAATTTCTCTTAATAAAAGTTTATTTCTTAGTATTATTTCATATTTTGGTTCAGATTATACTTTTGTGAAGCCATTTGACTTGAAATTACAAAATGTAAATTGATTTAGTCAGATTGTAAATTTAGTAACCCTACAAAGAATGTGTTAATAATGATAGACTGAATTTGTTTCAGAATATTCATTTTAACCTCTGAATATTGAATAATTGAAACTTAGAAATTTTGCCCATCTTGTTTGGATGCAAATTAGGAGAATTAATGAATGATTTATAAAAATTTTTTCATCCAGATTAAGTTTCATTGGTAAAGGGAACCTTCTTATGAGAAAGTTATCCCAGTGAATGCAGCTCTTTTTTTTTTAAGGTTTTGCAAGGCAAATGGGGTTAAGTGGCTTGCCCAAGGCCATACAGCTAGGGAATTATTGAGTGTCTGAGATTGGATTTGAACCCAGGTACTCCTGACTCCAAGGCCTATGCTTTATCCACTATGCCACCTAGCCCGTCCCTGAATGCAACTCTTAACAACTATTCTGTTTTGGGTCCCTGAGAGGCTGAGATTTCTGGAATCACTTTTTTCTTATTAAGTTTACCATAAGATAAATGTTAAAGAGACAACTGGATTATAGTGGGAAGAGTCTAAAATGAGAATCAGAGGACCTTAGTAAAAGTTTCCTAACTTTTTTAATTATCTTTGTCAAAAGGCATCCCTTTTTAGTTTCCTCATTTTCAAAATTAGGATAATGATATTTGCAATATCCAACTTACAGGATATTATAGGAAAATTGTTTGTAAACTTGAATGATGCAAAGATAGAATAATAGGATTTAGAATTGCAAAGAAATTTAGAGATTGCCTACCCCAATTTTTCCATTTTACATATGAAGAAACTAAAGCCCAGAGTGTTAACATGCTTTACCCGGTAGTCCAAAGGGAATAAGAAATGGAGTCAGGATTTAAATCTAGGTCCTCTTAAAAAATAATGATTTCCCTAAAGTGCAGGACTATTATCATGGTCTTCTTCAGTAAACTCTGATGGCTTTCTATTTACTTACAAGATTAAATAACAAAATGCTTTTTGGCATTCAGAGCCTTTTATAACCTGAAAAACCTACCTTTCTAGAATTCTTTTTTTTAATTGATATTTTATTTTTCTAATTACATGCTATGAAAGTTACAAGGAGAGATTTAGCTAACCTCAAACCTGGGTGCACTCTGGCTCCTTTATAGATTGGAAGAGACTTTGGAAACTTTCTCATACAGCTTCTTTTGAGGTCCTGTCCCCTCACCTTGCCTTCTTTCCATGCCCAATGAAACTGATTTTTTTATACGGCTCTGTAGTATATCTGTTCTTCCTTTGTTATAATTTTGTTCCCCTATAAAATATAAAAGACAAAATAACATAAGCAAAAGACTTTGTGACCGGGAGGCAAAGGAACCTGTGTCCAAATCTCCTTTTCTATGCTTACTATATGTGTGACCATATGGAACTCTTCTTTCCTCTGGGTTAATAGCTATACTTTGTTCCTTGCAGGATAACTGTGAGGAAAAAGTGAAACGTGTTTTAATTTTTCAAACCTTTTAAACTCTTATATGGAGCTCAAAGGTACCTAAAAAGGCCAACTAGTTCAGTGCTTCCTTATTATTGAAAAGAAAAACTGAGACTGAAGAAGATTAATGTAACTTGCCCAAGAATCACTCAGGAAGCATCCAAAGGGATTGGAATCTGGGGCTTCTGAGTCCTAAGCCAATTCTCAAAACCGCTTAATAAGATCCTTGAGGGCAGAAACTCAGCTGCTACCATGATTTATACACCTAGTAGACACTTTAGAATAGTATGTCTTTATTGAATTGAATTAGCAGTTCATAATAATTATAGAAAATTATTGGTTTCTGTTTGATTACAGGAATTGGTTGATTACTTACAAACTAGATAGATCTTCCTTATCTCCCATAATACTAATGTCTTCTGAGATTAGCTCCAGTTTATCCTGTGCTTGTTTATAATTTGTCTCTACTCCCCCTACTCCCAATTAGATTGTAAGCTCTTTGGGGGGCACCTGAACCTGACATCTAATAAATACTTATTAATTTACTTGATTTTTATTCCTGTTCTTCCTTTCCCACAACCCTTCCAGTGTTGATTTTTTTTTTTGCAAGTCAAATGGAGTTAAGTGGCTTGCCCAAGGCCACACAGCTAGGTAATTATTAAGTGTCTGAGACCGGATTTGAACCCAGGTACTCCTGACTCTGGTGCTCTTATCAATTGCGCCACCTAGCCACCCCCAGAGGTGCTCCTGACTCCAGGGCTGGTGCTCTATCCTCACCTCCAGTGTTGATTTAAAAAAAAAATTTTTTTTGCAAGGCAATGGGGTTAAATGACTTGTCCAAGGTCACACAGCTAGGTAATTATTAAGTGTCTGAGGCTATATTTGAACTCAGGACCTCCTGACTCCAAGGGCCGGTGCTTTATCCACTGTGCCACTTAGCTGCCCCCTAGTGTTGACTTTTTAAGTTCTTTTTCATCCTTGTAGTTTAGGCTTAACCCACTCCTATCTTAATTGTACTTTAATATTTAGAATTTGTGAAAAAATATTACATTTTTAAAGAAATGTTGTCAGAAATTTAACCAAAAAGCTATTTTTGTCCTATTGTCATCTCATTTTAGATGCTTGATAGATTTTAGTCAACAAAGTCAGCATAGTAGCATAAGATACATTTGGCTAAAAATTTTAAGAGGAAGTTTGGAAGGATCAAGGTGAGAGGCTGCTAGTTCATGGACACTCTAGAAGGGAAGATTAAGAGATGCTTTTTGGTTTCAATTTTGCTTCTGACACTTATCATCTGTATGACCTTGGAAAAACTGTTCAACTTCTCAGAGCCTTAGGAAACACATTCAGGTTAGTTGAAGGATTTTCCTTAGTGGGAACTCCAGTACATAGTTCAGACAAAAACATATACTGGTATTTCAGGCAATAGATTGAATAAAAGAGGACATATTTGTTTTTAGGTGCAGCTTTATATGTAATAGACTAATTATTAGACTTTTTGAGTCTTCAGGTTATCTGAAGCAGTTTCATCATTTATTTTTTAATATCTCCCTTTCAAATAGAATTTAGTCCAGTATCTGTTCAATAAACTTATCTAGGGTGTCCTGCAGACTTTGAGAAAAAGAGTAAAAAAGATAAATGTAACATCAATTGAGAAGAAAAAAATTGCTTGAAAACAATCTAATTGCAAATACTTTGTTTTAAACTTATCCAGAAATCTCAGCTCTATTATGAGATTGCAGATTATAATACAGAATTGCTCATAACTTGTAAAATGTAAAGCATGTCTCTTAGAGAATTTCAGTTTTGGTTTATGCATTTTATTATTATGATAATATGTAGTTTTCCTCATTAGAAAGTTGTTTTGTAAGATATTTAATTTTTGCATTGTTTGCAGTTTAGTTCAGATATTTACAAGAATCTAATATGTTTAAGGCACTATTCTAAGTTATTAAAAGTTATATAGAGAAAATATGCCTTCAAGAAATTGCAATCTCCTATGTACAGTAAATACACAGATAAATAAATACAAGTTAATTTCAGTTGTATAAACAAATAAACATTACTGTTTAGAATGTTGATTTATGTAAAAAGTCTTAAAACTGTACATAATTTTTTCCATGGAGAGAAAGAGATATAAAATATCCCAGTATGAATGAGCACAGTTTTAATTAAAATAGGAAATTCACTTATAATTTATATAGCTTTTCTAATATTACTTTTTGAGGGGGCAGGGGAGATTGTGTTTTTTTTTTTTCATTTTATTGCAAGGCAATGGGGTTAAATGACTTGCCCAGCTAGGTAATCATTAAGTATCTGAGGTCATATTTGAACTCAGTTCCTCCTGACCCCAGGGTCGGTACTCTATCCACTGCACCATCTAACTGCCCCTCTAATGTTACTTTTTGCCTCATTAGAACAAGTATAATTATAGACCTTTATTCCTCTACATGTAAAATTTTCTTGTAAAAAATCATTTGCATTTGATTATTAGTAATATGTATTTGTATGCTAGATACACAATATAGAAGACTGAAGGCTTCCTAAAATGAGTAGGTGCATTCTGAATAATTTTCAAGTCAACTTAAATAGTACGTGTACTAAAATGAAATATAACTCTCATTCAAAATTTCACATTATTAAATTCCGATATTTAATCACTAGATATAATCCTTTTAGTGTTCTTGTGATGGGTATTTTGTTTTGGTAGTTTAACTGTGTCTGAGATTAAACTAACTTTATCTTCGTATTAACCCTTTATAAATGTCAAATATCCTCAGTAGTGTATTAGAAAACTGGTCTTAGAGGTAGGAAGACCTAGGTTCAAGTCCTACCACTTACACATTGGGTACATATATCAGCCGTGGGCAAATTACTTAATCTCTTATTGCTTCAAAATTACTTTCTAAGACTATAAATTGTAGCATATTCGTCCATTTACATTAATGGATTATTCAGTGGGAAGAGTTTCTTCTGGTAGGAATTCCCTATGCCAGTGAAATCTCCAATCTAGACTAAAAATGAAGCAAAAGTAGCTTTAGTGTTTACCATGCTTCCCTCCCACACTCACTGAGCCTGCAGGAAAACGATGACATTGACTCATCATCACTAAATGGATGTTGAGTTGTTCTTTTTTTAAAGTTATGTTTGGTTTGAATTAGTCTATTTGCTCATCATTCATATTTAACAATTTTTTTAAAACCTATTTATACAAATTCCTTGCTTTTACTCCAACCTATCTTTCCAATTTTATTATATGTTCCTATTCTTCCCATACTTTAACCTTTTTGTTCTCTCTTACACTTGACACTTTATCTCCCATTCTGTGCGGTGCCACAAAGTTAGGTTATTGTAGTGATACCACCTGTCTTCCAGTATTAGAAAGTACTCCCTCATCTGTCTTTACTTCCATGAATTCCTTGTTTCTTTCAAAACTCAGCTCAGTTACTATATTCTATTTGAAGCCTTTCTGCAAACTACCTTTAGCCCTTCCTGACCCATATCCCTGAATTAATTTTGATTTATTTGTAGAAAGCCTTGCTTGATTCCCCTTAATGTTTCTGCTTCCTTCTAAGACTATTCCATTTATCTATATGTTGACCCTCCCTTTAGAGTATGAACTCCCTGAAGGCAAAGACTGTTTTTTGCTTTATATATCTACGGTTTATCTGGTACCCGGCACAAAGGAGAAACTTAACTGATATTTGTTGACTCATTTTTATACCCCTCCCTCTTTACCAACTAGCTGTGAGAACTATAATCAAATTAACCTCAACATTTTGATACTCCTTCCCTGACTACCACTCCTCCATACTTGTTGTCATACTCATTAGAATTTAAGTTTTTTGCCAGAAGGGACTGTCTTTCTTTTGAAGTATCTGGCTATACTAAGTGCTTAATAACGTTTTTTCATTCATTGTACCTGATGAACTTGCCTCCTTTGATAAAATGTAAATTTCTTAAAGACAGGGACTTTTCAATTATTGATTGATTGATATGGTAGTCCCTTAGTTGAGGTCATTTGTTATTAAATCCATTTTATACTGGGTGGAGTCAGATTATAGGCACTGAATAGAATAATTTTGGGCTTCATTTAGTATGGTATACCAGCTGGCAATTGTATAAGTCTCTGTTCTAGGTATTAGAGGTTATAGAAAGAAAATTGTGCCTGCCCTCAAGAAATTTAAAATAGATAAATAAATACAAGGTGATCCAAGGAAGGAGAATTAATAGCTGGCCACAACTGCCCAAAGCAGTCAATCCTTTAATAAGGATACTCAACACTTTATAAAAGGTTAATATGACCATAAGGTAAAGCTAGTTTAATCTCAACCATAGTATAACTACTAAAACAAAGCACCCATCAGCAACATTTATAATTGTGCAACCTAGTTTTGATTACTTTACTGTGCTTGAAAGTTCCTTTATGTGTACTAGTCACTCTGAAGATACCCATTAATGTTTTTCAGACTCATCAGGATTAGTTGCTAAGATAAATATGTTTTTCAGAGTGATAGAAACTTTATCATACTTCATCACTACACTGACTGCAATGGCTCTTCACTTTTTACTGCTCCTTCCAAACTGATCTTCATGGATTCTATTTACCTTGCACATGATCAGGAGATCTGTCCTTTTCACCTTTTTCCCCAAAATTCTTTATAAACACTTAATCTCTTATGTGATAAGCTGTAAATTGCCTTACAATAAAGTAATGTCATTTAAATAATGCTTTTTAGTGTGGGCTTCTTTTAGAGGACATTGGGAATAAGGAAGATGCAGGAAAAGGTGGATAGGAAACAACAGTGCAGTTCACTCACTGGAACTGATAATTTAATAGTTCTCTTGGATTAAATAAAGAATTGTTAAACTATTTCATAGTGACAAAATCATGGGGGTTGGAAATACTTTTAAATCCTCAATATAAAGCTTATATGAGTTAATTAAAAGTTAAGATGTATAATAATTGCTTTTAACAGCATTATTTCAAACATTTTGACAGCTATTCAGGATTATGAAACTGCACAGGAACACAATGAAAATGATCAACAGATTCGAGAAGGACTAGAGAAAGCTCAGAGACTCTTGAAACAGTCACAGAAAAGAGATTATTACAAAATCTTGGGAGTAAAAAGGTGAATTGTTCATATGTACTTAGTTTACATTGACTTCAAAAATCTGATTAAAATAGCAATAAGTCCCTTCTTTTAGCCCCCATTGTTCTCTTTAATTATGTAATTATAGCCACATAGATAAAAGCACATACATAAAGCTTTTTTAGAATTATTTGCAGATATATTACCCTAATGATTATTTTAAAAATACATGTACAGTGAGAATGGAGAATTAGTTATTGTCAGTAAAACAGGGAAATTTAACTCATGCCTAAAAAGTCTTAAACCTAAATTGTAAAACAAAAGGGGATTTTAAAAAACCCTCACCTGTCTTAGACTTTGTTATTAAACTTAGGACATGCATTTGACTAGCTAGAAATGACTATTTTGTAATTCTATGGAAAATTCCTCTTGAACAAATGTATTCTCTTATATTTAGTGTAAAGACTGAAACTTTGATTTAATACTACATACATTTTTATATATATATATATATATATATATATATATATATATATATATATTATACATATATATGTATGTATTCTATGAGTATAAAACTCTTTTGTGGGCTTGTTTCCACAGCTGTAAAATGTGAGGATTGGATTAGAAATCCCCTGAGGTCTTTTCCTATTTCTACTTCAGGTTTTAAAATTGAGATTTAAAAAAACCCATAAAAACAACTCAAAGTATTTTCTAGAGGCAGCATGGCATAGTGGATAGAGTGTTGGGGTTGGAATTGAGAAGACCCGGATTTCAAATCCTGCCTCTTACCTTGGGTAACTGAGCAAGTCACTTGACTTCTATATTAGCTTCAAGTAACACTCTCCCCCCCACACCCCCAAGTACTTAATGCTAGGTAAGGCAGAGATGAAGTACTATCTTTGTTGGTGGAACAGGTTGTTAGATAGGTGATTGTTTGTACTACTATACTACGAAATCATGGATTCTTTATGTATAGAATTTTAAGTTTACAAAAGGCTTTTCTACTGGCAATTATGAGGAATCATGCCATCTGTTTTTCACCAGTTAATATTTTAATCTTATTGAAATAACTATCTGAGGAACCCTTGACTAGTTTTTTTTTAATCATAACTTAGCATTGTATCATATGCGTGTACTCCAAAAACATGCTTAAAGAAATTGGAAATCCATGTGGTTTTCTTTCCTTTTACTGTTTGTTAATATGTTGTAATATGTTGTAAATGTATTAATATATAATTGTTACATTTTAACCCACCAGAAATGCTAAAAAACAAGAAATCATCAAAGCATACAGAAAGTTAGCACTACAGTGGCACCCAGATAATTTTCAGAATGAAGAAGAAAAGAAAAAAGCAGAGAAAAAATTTATTGATATAGCAGCTGCTAAAGAAGTACTTTCGGATCCAGGTATTACATAAATTCAATTTAATTCAGTGAACATTTTACTAAGTATTTACTTTGTGCAAAGCATTGTATTAAATGCTGAGAATATAAAAATAACTTTAACATAGATCTTGTTGTCCAGCAGTTTGGAGTAGAAGAGTTAGAACTGTTAAAAGGGAGGGCGCAAGAGGAGTTCAGGCAAAGTATGATAAGTTTTTGAAGGAGAAGAGATCACTTTCAGCAAGGAGCTGATTTTTTGGAGGGTGTGGAAGGCAGGGTGAGTTAGGCAAATCTTCCTAAAAGAGGGATGGGACTTCAGGCTGAATAGATAGAGAGAACAATTATATAAGACATGGAACTTAGGTATAAAAGTGGGAGAGTAGAACAAAAAGAGGGAGATAGAAATTCTTTAAAAATATATATTAAGACAAGATATGTTGGAGCCTAATTATGGAGACCCTTGAATACTAAAATGAAGAATTCATACTTTATTTAGGAAGCCAAAGAAAGTTTTGAACACTGGAGTGACATGACCAGAGTGAAATAGTAAGATGACTTAACAGTGGTATGAAACATAGACTAGACAAGGGAGGGACTAGAGGTAGAAATATCAGTTTAAAAGTTATTGTGATGGTTTAGGTAAGAAGACACAGTAGGCTTTGAGAGGTTCAGAGGAGAGGACCATATGGTGGTGAGAGGGGGACGAGTTGTACATGAGTTTACCCTACGTGACTAGGAGAATTGTAGAACTGTCAAGAGAAATTAATACTAGGTTTTAGAAGTAATTCTAAATGGGATCCAGGTAGAATGAGGAGACAAATAAAATGTATACAGTCTAATAACAAGAACATTCTATCTCTGCAAAGTCTCTGTCCCTTCAGTATCCACTCTTGTCTTCAGTATACCAACTATGACTAATAAACAAATTCTATTAGAGATCCCAAGAAGGAAGTTTCAAATGACAGAAAAGGGGCGAGATTTCTGATATCCAAGATCCTTAATCATATAGAAAATCCAGAAAGTAAATAAGCATACATCATTCTAAAAAGTGAGTAAAATAACCTCCAGTGAGTTTTTCTAACAGCAATCTTCAATGCCAGAGACCCGAGCTTGAAGTCAATAAAACCTGAGTTCAAATCCTAGTGCTGACAATGTTTGTGTGCCTCTTGGCAAGGCTCTGGACCTCTAGGAGCTTTGGACACTTTTCAGGACATTCCCACTAAGCTTTAGACTTTGTGAGGAGCTACACTGCTCTTAAACCTCACTTCATCCTTCTTGGCAGATACTTTTACTGATAAACTAAAGTATAGATGGCATAAGGGATCTGTAGATGATCATACAGATAATGATCATCAGAATCTGGCCTTGAGCTATTTCTTTCCCCCCCTACCCTCTTTAAAATTTTTTTATTTCCCAATTTACATGTATAATTTTCAATCTTCATCCTTCTGTAAGCTATTGAATTTCACATATTTCTACAACCTTTCCTTCCCACCCCCTCCCTAAGCCAGTAAACAGTCTGATATAGGTAAAGACGAATGCTCTGCATTCAGACTCTATAGTTTTTTTCCCCCCTCTGTATGTGGATGGCATTTTCCTTAAGAGGTCTCTCAGGATTGTCCTTGATTACTGAAATGCTGAGAGGACCTGCATCCATCATAGTTGATCATCTCACAATATTCTCCTAGTTCTGCTCACTTCACTGAGCATCAGTTCATGTAAGACTTTTTATGTGTTTCTGAAGTCAGGCTGCTCATATCCATATACCATAACTTGTTCAGCCATTTTACAATTGATGAGTATCCCCTCAATTTCCAATCCTTTGCCGCTACAAAAAGGGCTAAAATATTTTTTGTACATATGGGTCTTTTCCCATTTTTATGATCTCTTTGGGATGTAGATCTAGTAGTAGTATTGCTGGATTAGAAGGGTATGCAGAGTTTTATTTGCCCTTTGAACACAGTTCTAAATTGTTCTTCAAAATGCTTGGATAAGTTCACAACTCCTACAAAAGTCATTAGTGTCCCAGTTGTCCCTCATCCTCTCCAACAATGTTCACTTTCCTTTTTTGTCATTTTAGCCAGTGTGATAGGTGATGTGATACCTCAGTTTTGTTTTAATTTGCACTTCTCTAATCAGTAATGATTGGGAACATGTTTTTTTTGTTTGTTTGTTTTTGTTTTAGGTTTTTTTGTAAGGCAAACTGGGTTAAGTGGCTTGCCCAAGGCCACACAGCTAGGTAATTATTAAGTGTCTGGGACTGGATTTGAACCCAGGCACTCCTGACTCCAAGGCCAGTGCTTTATCCACTACGCCACCTGGCCACCCCCTTTATCCACTACGCCACCTAGCCGCCTGTGAATGACTTTCATTCTTATAGTTTCCCTGGGAACATTTTTTATATGACTATAGAATGGCATTAATTTCTTCATCTGAAAAGTGCCTGTTCCATATCCTTTGACCATTTATCAACTGGAAAATGACTTGTAGTCTTAAAAATTTGATGTAGTTCTCTATATTTTAGAAATGAGTCCTTTAACAGAACCCTTAGCTGTGAGAATGTTTTCACATCTTTCTGCTTTTCCTCTATACTTGGCTGCATTGGTTTTATTAAAAAAAATTAATCTTTTTAATTTTGTATTGTTGAAATTATCCATTTTGCAGTTTGTTATGTTCTCTATTTCTTCTTTGGCCATGAACTTCTCCCTTCTCCATGGATCTGACAGACTTCCTTGTTCTCCTAATTGACTTATGGTGTCATGCTTTATATCTGAATCTTGTATCCATTTCGACCTTATCTTGGTATAGGGTATAAGATGTGGGCATTTGTGTGGTTTTCCAGTTTTCCTTAGCAGCAGTTGTCAAATAGTGAATTCTTATTCCAGAAGCTAAAGTTTTCGGGTTTATCAAGCATATTATCAATAGTCATTTACTACTGTTTCTTTTGTATCTCATCTATTCCCACTAATCCACTTCTTTTTTTCAGACAGTTTTGAAGACTGCTGCTTTATAATATAATTTTAGATCTGGTAGAGCTGGGCCACCTTCCTTTGCATTTTTTTCATTAATTCCCTGGATATTTTTTCCTCCATATGAATTTTAATACTATTTTTTTCTAACTCTTTAGTTATGCGATTTCTAAGAACAGAATGCCATCCACTGTGCTACCGGGTCCCTGTCAATGAGCAGCTGTAGTTCTCAGTCAGATCTAGTAGCCTTCTAGGCTACTTGGTATGAAACTTAGGGAAGAAAGCCTTTGGAGTTGGTTGAGGAGGGGGGTATTGGGGTGACATGATCAGATCTGTGCTTAAGGAAAATAACTGACAGCAATGGGGTATGTAAGAATGGTGAGAAATTTAAAGCTGGGAGACTAATTAGGAGCCTATTGCAATAATCTAAGTGGTGGTAAGGGGCCTGAATTAGCCTGTATGAATAGAGAGAAAAAAAATCATGTGTGAGATGTTAGATTTATGGGTTCTAGGAGAGAATGAATTGAGGATAATTCTAAGGTTATGAACTTGAGTGAATAGAAAGCGGTACCTTTAACAAAAAAGGGAAGCTTGGAAGAGGGCAGGATTTGGGGGAAAGAATTATGAGTTCATTTTTGGATATGTAGACATATTTTGAAATCTTTTAGGCAATGGGTGATTCAGGATTAAAACTTGAGGTGGAAATGGAAACTTGGTAGGTAGATCTAGTAAACATCCACATGGAGATAGTGGTTAAATCTATAAAAACTGATGAGATTGCTGAAGAGTTGAGAGAAAAGAAGATATACATACTTCAGTACTGAGAAATTTTACTGTACCATACAAATGTACTATCAAATGTTTTGTTTAGAAATTATGAAGTACTAGATATGAATGAAAGAATATGTAAATAAACAAATTAAAATACATTTTGAATGATTTTATTATGTATGATAATTCAGATGCAAGCATGAAACCGACATTATTTGTGTTTGCATTCAGCAAACATTGTTCCAACATAAAGAGTGTGGAATGCTGTTGCTTTTCTGGGAAATTATAGGTATCAATTCTTATTATGCCTCTTCAGAACTATTATTTTCCTTGCTAAGCAGTCACTTACAATTTGTGAGTACAATACAAATGTATGAATTGGTGCAGAATTACTCAAATAATAAAATTGATTAGAAAAACTGTTGAATTTGATTTTCTGCCCTTGGTAGTTTTGTTTTTACTCCCCTGAAGATCATTTCTGTTTATTTTTATCTCAGAGAACTTATTAAAATGTCAAAGGAAAGTTGACTTATTTGTATTTTTAAGATACAATAAATATAAAGAAGGGTACTTTAATGAATTTTAAAATGCAATTTTTAATATGTATTTTCATGAGCTGAAATGAAAGTTTGCAGTGTGCATTGCATATTACAAAGCTGTTATTCATAATGTATGAAATACACAATGTTAATACCAGACACAATTGCTTATATCATTTAAAAGTGATTTTCTTCACCTCTAATCAGATAGAATTTATTTAAAGCACCTGTGCCTCAATCTGTTATTTTCTCTTTCTTTTCTAGAAATGAGGAAAAAGTTTGATGAAGGAGAAGATCCTCTGGATGCAGAGAGCCAACAGGGAGGTGGTGGCAACAGTTTCCATAGAAGCTGGAATTCCTGGCAAGGCTTTAACCCCTTCAGCTCAGGCGGACCATTTCGATTTAAATTCCACTTTAATTAAAACCAGCAATGTTTTTCTGCTACTATTCCTCCTCCTCTTAACTTTTTTAAAATTAGAAAACAAAACCTTCCAGTTTCAGGACCCTAATGAAATATTTCAAATTTTTCTGTTTTCCATAACCAAAGAATTGTTTTAATAGGAAGAATCTGGTTTCCTGTCCATTTTAAGCTCTCTTGTTGGCTGGGGTAGGATGATAAAGGATGGCATGAGGTTCAGTGCCCATGTGAAGCAATTAAGTCTGGGGCAGACTCTCTTAAGTACGAATTTTTTTTTTATATTTTCTGCATTGGAGAAAATCCTCCCTCCTATCATCTTTGTGTGGTGTGTCAGTCAATCCCTACATATGGTGCATCTGTAAGCATACATAAGCCAAAAATGAAGCTGTTGTTTTCGGAAGACTGGGTCATGTTTCAGTATTTTTAAAGAGAAAGATTAATGATGAGACCAATTACTGAAGTGTATGGTTTTAGTGTAACTTTGTTTTCTGAAGCATAGAATACTAGACTGGGATTTTGAAGAAACAGAACAGTTAGTTTCTAATGTTTTCAAATGTTTATTTGTTAATATCTGAATTTCCATAATCCTCTATTTAGTTTAATATTATTTTTTCTGTACTATCACAAGTAAAGAAGTGAGAATCCCTCATGTAGAAAACTTGATACCAAATCACAGCTGGGTTTAGACTCCTGATTGGAGTTAGAAAGCTCATTTTATTTTTTATTTTATTTTACTTTTCTTTTTTTGGTAGTTGAATGCAAGATTTCCCCCAGGATTGCATAATTGGAATTGGATGTCCTGAAGACCTGGAAACATTTTCATTTAAAACTAAAAAGAGATAGCTTGTGTAGAAAGTTATTTACAAATGTTGAAAAAATTTTAAACAATATTGTTTCTGTATAAATAGAGAGAAAATTTGTTAGTAATAAGTTCTTTCCTGTCTTACAAAATTTTCAAAACCAGAATTTGATTTTGAAACTTAAAAGTTGGACATATAGGCCTTTGAATGCAGTATTTCAGGAATCCTTTATTATGGTGATTCTGTTAATTTTCCCATCCCTTGGAGCCAGACCTGAACACATCAATTTACAGTGGTTCATAGGATTCTGTTTTGCTTAATTCTGAGTTTAGAGGACAGTTAGTTTACTTAAACATTTCAAAATCAAAAGTTTGCATTTACTAAAGGTACCAGTCTGATTTCAAGTTCCTGGGGTTTTAGAGAATCTTCCACAATCTTTTTTTTTTTCCTTCCCTAGAAAAAGGTGCCTCAACTTGCTGAAATATACCTAATTTCTTTGTAACAATGATAGCTTCTGATGGGTCACATGTTCCTTCTGTGAGGTAATGATACTGAATAGTAATGGCTATTCAGGCTTACTAATAGAGAATTTTTTCCCCTGTTAAGAATAGGAATTGATCTCTTTTGAATAAATCTCTTTAAAATCAAGGACATTGTACCTTTTAAGGAAATACTAGTGCTGCACTCAAAATCCAAGATAATAGATTCAGTTAATAATTATTAACTGCTCCCAATGAAGTTTTTGTGGCGCTCTTGAGTTTTGGGGAATACTTTTAGAAACCTAAGATATTTAAAATTATTAGAGAATCAAGAGATCTTATCAAATGAGAAAGTAATTTGACTATACTGATGACAGCGTTAGCCAAGCACAAAATTTTATCCATAAATATCAGTTTGCTTATAGAAATAAGATTTTGTTTTAGATGCTGGGAGTATAACCATGTAGATGAGTTGGCAAAACACTTTGTAGAAAAATTTAACTGATACCATGATATCTAATTGCCTCTCCATAAATGTAAAGCATTGGAAAGAAAATTTTTATTGATTTGTAGTTTTCATTTGTTTTATAATGTTATAAAGTTCAATCCATAATATGCAAATGTACAATATAAGCTATATTGTTTAACTCTTTTAAAAATCTCAATTAAGCATTTGTACAACTGGAACTAATTCTGTTATCTATAGAAATTATTTTTGAATCTGGTCTTTTTTCACAAATTTTCCTTGGCATCACACCAAGAAGACATAGCTGATAGCCCTGCAATAGTGAGGATCTTCAAAACTCCAGAAAAAACATTATTAAGTCCCACAGCCTATCATTTAATGAATATCAAATTTGCCAGGATATCTGAGAATCAAAACGGCATTTGTGATAGTCAGGATTGAATTGCATTGGAATTTCATGTTCTTTAGAGTATTTGTTCTTCATCTAGCATCCAACTTCAGTCTGCATGCCCAAGTTTTCATCTCTCAGAATAACCATGATTCCAAAACCTGAAGTCTATCACTCACCAAAGGAAGGTGGACAGTTTATGCTCAGAAGGTCTCCAGAAGCACCATAATTATAGAGTAGAAACACTTGACTGTTTTAGTTGATCCAAGAAGAAAGAGAAGTATATATTACACAGTGCCAATTCCATTAAAGAGGAAGTGAGATGTCTGGACTGGTATTGTAGACTACTACTCAAGGAAGAAAGTAGGAAAAATATGAAGCTCTTAACCCTTGCCTAGTGAATGCAAGGAGATTCTTCTTATTTGGAAAGACCATAATGTTTGTATCAGTGGTATAGAAAGATTTGGGATAGTACAACAGTTTGTTTGTCTGACTGAAGAAAGCCACACTGAACAATGGGAAGAATTAGAATGGTGAAAGTTTATTTTATTTTACTTTTTTTTTTTTTTTTTAGTGACTGCTGCTCTTATGCACTTTCTGCTGTTGTACTGCTTTTGGTCACAATTCACAAAACTTTTGTACCTCTTTCAGTAAAATTATGCAGCAAGTCACATGAAAGGATACATTATCCTTTACTCTAGTGTGTTTTCTTCTGAAATTACTCATTGTTTTGTTAGTGAGCTCCCTAAATAAAATGTAACTGGTCTTATAGTAAAGGTGGTTTAATGGGAATTACCCAAAAAGTGTTAAATACATTAATCTGTACAAGATGCAAAAGCAATCTTAAGAAAGGTGGTTTAAAATTCATTGAGAAGTCTGAAAGTATGTACAGAAGCTTGTGCTTTTTACCACTGATAAAAAAACGTAAACAATTTGAGCAGCCTCTACTGAGGTGAGTTTTATAATAAAAAATCTATCAGTTTGACTTTTGAAAATGGCAATTTCCTATTTCAAATCAGTATTAATCTAGTTTTTTGAGTGTCAGTATAAAAATATTTGGAAAAATTTTGATCTTTGAAAATGAGATCTAAAACTGCCTAATCATTTGAAAGAAAAATATAGCTTCACCCCTAAAAAAGAGGATATTTAAAAGATACTTTTTAGAATCACAATACATATACAGCATTATTTTATTCATAGTGAGAAGTGTCAGTTTTCACTTGAGAGACTTAATTGACCAAGTTTTTGCCTTATTGTGATAGGACACCTTTTACTTTGCCTTGCAAAAAGATTTGACCAGTATGTCAAAAGAATAGTTGTAAAATAAATCTGTACAGCCTTATTGACTATAGTTTCCTTTTCATCATTCAGAGAGGAAGGAGGAAGGCAATTATAATTCTTCAATGACTAATACAGTTTTACTCTAAATCAGATCATTCCTGTTAATCACTACTTGTTAGTGGCAAGAAATTTACATTTTAAACAGGATGATAGTAGGTAGGGTAACTCAGTCTTGTTGCAGAGATCTCTTGCTTGCTGTCTGATTTAAAGATAAATTAGCCACTGCGTGGCTCTGTGGAGTAACAAAATTTTGTTGCCTTTGTTTATCTACATTTGTCAACCTCAGCCTGCAGTGAGAAAGACTGACAGAGGTTAAAAACTGATGATCTTTCTTACTGTAAGTTAGATACTACTCCTACCCTAAAGCTATAGTTCAGCTATTTGAGTGAGATGACTAACGTAATGCATCTTAAACTTTTTGAATGTTTTATATACAAAAAGGAAAGGAACCTGAAATGGAATGAACTGGGTCTCAGACTTGTCTACAAATGTGGGCACTATTTTTATGCCAGTGTATTTTCACATTTAATAAAGATATTTATGGTGACGTGTGCATTTTTTTCCTTTTGTGATTCCTATAAGAACATTTGCTGTCGTCATGAGAAAATGATCTAAATGTTTCATTCAGTAAGAATCATCTAGCTAGAGTTGAAATGAGAGGAATGAGAAATAGTCCAGTACTGGGCTATACATACTCAGCTAGTTCAAAGTTGATCAGCATTGCCTTCATTTCATAAGTCTTGCACCAGTTACTTTTAATTAAAAAAAAACACAAAACCCTTTGATTTGCCTTAAATCATAATTAGCCAAAACTATACTTGAAAGTTATAGGTTAAACAGAAATATAATAAAATCAAATGAGTTTGTTTGCTTTTTCTTTACTAGCGTTCTGTATGTGCTCCCCACCCTGCTTTATACACAGGTACTTGAGAGTTTTTGAATTTTTTATGTAGGGATTCCTACTCTTTTGGGGATTAATCTCATCAATTCCTAATATGTATTAATTTAATGAACAAGGAGAGGAAATGGGAGGGACTTCTGTCACTGCTGGGAAAATTACCCCAGTTATAGATCCTATGAAGAAGAAGCTGTCTTGTTTGGCTTGAGTGATAGTCCTCTTCTCCCTGCTTACAGGATATAGAACTGAAGGGGAATTGAGAAATGATCTAGTCCATTTTTTCATTTTATATATTTGAAAACCAAGGCCCAAAGAGTCATTTGCAACTTGTCCGAGGTCAAGTGGTAAACGTAGTAAACTGCTGAGCTGTGATTTGAATCAGACCGGGAGCTTGAACTCCAGTTTCAGGACCCTTCACTATATTACACATGCACGAATTGATGGTTGTGCGTTCTTCATTCTCTGAAAGGACCAATGAAACCACAGTGGTTATGCAAGTGAATTGGATTAGAGGCAGAGCTGTGAATTGAAAAAGTGGCAGGAATAACTCACCTTTGTGCATGCTTTAATATTTGAGGATTTCTCTAATCATTAGAGAACCTTGGAAATGGTTCTTTTAAATGAACTTTGAATGTTTTCCTTACTGGGTGAGATTTCTCTTTCTGGTATGAAAGCTCCTTTGGAGTCATCAAGCATTTCATTTCCAATTTGGACATTGCACAATATGCCTCTTAAATAGGATGTCATTAGTATACTTACTTTATATGTACATAGTTGAATTGTATTTGTATTCTTTGAAATGTGCTTTTGTTAAGCCATTTAAGCAATAAAAATAATTTCCAGTTTTTATAATCCCATAATGGTTGTTTTATGCGTAAAAATAGTGGGGGTTTTGTCTTTTGATGTGGTTTGGTTTTTGTGTTTTTTAAGTATTAAAAAGATATTCTTTTTGTTCTATTCTCTCTGAACTGTCCCATTCTAGTAAAGTTTCTAGGTAGATCCTATAACTAGGGAAATGCTATTTCAAACTTTACCAAATAGAAAGCTGAGGAATGTCAGGTCATGTAAAGAGGGTTATTATTTATAATGCAAATATTTTAAATCATGTAGCATATAAAACCTTTACAAAATGATGTAAAAATATAAAAATATAATTAACCCAACAGATCCACTTTTCTACAATTACAAAAAAAGTCTGGGAAGAAAACATTGACCTTGTTTAAGCAGAATCTTTCCTAACAGATATCAGGAGTTCATGGAAACATAACTTATTAAATATCAGTTTATATGGATTTTCCCAAATTGCTAATTTAATGTGAAGAGGAAGAAATAATTTTTATCTGGAACCTAGATATTTTAATGGTTGTTTCATTTAAAAAAAACAACTTGTAGAAAAACTTAAATATTTCTTCAGTGCTTACTTGGCACTTAAGAGAAACTTCCTGCTTCACTTTTCCCTTTTATTTAAATGAGTTGCTACCACAATTTTTTTAAACTTCCTTTCTACAATACTAAGTCAGTTGCTTAATTTAAGACATTCAACTTTTTCTTCTGTTCAGCATCAGTTATTGATAGTTTACTTAATATATTAGAATGGTGTTAAATAGAAACTCCACTTAATCCCTGTGGGCTTCATATTGACTTAGAAAATTACATATTAACATTGTGTTCTATTATATTTTTATATATTTTATATATTTTTATATATAAATTTTATATATTTTTATATATTTTATATATAAATTATATATATTTTTATATATTTTATTATATTTGTTAAATATTTACAAATTACATCTTGACTTTCACATTTTTTTTTTTTTGGCAAGGCAATGGGGTTAAGTGACTTGCCCAATTTCATACAGCTAGGTAAACATGAAGTCTGAGGTCGGATTTTTGAACTCGGGTTCTCCTGACCCAGGGTGGTGCTCTCTCCACTGCACCACCTAGCTGCCCCTACAAATTATATCTTAATCAAGTTAGATCCCATGGGGGAAAATTTGAATCTTTTGGTATAAAACATTTATAGTTAAAAATATGCTGAGTGTGTCTTTTGATCACATACAGTTCTCTGATGTTGTAATCACTATTAATTTGGTGGGAACTAGTTCTTTAATTTCCAAATCATTTGCTTTTTAGAACCAAGTATTTCATGCATATTGTGCCTTGATTTTCTCTTACTTTACTATCTGACAAGTGGATTTTAGGATATCTCAGGCAGTGGCAAGATTAAAGATAATAGCAAAATAAGATTAAGAAAATTTTTAACACCATATACCAAGATAAGATCAAAATGGTGCAGGGTTTAGACATAAAAAATAATATAAGAAACTAATAGAATAAGGAATAGTTTACTTGGCAGAGCTATGGAAAGGGAAGCAGATTATGACCAAGGAAGAAATAAACATAAAAAGCAAACTGGATAATTTTGATTACATTAAATTAAAAAGCTTTTGCACAAACAAAACCACTGTAACCAAGATCAATAGAAATGTAGTAAATTGGGAAACAGTTTTTACAACTAGTGTTTCAGACAAAGGACTCAATTCTAAAATATATAGAGAACTGGATCAATTATAAAAAACCAAGCCATTCCACAATTGACAAAGCTGTCTATAGTCAAATGAAAAATTGTCCTAAATAATTACTGATTAATGAAAATTAAAGCGTCTCCGAGGTACCACCTCTCAGATTAGTCAATATGACCAGAAAGGACAGTGAACAGTATTAAAGGATGTGGGGAATCTGGGTTACTGATGCATTGTTGGTGGAGTTGTGAACTGATCCAAGCTTTCTGGAGAGCAACTCGAATTATGTCCAAAGGGCAATAAGAATATGCATACCCTTTGATCCAGCAATACCACTCCTGGGTCTGTATCAAAGAGATCATGAAAAGGGGTAAAAACATCACTTCTATAAAAACATTCATAGCAGATCTGTAATGGTTGTAAATTGAAGGGATGTGCATCCCATTGGGAAATGACTGAACAAATTGTGGTGTGTGTTTATGATGAAACACTATTGTTCTATAAGAAATCAGGAGGGATGGGATTTCAGAGAAGCCTGGGAGGACTTGCATGAACTGATGCTGAGCAAGATGAGCAGAACCAGAACATTGTACATTCTTAACAGCAACGTGGCGGGTAATGATCAACCTTAATGGACTTGTTCATCCCATCAATGCAACAATTGGGGACAATTTTAGGATATCTAGATGGAAAATACCATCTATCCAGAGAAAGAACTGTGGAGCTTAAACAAAGACCAAACATTATTCAATTTAAAAAGTCTTATGTACTACATAATTTTGCTATCCCTTAATATTTCATTCCTCAAGGATATGTTTTTTCTCTCATACAATTCTGATCATTACATAGCATGGAAACAATGTAAAGATATCTTATTACCTTTGGGGGGGGGGAGGGAAGGATGGGGGGGAATTGTAAAATTCAGAACCTTACCAAAAAATGATAGGTAGAAGCTACTATTGTATATGATTGGAAAACACAGATTAAAAAAAATATTTTAGGGGGCAGCTAGGTGGGGCAGTGGACAGAGCACTGATCCTGTAATCAGGAGCATCTGAGTTCAAATCCAGTTTCGCACATTTAATGATTACCTAGCTATGTGACCTTGGGCAAATCACTTACTGCCTTGCAAAAGCAAAATGTGTATAGAACATTCCAAATACTTTTAAATAATGTCCCTAACCAAATTCTAGAATGGTAGAACACACCAAAAGACTGAGTGAAAAATTTTCCAGGCTAAGACAAGTTGGAAGATTTGCGGGAAGGGTCTGTTGCACTGAGGTTAGAAAGGGTGGGCAGAGCATCCTGGGCCTTGCCCAGAGCAAGCCAACTCCAGCCATCCAGGAACAGCCTCTGGGGCACCTGGATCTGTGACAGTGGGGGTGTTTTCCAGACCTCTCAACCCAAGGATTGCCAAGGACAACCTGGAAGATCAGTGGGAAGACTGCCGCACCAGAGTGGGAGTAGAGCCCAGGCCAGTCCAGGCCTCAGTGCAAACTTGAACCCAGGTGCCCAAGAGCAGGTATGGGGGAGCCAGCCAGCAGGGAGCCCAACTCCCTGTATTGTTCACAGGGCACAACCTGGCAACAATACGGTGAGTTGGGGGAAATTGCAGAGGTCTCTGCTCTGCCTGAGGCAAGTTTCTGTTGCTTTGCCCATACTTGGATCCAGGTCACAGTCTGGGGGCCCCAGTCTCAGGAAAAGGAGCTTTACTGCCATAGTAGAGCAGGAACTTTCCTCATAGTTCAGGGCAGAAAGGAATATTTATCCACAGAGCAGAGAACAGGCCAGGAGAGTAGTCCTAAGATGTTGGAGGAATTGAGAACCTGCAGGTTCCTCGGGAGGGTGTGTCCCTGAAAACAGCTGTAAAACCCCTCAAAAGCTTGGGACTATGATCCTCCTCCCTGGAAGCAGAGCCCCATCCTAACAAAGAGTTAAAATGAGCAAACAATAGAAGAAAAAAAATGCGACCACAGACAATTATCTTGGTCCTATGGAGGATCAAAGTACACATTCAGAAGATAAAAAAAGTCAAAGCCTCCAAGAAAAATATAAATTGGTCTCAGGCTATGGAAGAGTTCAAAAAAAGATTTTGAAAAGTAGGGAAGGTAGAAGAAAAATTGGGAAGAGAAATGAGAGCAATGTAGTAAAATCTTGAAAACTGAGTCAGCAGCTTGGTGAAGAAGGTCCAAAATATAGTGAAGAAAAATCATAAAAACCAGTTTGATTTTTGGAAAAAAAGCAGTCCATTGAAGAGAATGCCTTAAAATGCAGTTAACCAGGGGCATCTAGGTGGCGCAGTGGATAAAGCACCGGCCCTAGAGTCAGGAGTACCTGGGTTCAAATCCCGTTTCGGACACTTAATAATGATCTAGCTGTGTGGCCTTGGGCAAGCCAGTTAAACCCATTTGCCTTGCAAAAAACTAAAAAAATAAAAAAATGCAGTTAACCAGATGGAAAAGGAGATACAGAAGCTCTCTGAAAAAAATAATTCCATCAAATGTAGAATGGAGTTAAGGAAAACTGATAACTTTGTGAGAAGTCAAGAACAATAAAAGAATGTCAAAAGAATGAAAAACCTAGAAGATAATGTGAAATTTCTCATTGGAAAAACACATGACCTGGAAAACAGATGCAGGAGAGGTAATTTAATAACTATCAGAATACCTGAAATTCATGACCAAAAAACCAAACCTAGACTTCATTTTTCAAGAAATAATCCAAGAAAACTTTCCTGAGATCCTAGAAGCAGAGGGTAAAACAGAAATTGAAAAACTCCACCTATCACCTCTTGAATGAGATTCTAAAATAAAATCTTCCAGGAACATTATAGCCAAATTCCAGAACTCCCAAGTCAAGGAGAAAATATTAACAAGCAACCAGAAAGAAACAATTCAAATATCATGGAGCTAGAGTCAAGATACCACAAGATTTAGCAGCTTCAGGGCTGTAGGGCTTGGAATATGAAGGCAAAATAACTTTGATTACAACTAAAAATCAACTACCCAGCAAAAGTGAACATCCTCTTTCAGGGGAAAAGATAGCCATTCAATGAAACCGTGAACTTTCAGACTTTCCTATTGAAATGACCTGAACTGAGTTCAGAGCTGAACTGAAAGTTTGATTTTCAAGTACATGACTCAGGTGAAGCAAAGAGAGGGTGGATGGGAGGTGCAAATTATGAGGGATTTAATAATGTTGCTTGGGAAGATGAGAGTGATAACTTATGAACCTTTTCATTTATTAGGGCAATTAGAAGGAGCATATATAGGCAAGGCACAAGAGGGAGCTGAATATGAAGATAAATATAAAGATGGAATTAATGGGAAAGGAATATACTGGGAGAAAGGGAAAGGGGTAAGTGGAAAGGGGGGGAAGTAAGGGGGAGTGAGTGAACCTTTATTCTCATCAGAAGTGGCTCAGAGAGGAATTATGTGTGATCCATGGGTAGAGAAATATATCTTATCCTAGAGGAAAGGGATGGGAGAAAGGGGACCTGGGAAGGAAGGGTACATGTTACAGTAGAGAGGGAAGTCAGATGTAACACACTTTTGAGGAGGGACAGGGTAAGAGAATAGAATAAATGGGAGTGGAGAGGAATAAAAAAGAGGAAAATACAGCTAAAAATAGCAACTTTGGGAAAAATATTGATGCAATTTCTCTGATGAACATTTGGTAAAGAGTGCTACTCCCCCTCCAAAAAAACCCCAACACTTTTAATAGATTGGCTAAAGAAAGCATTTGCATGCATAGCTGAGCTGCATTATAGCAGAAATTACAGGAGAACTGTCTTAAAGCTTGACAATTTCTGGGCGGCTAGGTGGCGCAGTGGATGGAGCACCGACCCTGGAGTCAGGAGCACCTGAGTTCAAATCTGGCCTCAGACACTTAATAATTACCTACCTGTGTGGCCTTGGGCAAGCCACTTAACCCCATTGCCTTACAAAAAAATAAAAAATAAATTAAAAAAAGGTTGGCAATTACTAACTCCAGCAGCTGACAAGGAGACAAGGATCAGTATCCCTACAAACCCCTACCATTCCCTTTAGTCTGGATATAGGGTTGCCTGTCTTAAAATGTCTCCTTTTGATCTATAGTGTAACCTGGAGGTCATTTAGCTTCAAAGGCCCTATCCTTTCCTTTTTCCTTTCTCTTGGTAAGATTTTCAATAAAACTTCTAGTCTTGTGAGGTCTCTCAGTAAAAAGTCATATCTTTTTACTATCAGATAAATAAATATGATTTCATATTCATTTTTTTCTGTTAAGCTTTAGAAGGGATTTAACCACAAAGTAGTATCATGAGAGGTGGCATGGAGTAATTTGGAAGGATTACTGAACTTTGGTGTTAAAATAACTGATCTTGGGTCCAGGCTCCTTTACTCAGTAACTGTGTGATCCATGGAAAACCATTAGGCTTCTCTGGATCTCACTTTCTTTTCCTTTAAAATGAAATATTGTTGAGTTTATTTAGATGTGACAAATAAAAAGTTAACCACTTACGATTGATAGGAAATATTTTTTTTTTAGGTTTTTGCAAGACAAATGGGGTTAAGTGGCTTGCCCAAGGCCACACAGCTAGGTAATTATTAAGTGTCTGAGACTGGATTTGAACCCAGGTACTCCTGGCTCCAAGGCCAGTGCTTTATCCACTATGCCACCTAGCCACCCCAGATAGGAAATAGTTTTAATCTAATCACAAATCAAATGATATGTATGATCTCTGAATCCTCTAGCCCCAAACTGTCTAGTCATCTCATTTTTAAATGGTAATGTATTTATCTTAAAAAAAAAATTAGCCATCCAAGGCTGCTAACTTACTGCTCCACCCCAACTACGCCCTTTATTTAAAAAAGACAAAGCAAAACTGATTACAAATATAGTCAATCAAAATAAATTTCCATGTTGTCTATGTTTAAAAAGAATAACCCAGTATTTGTCAGATTGTGCATTTTGAGTCATTTACTACTTCTATCAGGAGGTGGGTGCTACATTTCCTGATCAGTCCTCTGGAATCCTAGTTGCATTATTTATCCATTTCCTAATTTAGGATGATATATTATGATTACAAATTTTATTATGATTGTAAAACCTTCAGATTCCTATTCTTTGCCACTTCAAAAAAAAGCTATAGATATTTTTATATAGCTTTAGAGTTTGTTTTGCTTAGGACTGATCTCTTAATCTACTTTCTAATTTTCTTTTTCCCCTTTCTACATTTTCTGTTGAGTGAAATGTATTTCTGTACCCAACTATGTGTGTATGTGTATTCTTATTTGTATTGACCAAACCAAATGAGAGTAAATTTCAAGTGTCAGCCACTCTCCCTTTACCTTTCTCCTTGTTTGTATCTATTGTACATTCTACTTAGATAATTCTTTTCCCTCTCATCCTCTTCCTCTTCCTCTCTATCCTTTTCTTAAATAGATCTTTTCTTAAGATATGAAGGTACCAGGGACATCCTCAGACTTTGTCTAATTGAACTTTTCTCTAAGACTCTGATAGGATTGAGGGGATACTTTTTTATTGACATTTTATTTTTCCAATTAGAGGGGACTCATCATCTCCCCAAATTTGAATATAGACAATTTATCCTTTAGTCCTTGTTCATTTCCTGTTACATTCTGTTACTTGTTACATTGTTCATTTCTGTTTTTCTTACTTATAAACTTCAGAGCTTCTCTGTTGCTCTGGTATTTTAATTAGGAATGCTTGAAAGAACTCTTATTTTATAAGAATTAATTTTTTTTCTTTTGTAGCATTATACTCAGTTTTGCTGGATGTTATTTATTGAAATAAAAATATATTAGCTCCTTTTTTGATCATAATGTTCAGATAGTTTAATGAGTCTTAATTTTTTTCTCAACTTGTTTTCCAGATCAGTTATTTTTGCTGAGATTTCTTATATTTTCTCATTGTTTTTCTACCTTTTCACTTAATATTTCTTGTTGCTTCATAGCATCTTTAGCTTCTGTTTGATTCATTCTAATTTTTAGAGTTTGCTGCTTGGACAAGGTTTTGAACCTTTTGTGCAATACTTTCTTCATAACTTTCCAATTCTTTCTTCATAACTCATTTCTTTTCTAAATTTTTCCTAAAGTACTCATTTATAAAAACAATATTTTTAAAAATTTATTTTTTTTCTATTTACATGCAAAGATACTTTTCTGTATTCATCCTTTTGCAAACTTTTGAGGATATAAAAACATTTTAAAACAATTTCTTATGGAATTGTAGCTGTACCCAAGTTGTATTTTTCTTTTTCTGAAGCCTTGCTTACTTGCAGATGTTTTGAACTCATTCTATTCTGCATTTGTGTCTTAAGCATTTCTGTCACTGTAATAGCCCATTGAGCTCTGTCACACTTCTGGAGGGAAGGTCTGGATTTGCCCTATTGCTACTTTTTTTGAAGTATTCAGAAATTATTTCAATTGCTTAGGACTTGAAGGCTTTCAATGATTCTTAAGTAGTCTGTTCTAGGACAGTCTGTTTTCTGCACTCTCACCACCCCCTCTCCCCTGTTGAGCTGTACCAGTTCCTGATCTGGTTCTGAGTCTGTACAAGAGTAGATAGAATGCTGTTGGAGACTCCATCCTTATCAGCCAGTTGGAAAACTCTATTGGTTCAAAATGGCAGTTGAAGTTGGTCTAGGATTCCTGCCCAGGTTATCCTTCTGTCAGCTAAGTAAGGCCCTGCTGCACATTAGGAGTTTGAGCCAAGCTGCTGTTTCAGGCTTTTGACTTGACTCAGAACATTGCCCAGGACCTCCTTCCCCCAAATGGCACCCTGTTGTACAGCTCCCCTTCTCATTCCACCTGAATCTGTGACATGTAGCAGGGAATTGGTTAAAGTTGCTCGTTCTAAGTTTAGATTGCTTGTCCTAGCAGATCCTCTTCCTGGGCTATGGAGTCCCTGGCAGGCTCATGCTATGTTCCTGCCCTGACTGCATTCCCAGATCATTAGACCTCAGTTGTCTCTTGTCATGTGTGGACTGGATAAATGACTTTTTCTGCATTTCCACATCAGATTTTTTGGTCTGGTGCATTTTCTAGATCTGTTTAGAGGGGTTTATGGATCATTTTATTCCCAATCATTCTGCCATTTTGGCTCCATCCTTGGAGGCTTTGTGACTATAATGTGCATTTTTCTTCGTGGTCTTGGTGACTATCAGAACTCTAAGAATAGATATCTATCTGAGGACTCAAGATGAATGGGCAGGATTTGAATTATATTCACTCCAACTTCAGATTTACAGCACTTAAGTTCCCTTTTAGGCAATCTGTTTCAGACAAACTGGGAATATTCTTCCTTTCTCTATTTATAATCTGTAGCTTCAAGTCTTGGCAGCAGTGCTACCTGCACAGAGCTGTTTCTGATCTCCCTCAGATGAGAGCATAATCTTCATCCTCAAATCACATTTATATGCTGCTGGACTATTTTGTTTTGTCCTAGTCATGGTAGGTGCCCCTTTGTTTAATCTATCATGTCTTATTAGATAGAGGAAACTTTGAGATGTTTGGTCTGCCCTCAAATCACTACATTTTCCTCTAGGGCAGTGAAATTATCACAAATATTTATAAGTGTATATAATGCTGAGACAGCTCATGGTTGAAATGAAATTTTCATCATTTGTTTTCTTGAGCTTATTAGGGTTTAGAGGTTATCAGGAAAAGAGGTGAATTCTCTTTGTGCCTTCAGTGTGCTAACTAGATTGGTATTACATGAAATCCTTAGTATCACATAATTAGAACCCTGAAGTGAGTGATCCTCCCAAGCCCCTAATTTTAAACAGCCCCTGGGCAGGAGAACTACTGGCCAGGATTTGAAGCCTCAAGAACTCTTATTTTCTCTGCTGTATTGAACCTAAGTTTAATTAAACCAGGTAGCTTGCTGAAGTGGTCCAGTTTTCTAATTTACAGATGAGACCTGAGGAGGTTGGTGAATTAAAAGAGCAAAATGAATTTTATCCCTGAATAGTTACTTAAGCCTTTAAGGGAGGGGAAAAACTCAGCAGGTATGGACAAGAGGCAACTAGCTTCATTAATTAAGATTTCAAGCTTTATAGCTAAGATGAATCAACATGATTTAAAATACAAGTTTATTCTATTTTAATAGGAATTTGAATGGAAAAAATCTCATCTTCTACTACTTTAAGGCTTGAATATGTGCATACCAAGAGACTGCTCTAAAAAAATGTCAGTAGAAACAAGTTCTGCACAAGAATTAAATTTTTTTTCCATTTAACAACCATTTATTTTTTCTTCCCATATCATTCTCCCCTCTCCACTCAGGAAAAAAAAAAACCCGAACAAACCCCAACCAACAAATATGCATAGTCAAACAAAACAAATTCTCATATTGGCTATGGATACAAATATTTCCCATTCTGCATATTGAATCCATCACCTATTTGTATGAAGGTGGATAGTATCTGTTCTCTGCAATTCTAAGGAGCAGGAGAGATATTTTATTTAAAGGGTTTTCACTTACAAGAAAAATACAAAAATAGGATTAGGGGGCTAAAGTGCAAGGAGGTGTACATAGGACCACGACTTGATCTAAAATTAGGTTATAGACTTTGGATACACATTAGAACTATGATACAAAAGATTATTTTCACCTAGATTAATCCAGGAACTCAGACATTGCAGCTTTTGTATTTTGTATTTTGTCTTCTGTTTTTATCTCATGTTCATTTCTGAATATTACCCTCTTCTATGCAAGTCTTTCAAAATATACTCATCTTCTGAATTGAACAGGGAGAAATATGATCTTACCTGGATCTCAAGTCCTTGGAACTATTGCTTGTTTGATTTGTACATTTGATTTTATTCTTCTCAGTCAGCTATTCACATGTGAAAGGGTAGATTTTGGCTTTGAGCACATTATAGTGTTCAACCACTAATATGAAAATATTCTGACTTTTAGGCATCTGTCTTTTAGAACTGCAAATCAGTTGGACTTGTACTAATTCAACAAGTTGTCTATTTTGCAAAATGGGGTATTACATGAATTAGTATTTTAGAAACACTGCTGAGATACCATGTTAAAGATAATAGCTAACTTCACAGGAATGTTATGGATTGAAGTGTCTTATATGTTACTCCATAAACTTGCTTATACAGAATTTGTTATTTAAAGGAAGTTTGATTTGAAGACTTTTTTTTAAGACAAATCATATTCTTGAAAACAAAAGAGTGAAATGGCAGAACCGGAGATTCTAACCCAGGTTGCCTATCTTCCTGTTGCTAACAGCAAACCTACTGTGAAATAGTAGAAAGAGAGAATAATTGACCAGAAAGTTCCAGTAGTATGGAATTAATTGATGTAGAGGCAGTCAATTCCCTATGACTTCTTCAATAGTTTTTAAAGCATCACTGGATTACAGCATATTAAGTAGTCTTCATAATGATGGCTGACATAAATAAAAGGTTGAATTATCTGTAATATAGTCAAATGTCTACAAATGAAGGGAAAATATTTTGAATTTATATCCTATGAAAATTGTTTATAAATAAAGTTTAGTCTGTGTTGATATTTAGTATAAGACCTTATAAAAAGGTATTTCATAAATATAAGTTCAATGAATAAGCTTAACTTATGAGAAAAATTAATTCATTTAAATAACTAAGGATATCATCCAAATTAGTTACTGCTCCTTCAGAAATATATTTGTTGTCAAACTAATCCTGAAGGACATATCTTAATATGTAATTTACAATATATTAAGATAGTTTAAATTATAAAATACTGGCATGCAGTTAGTACTTAATAATTCTGACTTGAATGGTGAACATTTAATAATACTATTAATCTATTCTATTTTTTGAATATTTTTTCTATTCATTTTAAAATGAAAAATAATGAAATAGAAACCATTTATTTTTCAAATTCTTAATTTAAATAATTTTTATTTTAAATTATCTGCTTTTGCAGTAATAGGTTCTACTACCATACTGATTTGATCTTTTATCCATGAAAAAAATCAGTTCCTTTTTCACACCCATGAATACCATTTTATAAATATACATCAGAAAGAAAATATTACTTAAATATAACATCATATAATTCCACACAGTCAAAATAACTGATTACAGATCACATGACTGAACATACCAACACAGCTGATTACAAAGCTATACTTGGATTGTAAAATAATAGTTCAGAAATAAAATGGGATTCATTTTTTCAAAATGGCAGTTTTTGAATAAAAACCACTTACTTATAAGTTCTATTTGTCTTAATTTTGGGTGAAAAGAGAAAGATATAAAAATACTTATTTATCCAATTTATTACATTTTGTTCATAAACAAATATAGATTATATGTTTCAAATATACACAGCCTTTTGTATGAATGCTATCAACAGCCAATTTGGAGTACCAATTTCTGTTTCCAGTGAGACACATTACATTAAACAATTCACCAAAACATCTCCCTTTAAGTACTGAAATTTGGCATGAAACCAAGAAAAAAAGATAAGCCACTAGCTTTAAAAATTTAATAGGACAAAAAAATATTTACCTCTTTTAAAAATATTTACTTAATATGTTAAACATGTGAGTTTTAAATAATCATTTTCTTTAAAAATTGAAGAATGTTTAACTGAGCTCCAATAAAAGATTCAAAGTACATTCTCAGCAGCAGTGCCATTCTTTATTCCATATTATGGCAGATTCAAATTTCCATATAGTGACTCCCTTCACAGATGCACAGTGCTGCTAGAGTTCATCTCGAGTGAAAACTGCAAAAGAGAAAGGAGAATTTATTTCAGCATTTATGACCCAGATTGTCTTATCAGTTCAAATAATTCCTGACTGATATGAGAACTGAGGAAGACAAAAAGGCTGAAAACAAAGGGAGATTTGTATTGCTTTTAATACAGTTTGATTCACTGGATTTCTGTCATGGAAGAAATGACTTCAGCCCTTCAGCATTTTAGAAAGAAATAACTTGCTCAAGGTTACATGGGGAGCAGATATCAGAGAGAGGAAGTCAAGATATCAAGTCTAGGAGACTTTCTCAAGGGGAGTAGCCACGAAAGGGAGAATCAAGTAAAGATTTTTAAAAGGATGGGGCATATTTTCAGACAGCAGAGGGAATAAATGAAGATTATGGAAAGATGAAAGACATTCTGCTGGCAAAGCATGAGATGGAATTAAGGAGAAGGGTCACCTATTTATGAGAGACAGGTTGAAAAGGGCTGTATGTGAAGACATTCATCTAAGTGACAAAGAAGAGGGGCTCTTCTTCAAATGACCTCAGTTTTTTCAGTGAGGTATGAGTTGAAGTCCTTAGCTGAGAGAATGGGGGGAGGTGAGAAGGTGTAGCCTTTAGAATGGATGAAATGATTAGGAAGGTATAAAAATATTGGCTCTTTTGCAGTGAGGGTCCAGTTGAAGTTATATAAAAAATTTATGATGGATCCATAAGCATGATTTTTTGATATTTTCTTTAGCTCTGTTCAGCTGTTTGAAAATAGGAGCAAAGGGTTTTGGTAGGAGTAATTTTAGGTTGAAAGGGCATGACTGGCACTAAGACAAAGGATACAAAAGGCATAGGATAATATAAAGTTGAACTGGTTCACCAAGGAAAAATGAAAAGAAGCAAATGAAAGTTATCAAAAATTTAAAAAAAAAGACCCTGAACATAAACAAATCAATAGAACAATCAGTAACAGATAAAAACATGACCTCCAGATCCAGTAAATGAATTCAGGAATCTATGAATCAACATTCAAAGGAAAATTATTCAACACTTGATACAGAGAACCTGGAGGAATTTGAGAATATAGAACCAAAACATGCTACCAAGAGGGGCTTAAGGGAGAAATGAAAATTATGAGAGCAGAATTTATTTTGTGCACAGCAAAATAAAGAGTAGAACAAAAAAATTTGAATCTGCAATGGTAAGCATCATCAAAGAAACAAAAGAGAACTTTATAGAGTGGGAATACAAATACATAACAATTAAGGACAACCTAGAAAAAGAAAAGCAAAAACAAAAAACATTAAGAGAATATATTCTTAAACATAAAGATCTTGAACACAGGATATATATAGAAAAAAACTTAAATATATCATAAGTCTCTGAGAAGAACAGGACAAAAAACTTCAAGACCATAATGAAAAAATAATAGCAGAGAGCTTCCCAGAACTTCTGAACATAGAAAATGAAATCTCAATCGAAAGAATACAGATATGGGGGCGGCTAGGTGGCGTAGTGGATAAAGCACCGGCCTTGGAGTCAGGAGTACCTGGGTTCAAATCCGGTCTCACACACTTAATAATTATCTAGCTGTGTGCCTTTGGGCAAGCCACTTAAACCCCATTTGCCTTGCAAAAACCTAAAAAAACAAAAACAAAAAACAACAAAAAAAGAAATAATAAAGATAACCTTCAGAAAAAAATCCAAGTCTAGAAAACACCAAGATATAATAAGAGGTTCTGCAATATAGCATTCTTGAAAGTAAAAGAGCTATAATTATAACCAAGAACAATCTACCCCCCCCAAAAAAACCCCAAAACACAGTATGGCCCTTTGAGGGGAAAAATTGGACACCATGAAATCTAGAACTTTCAGTCATTCTGATGAAAAGACCAGAGTTGAATAGAAAATTTGACTTTCAAATATAAAACTCTGGAAAAAGCATAAAAAGCATAAATATAAAAGAGAATTCATAAGGAATTCAATAAGATTAAATTATTTATATTTCTATATAGGAAACTGATACATGTAATTCCTAAGAACTTTTACCTATATAGAGAGGGCATAACATTCAAATTATTAACAAGAAAAATTAAATGAAATACAGAAAATAGAAAGTTGAATGATACATGGAGGAGACGCCATATTTCCCCTCCACAGATGCATAAATCTAATCATAAAATAAATTAAAAAGTCAAGAAGATGACTAGAATTTTAGAGAAGATGAATAGAATTTTAGAAAAGTTAGATATGATAAATCTCTGGAGAAAACTGAATTTGAAAAACTAAACTCCTTACAAAAAGGAGTTTACCATTTTGGCACCTTGTATTTGGGTATAAAAACATCATAAACAAATGTAGAAAAGAAGAAATATTAAATTCATCCTTTTCAGACTATCATTCACACAGATTAAAAGTTAATTAGAAACTAAAGACAAATCATAGAAATAATAATTTCATTAAAGACAATGACAACAAAGAGAAAGCATTATAAAATTTGTGGGATACCATCAAAATGATACTTAAGAGGAAAATTTTTATCTCTAAATAAGTAATCAATAAAGAAAGAACAGATCAAAAACAAATTTAAAACCTCTATTAAATACCAAAATGGAAATCCTTAATATCAAAAAATAGATGAATCAAATGGAAAGAATTGAACTAATAAATAAAATTGGTTGATGATTTTAAAAAGTAGATAAAAATATTGGTTAATTTGATTAAAAAAGAAAACCAAATTGCTAGTATTAAAAATGAAAATGGGGCATGAATGAAGTCTCTAAACAGATATTTTGGAGAAACTTTTGGGAAAGGTCTATCTCATGGATAAAAGGGAAGTGTACCTCAGGAGGTAGGAGAGCTGAGAAGTCAGGAAGAATAGCTAAGATCTCAGTGTAGCTCCACCAGCTGTAAGGGTCCCAAACCCTGCCTTTGAGAGGCAGGGTTCAAGGCCTGAAACTCTGGTGTGGTGTTGGGCTATCCTAGAATGGGGAACAAATTGAACACTGGAAATAGTAGAGAGGAAAGCCAGGGACCAGACCCCTGGCCCCTAGCAAAAAACCTCAAAAGAAATAAACTTGGAATTATACACACTGTATCACAGGAACAGAGCTCAACTGTCAAAATGAGTAAAAATGTCAAAATAAGCACTAACCATTGATAGTCTGATAGGGACAATAAAAACAGCCTCTCCAAAGAGGAATACAGTGACAAAAATGCCTATATGCGAAGCTTCAGAGGAGATGATGAATTGATCTCAAATCCAAAAAAGATCTCTTGGAAGCACTCAAAATGGATTTTAAAAACCAAAGGAGAGGAAGAAAAATGGAGAAAAGAAATGAGAGTCATATAGGAGAATTTTGAAAAATTAACTGGAGAAAACAATAACTTAAAAAGTAAAATTGACCAATTGGAAAATAAAATTTCAACTGGAAAAGGAAACAAAAAAACTAAGTGAAGAAAACAGAATCTTAAAAACTAGAATTGGACAAATGTAAATGAATGTCTCTTTGAGACACCAAGATTCCATCAAAAAAAACCCAACCTAGAACTGGAACTAGATATAGGTGAGATAATTAATGAATTACTGGTCTACTTGAAGGCCACAATCAGGAAAAAGAACCTGGACAATATAATGCAGGAAATTAAAAGAGATGTAAAAGAAAAGAAAACAGTCCTTGAAAGAATCCATCAATCCAGAATAAGATCCTAAAATAAAAACACCAAGGAATATTTTAGACAAATTTCAGAAGCCAAAAAAAGAAGCAATTTAAATGCAAGGGAGCCACAGTCAGAATTACCCAGGACTTATCGGTTTAGACATTAAAGGATCAGAGGGTACTCCAGGGGGCAAAGGAGCTTGGATTACAACCAAAATTCAACTAGCCTGAAAAAATTCTTTCAGGAAAAAGATTTTCATTTTCGATGAAATAAAGGGCTTTCAAACCTATCTGATAAAAGATCAGAACTGAACAGAAAATTTGATCTTCAAATACAAGACTCAAGAGATGCATAGGAAAACAGAAGTGGGGGGAAATATTAGTTAATAAGATAGTTGTCTACATTCCTATATGGGAAGACAATATTTGTTACTCTTGAGAACAGTATTTCTCTTAGGTCAATTGAAAGTATACTCAGACAGAAGGTGTGGGTATAAACTGACTATGATGTGATCAAATTATTAACTCTTGATGGTTGTTTATAGGGACAGTGGAAGCAAGAATACTTGAAAAGGGGGTATGGATATAAATTGACTGTGATTAAACTCTTAATTCTTGTAGATTAAATTTATATTAGAACAGTTGGAAAGATTATTCTTGAGAAGATTGTGTGAGTATGAATTGATTATGATGTAAGGATGCTTATGGCTCTTAAGAATTGTACTTCTATCAGGATAGCTGAAAGGAGTATACTTTGATAGAGGGACCATGAATACAAGACAATTAGGATATGAGAAAAGAAAAAGAATTATTCTGGGAAAAGAAGGCAGAGGCATTAGAGAATACATAACACTGCATCAAGAGGCACAAAAGACCTAATATAGTAGAGAGAAAGAAGGGAGGGTATGCACTGAATAAATCTTATTCTCAACAGATTTGGTTTAAAGAGGGAATAACATACATTCTCAACTGGATTTAGAAATTTATCCTATTCTACAGGGAAGGAGGGAAAGGGGAAAGAAAAGGGAGGAAAAATTCAGACAGCAGTCAAAAGTAAAAGAGGAGAAATAAGGAGAAAGAGAAAACTACAATCAGAGAGAAGACAGCTTGAAAGGAAATACAGAATTAAATATCTTAACTGTAAATGTGAATGGAATAAATTCTCCCATAAAATAGAAGTGGATAGCAGAGTGGATTAATAACCAGAATCCTACCATATGTTTTTTATAAGGAAGGCAAAAGGCTGGAGCAAAATAAATTATGCTTCAATTGAAATGGATAAAGAAGGAGAAAGACATTTTAAGATGAAGGTTAGCTAATAGCTGTATTTGTGAAATTTTGTGAAATACTCCTTATAATGCCCATCAATTGGGGAATGGCAGAACAAGTTATGTTATATGAATGTGATGGAGTATTATTATTCTGTAAGAAATCTTGAGCAGCCTAACTTCAGAAAAGCATGGAAAGATCTGCATGAACAGATGTTGAATGAAGTGAGTAGAAACAGGAGAACATTATACATATATCCACTAACAGCAATATTATGAGATGATCAACTATGATAAACAAAATTCCTCTTAGTAGTTCAGTGATTAAGCACAATCTGGAGAGATCTGTTGTAGAAAATGCTTTCCATATTCAGAATTCTGAATACAAAGCAAAACATACTATGTTCATTTTTTAAAGCTTTTCTTATATTTTTTCTTTCTCATGCTTTTCCCCCCTCTTAGTTCTAGTTCTTCTTTCACAGCTTAACTTGTAGATATTTACATGTACAACCTGTATCAGATTGTTTGCTACAGTGGGGAGCGGGGTGGAAAAAAAGGGTGGTGGAAAAATGTGGAACTCAAAAGCTTGCAAAAGGATGAATGTTGAAAACTATCCTTGCATGAGGTTAGAAAATGAATAAATTTTAAAAAATCAATTAAAAAAATCAATTAAACAAACAAATAAATAAGAAGAAAGCACATTACTGAGCCAAAAAAATGAAAATGGTGAATGCATTTCAAATTAAAATAATTATTAAGGGCTATTTTGCCCAATTATATATACCAATATAGCTCAAAACCTAAGTGAAATTGATGAATATTTACAAAAATTGAAATTGCTCAGATTAACAGAAAAAGAATAGAATATTTAAATAACCCTATTTTAGAAAAATAAATAAAAAAAAAGCCATCAGTGAGCTCCCATGGAAAAAAATCCCCAGAACCATATGGATTTACAAGTGAATTCTACCAAATGTTTAAGCACCAATTAATTCCAATACAAACTATATTTTAAAACAGGCAAAGAAGGAATCCTACCAAATTTCTTTTATTATACAAATATGGCTTTGATATCTAAATTAGGGAGGACAAAAAGTAAAAGTAAAATTATATGCTAATTTCCCTAAAGAATATTGATGCAAACATTTTAAAGAAAGTGCTAGTAAGGAGATTATAAAAATATATCACAAAGATCAGACACTATGACCAGGTGGGATTTATTCCAGGAATACAGAGCTTATTCAATATTAGGAAAAGGACAAGCATTATTGTCCACATCAATGGCAAACCAATAAAATATTATGGGACTATTTTAGTAGTTTCAAAAAAACTTTTCATAAAATACCACACCTATTCCTAATAAAATACTAGAAAGCAGAGGAATAAATGGAGCTCTTTTTTTGATTTCCTAAAAAAAGATTTTTTTAACAGTCTTCATTTTTAAAAAAAATTGAATTTCTTTTTTGGTTTTTATTTATTTTTATAATTCAATGTATTTTATTTTATGCATTTATTTTTAATTTATTGAAAAAACAAGTATTTTGATAGCAGTGCAATAAAAGGAAATAATATAATGTAAATATATATAAATAAATAAAATAATGAAACTGCAAATCTATTATAAATGACTTGCTATTCCTTTCAAATATACAACAAAATTATTAGGTATTTTTTCCTCCCAAACCTCCCCCCCCCCCCCGAGATGGCTACTATTGGACACAAATAGGCACACACATACACACACATATATTATGAATAAAACTATTTAAAAATATTATTCTGAGAAGGGGTTTATAAGACTTCACTAGACTAGCAACATAGTTCAAGACTTGGGAAAAAAAAGTGAAGAACTTGCTCCCATTTCCTTGAGTCTCTATTTTTTTAAATTTTTAAAAAAAATTATGGGGCGGCTAGGTGGCACAGTGGATAAAGCACCGGCCCTGGAGTCAGGAGTACCTGGGTTCAAATCTGGTCTCAGACCCTTAATAATTACCTAGCTGTGTGGCCTTGGGCAAGCCACTTAACCCCATTTGCCTTGCAAAAACCTAAAAAATCCCCAATTATATAAATATTTTATGTTTTCCAATTGTTTAGGGTAGTTTCTACGGATCATTGTTTTTGCAAGGTTTTGAATTTTACCTCCCTCCCTTCCTTTCTGACTCCCCCCAACAGAAGGTACTCTGATATAGTCTTTACATTTGCTTCCATGATACACATAGATCCAAAATGAATGTCTTGAGAGAAGAAACAGATCCAAAAGGAAGAAAGAAAACATTAGATACCTAAATTACATAATACATAGGACAATTTTTAAAAATTGAAGATAATTATTTTTGGTCTTTGTTTAAACTCCATAGTTCCTTTTCTGGATACAGATGGTATTCTCCAACATAGATCCCCTAAAATTGTCCCCGATTATTGCAATGATGGAGTGAGCAAGTCCAGGGTTGATCATCACCCCATGTTGTTCTTATGGTGTATAATGTTCTGGTTCTGCTCATCTCATGCAGCATCAGTACATGCAAGTCTTTCCAAGTTTTTCTGAAATCCCAGTCCTCATGATTTTTTAGAACAACAGTGTTCTATCAGTGTATATGTATATACCAGTTTGTTCAGCCATTCCCCAAATGATGGGCATCCCCTCAATTTCCAGTTCTTTGCCACTACAAACAGAGCTGCAATGAATATTTTTGTATATATGGGATTTTTCACACCCTTTTACAACTGAAGATTTTAACATCTCTCCAGTATATATAGACTCAGTAGTGGTATTGCTGAATCAGAGGGGATGCCCCCCAAATTTGAATTTCTAATTCTCTTTCTGTCTCTAGTCCCCTCCTCTCCCAATGAGAAAACAAGAAAAATGATATAAATTATACATTTTTCAGAAGAAGAAATCAAAGTTTTCAATAGTAACAGAAAAAAATGCTCTAAATTAAGCTCTAGATTAGAGAAATTCAAATGAAAAAATTCTGAGGTACTATCTTATACCTATCAGATTAGCTAAACAACAGAAAAAAGAAATGATAACTACTGGAGGACATGTGGAAAAGGAGGTACACTAATATACCATTGGTAGATGGGAATGCTTAAAGCGCTAATATGTGCATACTCTTTGACCCAGGAATAGAACTGCTATATTAGTATCAAAGAAAAATAGCAAGGACCTATATGTATAAAAATATTTATAGGAATTCTTTTTGTGGTGGTAAAGTATTGGAACTTGAAGAAATACCCATCAATTGGGGAATGACTGAACAAACTGTGGCATATGATTGTGGTGGAATACTTCTGTGATATAAGAAATGATGAGCAGGATGGTTTCAGAGAAACCTTGGAAGATCGCTATTGATGCAAAGTAAAGTGAGCAGAACCAGGTTAAATTTGTACGTCATGACAAGAGTTTTATAAGGATGTTCAACTGTGAAAGATGTATCTGATCAAGACAATTCCAAAGGAACTATGATTAAAACTGCTATCCACCTCCAGAAAGAGACTAATGAACTCTGAGTGCAGACTGAGTCATACTTTTTCCCCACTTTCTATATATTTCTTTTTAAAAAGATTTTTGCAATATGACTAATATGGAAATGTTTTTCATGATTTCATGTGCATAATTGATATCATATTGCTTGCTCTCTCGAGTTGATAAAGAATGAAAAAAGGGGAGAATTTGGAATTCAAATTTTTAAAAAAAAATGAACACTGAAAATAAGAAATTGAAAAGTTGAAAAAAGAGAGTGTGGAGAGAAAGTCTATTTATTGTAGATTGCCTTTTTGAGGAATTTAGGTACAAAGCATAGAGGAGATAGGAGAATAGCAGGAATAGAAGGAGCAAGTGAGGGTATTTTTTAAGAATAAGGGAAACAGGATGGCTAGGTGGCTTAGTGGATAAAGCACCGGCCTTGGAGTCAGGAGTACTTGGGTTCAAATCCGCTCTCAGACACTTAATAATTACCTAGCTGTGTGGCCTTGGGCAAGCCACTTTAACCCCATTTGCCTTGCAAAAAAAAAAAACCTAAAAAAAAGAATAAGGGAAACATGGGTATCTTTTTAGGCAGTAGGACATGAACCAGTGCCAATGGAGACTCAATATATGTGAAGCAGGGGGCGGGGAGAAGAGAGGAAGTCATCTGCTAGAGGAGATGGAATGGAATGAAATCACTTAAGTAAAGGAGACGATAGGTTTGGTAAGGAGTAAAGCTACTTCATCATGTAAAACAGTTGAAGGAAAGTGGCAGAAGGCAGCTGAGTGACAGAAGAGAAAGAAGTGGAGAGAAGAAAGAGCTCATGGAGAATTGTTTCAATTTTTTTTAAATTTGGTAAAATATGGATCTCAACTGAGATAATGGTGGGGGTGGAGTCATGGGAGATTTGAGGAAAGATGAAAAGATTTGGAAGATTCTATTGGTTTCCATGTATCTACTTTACCTTGTTGTTGTAGAGTTGTTTCAGACATGTCTTTTTGTGATCCCATCTGGGATTTTGTTGGCAAAGAGGGTTGAGGAACTTGGTCAAGTCACATAGTTATTAAGTATCAGAAGTAGTATTTAAATTCAGGTCATCTGGACTCCGGCTTGGCATTCTATCCACTATGCCATCTGGCTATTTCTTTTTTTTATGTATCTTTAAATTTATTTTATTCTCATTTTGTACAAATTTTTTTTACATTAATAAAATATTCTTGTTTACAAGTAAACAAAATACCCCTCCTCCCCATGAATACAGATAGACTTGTTTGGGCGAAAAAAGTAAAGGGGAAAGAAAAAAATTAAAATAAAAAAAATAATAATAGTGATAATTGTAGGTATGGCCAGGTGGCGCAATGGACGAAACACCAGCCCTGGAGCCACGAGCACCCGAGTCCATATCCAGCCTCATAAACCCAACAATCACCCAGCCATGTGACATGCAAGCCACCCAATCCCCACTGCCCTGCAAAAACCAAAAAAAAGAAAGAAAAAAAAGACCCAAAATAAAATAAAATAGTAATAATAGTAGGGGTGGCTGGGTGGCAGACAGAGCATTGGCCCTTGAGCCAGGAGCACCTGGGTCCAAATCCGGCCCCAGACACCCAAAGATCACCCCGCTATGTGGCCCCAGGTAGGCCATCCAGCCCCACTTGCCCTGCACCCTCCCCCAAATAATAATAACAAAAAATGTGCTTGAGTCTTTGTTCCAACACCAACAACTCTGTCATGGGTGGATCTCATTCTTTATGATAAGTCCATCACAAAAGTTATTTCCATATTTTTCCACCGTTGCTATTGCTGTTTGCAACTCCCTCCTTTCTTATTTCTCCACTACCATGTACTCTATTTTCTCTCTCCTTTCACTATGACTCTGCTGTAGGGTCGCTGAGTGGCGCAGCAGACAGATCCCTGGTCCTGGGGCCAAGAAGCCCTGAGCCCCCCTACCACCCCTTAGGCCCAGAATCCACTCGGCCCTGTGGTCCTTGGCAGGCCTTCCATTCCCATCCCCTTGCAAGAAGAAAGAAAATGTGTTATATCTGGCCACTCTTCCCCCATGGTCCATCCTCTCCTTCATTCACATCCCCACCCCTTCCCCCTGCTCCTCCCTCCTTCTTACTCCAGATGTCTATACCCCATTGAGTATATTTGCTGTTTCCTCTCCTAGCCATCTCTGATGAGAGCAAAGGTTCCCTCATTCCCCCTTGCCTCCCCCCTTCCATATCATTGCAATAGCTCATTGTAATAAAAAAAAATCTTATTATATGAAATATCTTGGCGTATTCCCCCTCTCCTTTTTCTTTCTCCCATTCCATTTCCCTTTTTTTCTATTGACTCCATTTTTACACCATATTTTATCTTTGAATTCAGCTTTCTCCTGTGCTTCAACTATAAAAGCTCTCTCTACCTGCTCTATTAACTGAGAAGGTTCATATGAGTATTATCAGTGTCATTTTTCTATGCAGGAATACATGCAGTTCATTCTCATTAAGTCCCTCATATTTCCCCCCTCTTCTCCAATCTCCATGCTTCACCTGAGTCCTGTATCTGAAGATCAAACCTTCTGTTCAGCTCTGGCCATTCCAAAAGGAACCTTTGAAATTCCCCTGGTTCATTGAAAGTCCATCTTTTTCCCTGGAAGAGGACATTCAGCCTTGCTGGGTAGTTCATTCTTGGCTGCATTCTAAGCTCTCTTGCCTTCCGGTATATTGTATTCCAAGCCCTACGAGCTTCCAATGTAGCTGTTGCTAAGTCCTGTGTGATCCCAACTGCAGTTCCACGATATTTGAACTGTGTCCTTCTGGCTGCTTGTAATATTTTCTCTTTGACTTGGGAGTTCTGGAACTTGGCTATAATATTCCTAGGGGTTGGTTTTTTGGGATCTCTTTCTCTGGGGGATCGGTGGATTCTCTACATTTCTATTTTGCCCTCTGCTTCTAGAATATCAGGGCAAGTTTCCTGTAGTAATTCTTTGAAAATGATGTCAAGGCTCTTTTCCTGATCATGACTTTCAGGTATTCCAATAATTTTTAAATTATCTTTCCTAAGTCTGTTTTCCATATCAGTTCTTTTTTTCGATGAGATATTTCACATTTTCTTCTAATTTTTCATTTTTTTGGTTTTGAAGTATTGATTTCTGATTTCTGTTAAATTCATCAATCTCCCTGAATTCTATTCTTTGTCTGAAGGATTTGTTCTCCTCAGAGAGTTTTCTTATCTCTTTTTCCATCTGGCCAATTTTGCTTTTTAAAGCATTCTTCTCCTCAATATCTTTTTGAACTGTTTTATCCATTTGACCTAAGCTGGTTTTTAGCATGCTATTTTCTTCAGCATTTTTTTTGGATTTTCTTGACTAAGCTGCTGACTTCATTTTCCATGTTTTTCCTGCATCTCTCTCCTTTCTTTTCCCAGTTTTTCTTCCAACTCCCTCATTTGATTTTCAAAGTCTTTTTTTGAGCTCTGTCATAGCCTGAGCCCAATTTCTGTTTTTCTTGGTGTCTTTAGATGCAGGAGCTTGTGCTTCCTCATCTTCAGACTGAGTATTTTGGTCCTTCTTGGGCTCATTTACAAAATATTTCTCAATAGTCTTCTTTTTGTTTCTCTGTTTGCTCATTTTCCCAGCCTGGGCCTGGTTTGGGGTGTTTCTTGAGCTTTTGGGACACTCCCACAAGGGTCTCAGTGTGTGAGGCTCTGTCCTCCCTCCTGGTCTGTGAATGACCATAAGCACCTCCCTCTGCCTCGGGGCTGAGGTGGGGGGGGACCTGCTGTTCTATGGGGGGGCCTAGACTGCGATCAGGATCTGAATGTGGTCAGAGCCCCAGACTCCTGTTCCAGAGGCAGAGGACAGAGCTCTGCAGTCTGTCTTCACTCCCCTCCCTCAGCTCAATGGGCTCGTGCCCTGGGGGCTCCTGCTTACCAGCTTCACCTGCTTCTGTTTCCTCGATCAGGGCTGGGGACTTTGTGCCAGGTGCTCCTCGGGGTGCAGCTCAGGAGACTCCCCTGCTACTGTGAGCTGAGACTCCCAGCGCCCTGGGGCTGCCTCCGGGAGGCTGAGGTTCTTTGGCACTGGCGGGCCACCCCTCTGGCAGGCCGCCTCTCCAATCCCGGGGAGCAGAGCCTTTCTGCTCTTTTCCAGGTTACCTTGAGTAGGAGAACTGCCTCACTGGGACCCTTTGTGGGTTCTGTCTCTCGAAAGTTTAGTTAGAGTCCTTAGCTGATGAATTTTATCAGAGAGCTCCTAAGACTGGATCCCTTCTTGTCGCCATCTTGGCTCCGCCCTCTGGCTATTTCTACAATAATTTAACTTCCTAAACTTTTTTGAAGATCTATATTTCCAAAATTGTGATAAGTTCTGCTAAGAGCAAAAGAACTAGGGTTTGTTTTTCTGGGGTTTTTTTTGGTAGCACTCTTGTTCTTGTAGATACCAGATCTCACTAACTTAATAAAGAAAAGGATGAACCCTAAGATCCTCCTTTCATTATTCCATTCAGTCAATAATTGCTCTCTTGGAAGCAGAAAAACAGAAATATAATGTGGCAAAGATAGGATGCTTTTTTTTTAAATGAAGAGAAAATTTGTAAATCATGGTGGGGGGGAGTATGACATTCTTTTGGAGACCTCTTGTTAGGTTCATATGGCAATATTAATGGCTACTTTTTAAGTATGTTTTTTCAATTGTTTTCAAATCCATCTAATTGTGTTACTGTCTAATCTACTACTTTCCATATTTCCACAAGAATAGTATAAAATGCTTTGTCTAAAGTTTTGCTCAAATATTGTAAATCCATATTTTACTATAATATTATAATCCACAGCATTTCCTGGATCTAACAGATAATTCTGTTAATAAAGGAAATAATGAAGTCATGGTGGATCTTTATCATCACTACTTCCATTTCTAGATATTTGCCAACTATCTGTTACATGATCCATTCTAGAATTCTGCCAGGCAGTGAAGTCAAACTCACCGACCTATGGTTTACAGATCCATTCTTTTCACCTTTTTTGGAAAGTTGGTACTTCTGTACTTCTCCAATTCTCTAGCCAAGTTCTACCAACAAATTCAGAGTCAGTCCTTTAAAAATGGAAATTAACTGGGAAGTCTAAAATAATGAAGGATAAGATTAGGGAACAATGATTAAAATATCAATTGTTAGCTATAAAGATTAGTTTCCTTATTGATAGTTTCCTTGCCAGAAATATGGGATTTAGGTTTATTTTAATTAGGTTTTTTTTTGCAAGGCAATGGGGTTAAGTGGCTTGCCCAAGGCCACACAGCTAGGTATTATTAAGTATCTGAGGCCAGATTTGAACTCAGGTACTCCTGACTCCAGGGCCAATGCTCTATCCACTGTGCCACCTAGCTGTCCCTGGATTTAGGTTTATTTTAAAAATAAAAACTTTTGCTTCCTTACTATAAGAGTGTGAAGATTTCACTGAATGCGTCTTATGAAAATGAAAAATCAGGAGATTGTCTTCAAAGGAGTAGGATGTCAGTTCCCTCCATGACCCTGCTTTAAATTTTTATTTTTTATTTATTTATTTTTTTAGTTTTAGTTTTTGCAAGGCAATGGGGTTAAGTGGCTTGCCCAAGGCCACACAGCTAAGTCATTATTAAGTGTTTGAGACGGGATTTGAACCCAGGTACTCCTGACAAGGCTGGTGCTTTATCCACTGCGCCACCTAGCCGCACAGACCCTGCTTTAAATTAAAGGACATTCAGGACATTCTTATTATACAATAGGCTCTCTTGAAGCAGATTTTATTACCTAACTGATTAATTAACTCACAAAGAAATATCTATAAACCAATCTTTAGCTTTTAATAATAAAGCGTATGGTTCACTTACCCTCTTTGGAAGATGGTTTACTTGAACTCCTCTTTCCCATTGCAATCTCCTCTAACAGATTTCGAATCTCAGTGTCATACTCTATCCATTCTGGGATAATCCGGACAGCAGCTTTCAATTTAGGTTCTTTGGTTTTGGGATTATTGCACTAAAAGGTTAAACAAAATATGAAAAAGTCAATCTCTAGGAAATATGTTTGCAAAACTGCTGTGATAAAAGAGCAACTGTGATAGCTTATCTACAAGCAGAGCCCTACCAAATTTGGAAATACTGAATCTAAATCACATGAAATATGATCAAATCAGATTGGGAGAAGGTATAATCTGAGAGAAAGAGTACAATAGAGGTGCTCTACTGTAGAGTAGAGGAGTCAATAGTTCAACTTCATCAATCCAGGTCACTAGTTATCTGAATCTCTTAACCTGTCTGAAACTCACTTTTCTCATTTGTAAAAATGAAGGAGTATATAAATTTTGATCCTAAGGTTTTTTTAATAATAGTTTTTGCTTTTAGTTAAAAAAATACGTAATCTAATTTTCTTTTAAATGATTTCTAAGTATTATTGGCTCAAATGGAAATTTAAAAAATGTTTACAACAATGCCAATGGTTCTGATACTTGACAAATTGTCATATACAAACTGTTTTGACAGAAGTTCTAAACATATCAACACTTCATAAAAACATAGTAGATTATAGAAAAAACATAGCCATATGAAATATACATGTGTATGTAGGCAATTAGGTGACATAGTGGATGAAGTGTTGGATCTAGAGTCAGGAAGATTCATTTTTCTAGTTTCCTCATCTATAAGATGAGTTGGAGAAGGAAATGGCACATCACTTCAATATCTTTCCACAAGAAAACCCCCAAATGGGTCATGAATAGTTGGACATGACTGAAAAATGATCAACAACTATAAATATACATTTTTAAAAAATTTTTACCTAAGACTTTTGAATACTCCAAAAATTCCTATGCAATAGCATTTTTGTGTGTGTGTGTGGTAGAAAAAATTGTGAACAGGTAGATGCCTCTAATTGAAAAATGTCTAAACAAATTGTGCAGTTAGGAGTCATAGAGTATTGGAGTATTACAATGCTGGGAAAAAAGATGAATATGAAAAATTCAGAAGACCATGGGAAGACTTGCATGAACTGATGCAGAGTGAAGTAAGCAGGGCAGGAAAACAATATATAGAATGAATGAATGAATGAATGAATGAATGAATGAAAGAAATAGAAATAGAAAAAACCTGAATATTGCATAAGGACCGGTTTGAACCTGGAGAAGAGTTGAGAAAATGTGTGTTTTTTTTCCTTCGTTGCACAGATGGGAGGCAATAAGTTGGAATATTGCATATACTATCATACTGGATTTTTGTGTTAACTGGTTTTATTTAATTTTTCCCTCTTTTACTTTTTTAAATCTTTGATTTAAGAGACAGCTTGTAACAATAGAAAATATTTTCAGCATGTAAAATGTAGGAAATATATTCAGAAATTAATGTGATATAAAGACAAAAGGTATCAATAAATTTAAAAAAATTCTATGCAATTTGAATAGTTAATGGTACCTCAAAAAAAAAGCATACCATTAGCATGTGATTTTTTTTTTTTAGGTTTTTGGCAAGGCAAATGGGGTTAAGTGGCTTGCCCAAGGCCACACAGCTAGGTAATTATTAAATGTCTGAGACCGGATTTGAACCCAGGTACTCCTGACTCCAAGGCCAGTGCTTTATCCACTACGCTACCTAGCTGCCCCAGCATGTGATTTTTGCACAAATCATGCTACTTCTTTAAATCTCAGTTTGTTCTTCTAAAAAGTAAAGGAGTATGACTAGGTCATCCTTAAAAATTTTAAATATTCCATGATACTGGATGATCTATAACAATTATTTTAGCTCTTTATTGATCAGAAAATTTTATTTTTATTTTATTTTTTTTAGGTTTTTGCAAGGCAAACGGGGTTAAAGTGGCTTGCCCAAGGCCACACAGCTAGGTAATTATTAAGTGTCTGAGACCAGATTTGAACCCAGGTACTCCTGACTCCAGGGCTGGTGCTTTATCTGCTATGCTACCTAGCTGCCCCTAGATCAGAAAATTTAAACCAAATAGTTGACAGACTGTATGTATTCTCTGGATTTCTTATATACTTTCTGGGGAAACAAAAGATATATTTACATTTAAAAAGTTTTTTTTTACCCCTACCTGTTAAAAACTTTTAAGCCATATGACAATTAACAATATCTGAGGCTACTGAATATGTGCTACAGCTGAGTTGTCAAACTACTGTCTTCAGAAAAGACTATCTACAAGCTCATATATAGGTATTCTCACTCATTGATGCTCTCAAATCTTCATGGAAAAATAGAACCTTGCTCCTAAGTAATGTCAGTCAGAGATGGATCTTTCTCTTTATATAAGCAACTACAAATTAGACTCAAAATATACTTTAGCCAAGTTCCACTCTGCTGTGAAGGTTTCTGGAACTGAGCACTCTTAAGAACTGTTGCTCCCGGCTCTCTACAGACATGGCAGCTGACAAAACATACGAAGAGCCATCACAGTCTCCTACATTCTTCCCTAGACCTAGTCAGCAATGTCTATGGGTGGATATGTAAGTGATTTTCTGGGTTTTTCTTTCACTTTTTATAAGGGTCTGGTAGGAACACCATCTTAGATCAAAACATAGAGACCTGTTATTGTTGGACAATGAACAGGAGCCACTCTTCCGTTCTCTAGTCTCTGAAATTTTCTCAAATCTGTTGCTGTTGGTCAATCATGCAGTCATGTCTGACTTTTTGTGACCCTATGGGGTCATACAGTCTTTAAGGTTTTCTTGGCAAAAATAATGGGGTAGTTAAAAGAGGTAAACTGACTTGCCCAGAGTTGTACAGTTAATAAGTTTCTGAAACTGGATTTGATCTCAGGTCTTCCTGATTCTAGTGAGCCACCCAGCTGCTTCCTCACAAATCTAGGCTAATATTGAAAGCCCTTTATAATCTAGGCCTCTCCTGTCTTTCCAAACCTCACACCTCATTTCCTCCATATACTCTTCAGTCCGATGATACTCTCCCTCCTTGTTGTTCTATGTATAATATATTCTTTTTTCTCAGCTCTGGGCATTTTGTCTGCTTGTCTTCTGGGCCTGGAACACTCATCAATTCAACTACTGGCTTCCTTTAAATCTCAGGCAAAATCCCCCTTAATTTTAGGGCATTTACTGCTATTTCTTATTTATCTTGCACATGGATTGCCTAGGAGTATGTTTTCATGTTATCTCCCTTGTTAAGACTGTTAGTTCCTTGAGGGCAGGGACTGTCTTTCATCTCTTACTGTACCCCTTAACACAAAAAAATTAATTAAAGAATATTAGTAAAAAAAAAGAATATTAGTGAAATAAACATTAATAGACAGAATTATGCTGCCTGGCCTCACTGGGGAAATTCATACTACAGGCTTATTAGTATAGTATTTAACAAGAATAATTAACTCTAAGAATTCCAAGTATATGAGCATTTATGCTTTGTTGCTAGTGATGGTCTTTCCTTTATACCCCTTATATTGACTAATTTAAATCAATATATCACATTGAGCAACGAAGAAAAAAATCCAAGAAAACAGTTGTGCCATGCCATTGTAAAATCTACACAAATTACCAATTTTTTTTTTTTTTTTAGGATTTTGCAAGGCGAATGGGATTAAGTGGCTTGCCCAAGGCCACACAGCTAGGTAAATATTAAGTGTTTGAGGCTGGATTTGAATTCAGGTACTCCTGACTCCAAGGCTGGTGCTCTATCCACTGTGCCACCTAACTGTCCCCAAATTACCAATATTTTAATATTTCCATTTATTCCCTTCAGTAGCCTGGATAGGTGTGCCTTTTAATTCTGGTTTATTCTTACCTGTGTCCTTACATATATTATACATACAAGATGAATCCAAATTGTTTAAGGTCTTTCCCCAGATTAAACTGTTCAAGTATGGGGGGATTCCTTTTAAGTAACTTTTTTTCTTATATAAATATTTTATTTGTTTTCCAATTACATACAATGAAAGTTTCTACCAATCATTATTTTTGCAAGGTTTTGAGTTTTACAATTTTTCTTTCTCCCTTCCCCCCTCTCCCCAAGAGAAGGCACTCTGATATAGGCTTTATATTTGCATTCATGATAGGCACAGATTGAAATTGAATGTGCTGTGAGAGAAGAATCAGAATCAAAAAGAAGAAAGAAAACATTAGAGATAGCAAAATTACATAATACATAAGACAACTTTTAAAAATTGAAGATAATAATCTTTGTTCTTTGTTTAAACTCCACAGTTCTTTCTCTGGATACAGATGGTATTCTCCATCAAAGATACCCTAAAATTATCCCTGATGATTGCACTGATGGAATCAGCAAGTCCATTAAGTCCATGCTGTTATTAGGGAGTACTTCTGGTTCTGTCCTTCTGGTTCTGCCCATCTCACTCAGCATCAGGTCATGCAAGTCTTTCCAGGCTTCTCTGAATTCCCATCCCTCCTGGTTTCTAATAGAATAATAGTGTTCCATAACATACATATACCACAAATTTGTTCAGTCATTCTCTAGTTGATGGACATTTACTCAATTTCCAATTCTTTGTCACCACAATATTTTTGTACATGTGGGATTTTAAACTACTTTTCATCATTTTTTCAGAATACAGATTCAGTAGTGGTAATGTTGAATCAAAGCGGATTCACAGTGTTATTGCCCTTGGGATATAACTCCAAATGCTCTCCAGAAAGGTTCACAGGTCTATCAATTAGTGTCCTAGCTTCTTTTAAATATTTTTTAAAAAATGTTTTTTCAGACTCCTAGTAAATTATGGTTCTATTATTACTATCCAGAGTGAGAAAAAAACAGAATAGCAAAAATGACTTACAAATTCAGAAATTCCTGGACATTTTGTGATAGATGAAGGTCCTGAGGCCTTCCCGAGATGTTCCCCTAGATGGTCTGTGGTCACCAATATAGTGCAAAGACTCTACCAGGACTGGTCTTTCAGCCTTGTTGTGGTAGGACCAGACTTCTTTCTTTTCTATATTTCTATATTTCTACATATATGTTTGCCTCAGAGATACAGTGAAACTTACCAGATCAATTATTTTGGCCTTTTTTTTTGATTCATCATCACACCATGTTTCACACCACAACCACTCTTGAGGAAGAGACTTAATGGCAACCTGATGAATCATACTATTGGGTAGGTCCTATTAAAAAGATAAGATCAAAATTAGATATATAATACCTATGATATCGGCAAATAAATAAAGTCATATTAAGCAGGATAATGAAGTAAAAAAGATAGTACAAAGTCATTTTGCAATGTATCAGACTCTCTGAATCATATCTGGGGTTTTCTTGGCAAAGATACTAGTGTGGTTTGCAATTTCTTCTCCAGCTCATTTTTTTTTAGGTTTTTGCAAGGCAAATGGGGTTAAGTGGCTTGCCCAAGCTCACAAAGTTAGGTAATTATTAAGTGTCTGAGGCTGGATTTGAACTCAGGTACTCCTGACTCCAGGGCCAGTGTTCTATCCACTGTGCCAACTAGATGCCCCCTCTAGTTCATTTTTACAGTTTGGGAACCAAGGCAAACAGAGGCTAAATGACTTGTCCAGGGCACACACTTAGTAAGTATTTGAGTTCAAATTTAAACTCAAGTCCTCAGCACTCTATCCACTATGTCTCCTAGCTCCCCAGTAGTATATAAGTACCAAAATAATATATAAACGGCAGTTTTGTTTTTTAAATACTTGAATAATTTTCTTTAATACAAATTTTGCTGAAAAGTTGCTCCTATTTTTTCTCTATAATGGGCAGCACATTCATTAACTAAATTTGGACTAAGTAACTTCCTTAGAAATTTAATTTTAGGGGCAGCTAGGTGGTGTAGTGGATAAAGCACCAGCCTTGGAGTCAGGTACCTGGGTTCAAATCCGGCCTCAAACACTTAATAATTACCTAGCTGTGTGGTTTTGGGCAAGTCACTTAACCCCATTGCCTTGTAAAAAAAAACCACCTAAAAAATAGAAAATAAACAAATCATTAAAAATAATCTGCTAATATTGCTATTAAGGGCATTTGAATAAAGATATTCAAAGATTCAGATACAGACAATGAACATAGGTAAGAATATATATTATTAAATGTGCTTGAAAACTGATAATATTTAATTTACATATTCAAGTGTTTGGCCTTTATAAAAGAAGGGAAGAAGAAATAGAGAAGGAGGAAGAGGGAAAAGGGGAAGGATAGTTGAAGGAAATAGGAGAGAGAAGGAGAAAGGGGAAAAAAGAAAAAGGAGAAGAAAAAAGGAAGAAAGAAGAAGGAAGAAAAGAGTTCATAAGCAAGCTTGCAGCTAGTATTTGAGTGGAGTTGAAAAGAGAAAGATGTCTAGAGAGGAATTCTTACCCAAAGACAGAAAGTGGGGTTTTCTATACATCTTCTCCTAGCTATCCCAGAGGGACCTCTTCCCCAGCCCCGACCACTGCTAGATGTGGGAGCTACATCTATGTGTGAGTACATACACACACACACACACACACACACACACACACACACACACACACACACAAACACACACACACACACCGACACATATAAACATGCATATATATGTATACAAACATAAACACATACATGAATGTTGTTCAGTCATGTCTGACTCTGCATGATCCTATTTGGGGTTTTCTTGGCAAAGACACTGGAGTGTTTGTTATTTCCTTTTCCACTTAATTTTACAGATGAAGAATTGAAGCAAACAGGGTTAAGCGACTTGCCCAGGGTCCCCACAGCTAGTAAATGTCGGAAGCCAGAATTTGAACTCTGGAGGGAGAGTTTTCCTGATTCCAGGTTTGTCACTCTATGTACTGTGCCACCTAACTTCCCTCATGTCCATGTATACATATTTTGGAAAAAAAATTAAACTCTTCCCTTCATGGAGGTTTATTTCTAGTCTTTTACTCCTTTTACTCCTATATTCCTATTTTCCAGGCAGGCAGCTGGAGAAATGCAGAGTCCATCACTAATGTAATATGGAGTTGGTACATACAGGCTAAGCAACTGTACTTCCAGCCTTATTAGGATCTCTTTTTAGCATATTGACATTGCCCATTTCTTGAATATTCTTCCAGCTATTTAAATTGTTTGTTATTTCTTTGAGGAATATTTTGTAACTGAATCTATTTAAGTCTTTTATGTGCTTTAGTAGGTTGATTCTCAGGTATAGTATAGTTATTTAGTAGGGATTTCCCTTTCTATTACTGCTTTTAACTTTGTTATTCTTATATAGAAATGCTGTTGATTTGGGGGGGGGATTTATTTTGTTATCTGCAACTCTGCTGAAGCCTCAATTAGCAGTTTTGTTGGTTTCCTAGGGTTCTCCAAGAATGCTATCATATTATAAGAAAACTGGAAGTTTCATCGCCTCTTTAACCATATCTATGTCTTTTATTTCCATCTCTTACCTTATTGCTGTTCCTAGTATTCCCAGAGATATATCAAATAATATAGGGGAAAGTAGGCATTTTTGCTTCCTCTATTTATTGGAAAAACTTGTACTGTATCTTCATTGCATCTGATATTTGCTTTTGGTTTTAAGATAGATACTTTTTATACTATAATAAAAGGTCCCTCTAAGTCTACACTTTTCATCAATTCTCTTTTTATTTGTTGTTAATGTATGTAATATATGTTTTCTCCTGAGGACTGCTTTTGGTACAATACAGAAATTTTGATGTGTTGTTTCATCTTATTTTACATAGTTATTGTTTCTACAATTTGTTCTTTGATACATTCACTAGGATTTCATTGTTTTAATTTGTTTTGTTAATGTTTTAATTTGGGTCCATGTCTTTTATTTGTGATCTCTGAACCAATTAAAATTTTTTTATAGGATATATTAACTATTCATGCCTTTTTACATTTATTTGCAGTATCCTTGTGCCCCAGTAAGTGCTGATTTTTATAAAAGTATCATGTGGTATCCTTTAAAATTAAAAAAAAAACTGAGTTCTTAAAGTTATTCTCTTCTAGGATAAACCTATTTGATGCACATTAAATTTTATCATTTGTTTTTTTCTTAAATTTTCTTCAAAAACATCAGTTCATTTAGTTGCTGCATCCTCTTCTCCATGTAATTTAACAATATTCATTTGATTTTTAAGACAACTAAATCAATCAACATTTGCAGTAAAAATTTCTGCTCTACACATTTCATTTCCATTTTTTTTCACTGCTTTAAATAAATTTGAAACTTTTTGTCCAAATGACTGTTCTGCCAAGAGGAATGCAATTTTAAAAAAATATTGCAGTCTTCAATCCACACAGCTAATAGATACTTCATTTCTACCATTGTAACATTTCCATTCTTTGTAGTTTACAGAATACAAAAAGCTGATATGTATTTTATAATATCTTATACCATAGATTCAGGCATTTCAACATCTAGTCCTGTTTTAAAGTTACCATGGACATTTAATTACATTAAATGTTTTTAAAAATTAACAATAACTCATTCTTTTGCAATGGCAGTATTTCCATCTGAAATAGAATACCTATTTTCCATTTGATTAAGGGTACCTAAAAAACAAACACAATTATTGGTGATAGCAGCAGCTTATCACACTATCACAATTATAGACAAATGCACACTGACAACTCAGTAGCATTTTAAAATCCTTGATTAGTTCACACAAGTGACATTAACTGAATTTTTGCAGGCCTGAGAATTTTTTAGTTCTTCTAAAATTTCTTGTACAATAATTCTTGACTTCTGTTTTCTCAGCAGTTATGCTGGGTAATTTTGGGTTTCATCAATATTTTATAATAAGCCAGGTTAATCTCCTTCGGGAGCAAACATTTACAAAATATTTGTGTGTAATGCATTGTTCTAGACCCCGAGGAAACTATGGTAAAAATTAATACAGTCTCAATGAGTCTATAGTATATTAGAAGAATATGATACATGCACAGATATAAAAATATACAGAGAAGTAACTTGGCTACAAGAGGATAAATTTCATCTTGCCAAGTTTTATCTTACCCCTCTAAACTCAGTAAAATGAAGCTCCAATATTGAGAATAGGAATTTTGTCATTCTAACCCACAAAACAGGTAGAGAAGGGAGAATGGTGCTGAGGAAGAAGCAGTACACCCAAGAAAGACTAGATGCCCCATAGCCTATGCTGGCTAGCAAGACTGGCTCAGCTAAGGGTCTGATGACCCACAAAAGATATGAAATAGTTCCAAGCTCTGGGTTATGTTGGCAAAGAATCCAGAGGATATGTGATAAGGAAGGCATGAAGTTGTCAGGTTTCACTGTATTGATTTTAAAATAATGTTTTCTCACCAATTCAAAGCTAAATGAAATGGATATAAGGACCTCCACTTGTCTTTATAGATTTATTTCAATTGTGTCTTCACATACTCATGTTCCATCATTTTGTTTATCTGTAACTTTTACATATTCTGTTTCCCTTCAAGTACTTCCCTCCCCTTAATAATTTTATACTGAAAGCTAGAAATTCTCAGTGTAAGAGTTAAAGTATTTATGACAAAATTTATGAAGTGCTATATAAGGGAGTTATTCTGTCTATATAAAGTAGTGGCACTAAGAAATTATACCTTTAAGCACTCTTAATTTTATACTTTAAGACAAATTTTTGCACTTGTCTTTGCTATACATGTTATGTAATGAGAATTTGAGGAAAATATTTTTCTTTTGGTAAAGAGAAATATGACTCCATAAGAAAGAAATCTATTTTTTACGATTTTAATAAGGGAATATTAGAGAAAGGGAAGCAATTTCATTATAGTGTCATATCATAACAAGGGTCAAAAAATTCTAGACTGTATGTAAGTATTAAACCAACTTTTATGAGTTTGCTATTTTTTTGTAGACTTTGTTAAAAAAGATATTTTGATACAAAACTCATTTTATTTAGTCACAGAAATGATTTAGCAAATAGATTTAATTTCTGAAGTACATTTATAACACAAAAAACATAGTTAAAAAAACACAGGCCATAAGAAACAGAAATAACTGCAAAACTTTATAAAAGATATTCAATTATCAGGATCAAATGTGAAGATAATGTATCAGACTAAAGAAGGAAGGGCATCTAATATTCTTCCCTCTTAGTTTCTAGCCTCAATTCATAATAAACTTTTAAATCAAGATGTAATAAGAGCTAGGTTTAATTGTAGTTTATTCCATTTTTATTTTTGTATTTGTTTTTACCAGACTTGACATTTCACAGGACACTTCTAGCGTTGAAAACTCCTTCTACCAATGCAGATGAGTACTTTATCATTTATCATCTTAGAGAGTTTCCAGGGACACAGAGATATCAAGTGACTTCTCCTGCATCACAGAGACCTTATGCATCAGACGTGGGACTTGAATCTTGATGTTTCTGTATTCAAGGATATCTCTGTATGCAATATATCACATTGCATCTGTTTTTTTAATGTGTTCCTAAAGTGATGTTTTATTTTGCTCAGATTTTCTTATATTATAAATGCCACATGCTCTAACTAAATCTGGATATAATTTATTAAACCAGTACTTACCTGATCTAGGTTGGACAGACTGTTCGGGTCCTGACTAAGAGCCTGGTACTGACCTCTAAGTCTATCTCCAGCTGCAATTTTTCTGAATTTCTTGAGATCAACAACATATAACGCACTGAAAAAAAGAAAATATTCCTTAGTCTATGTTGTTATTATTTATACATATGGTTTGCTGGGACCTAGAGAGCCTAGAATCTCACTGTCTTTTCTTAGCTTCCCTTTGAATTCAACAGGGTTAAATGATACCTTAGTATTTTCTCTGCTGTGGATAGAGCATTAAATTTTAGGTCAAGAAGACATGAGTTCAGGGGTGGCTAGGTGGTGCAGTGGATAAGCACTAGCCCTGGAGTCAGGAGTACCTGGGTGCAAATCCGAGCTCAGACACTTAATAATTACCTAGCTGTGTGGCTTTGGGCAAGCCACTTAACCCCATTTGCCTTGCAAAAAACCTACAAAAAAAAAAAAGAAAAAAGAAAAAAGAAGACATGAATTCAAATCTTATCTCAGATACTTATTTGCTGGGAAAGTCATTTAACAACCTTTCGAAGCTTCCATTTTCTTTATTACTGGCGTGTCTGTGTCTGTGTGTGTCTGTGTATGTGTACTTGACAGTTTCTAAGATTCCTTTCAGCTCTAAATATATCATTCTATTACTTGTGGAGACAACCTTATGCGAACTATTGTTCACCAAAAATGCTCATAAGGTTCTGTTCTTGCTAACAGGAAATTTAAATCAGTGTCACTGAGAAAAGAGAATGAAAAATTCAAGTGTCCTCATGTTTACTCTAGCATATTCAATAAAGTATTGTGAGAATTTACTAATATTATATTTTTTCATAAATTTCCCAGTCATTAGCAAAGTTACTATCTGAATAAAACACATATTGATGCAAGAGTGAAAAACTATAATTTTTCTTACCTGATGTGGTATTTTCTTTTTACTAGATGGGAAGCCCAATATCCTGATTTCCAGAAACGGTATCCATCCATTTCAGGTCGACTATCACAAAATGGTGTGTAACCATATGGTGCTCCACCAAGATCAAAATCTCTAAGCTCTTTTAGGTCTGTTCTCACAATCTACAAGATTAGAATATAAATTTTTAAAAATCTGTAGATTATAAGAATATATTGACCCTGTAAATCTGCATTGTAAATCAATCATCTTGTGTTAGAGACTTCTACTTAGAAGAGAACTTAAAATATCATATAGCTTCAGTTTTGACAAATGTCCCCAAAATAAAATTTGAAGTCAGTTAAAATATTCCAAGAGATCAGAAATAGAAAGTACTTCAAAGGCCATTTAATCTAATTCATGCCTGAAAAAGAATCCTTTCTACAGCATCCTTGTTAAGTAGTCATTTGGTATCTACTTGAAGACCTTTACTTAAAGGGAATCCAATACTTCCAGAGATAACCCAGCCCCTTCTGGTAACTCAAATTGTTAGGAATTTTTTCCTTACATTAAGCTTAAATCTTCTTTACAATTTCTTACCATTGTTCCTATGACAAATTCTTAATTCTTCTTTCTACTATTTTTTTTTTGGCAAGGCAATGGAATTAAGTGACTTGCCCAAGGTCACACAGCTAGGTAATTATTAAAAGTCTGAGGCTGCATTTGAACTCAGGTCCTCCTGACTCCAGGGCCTGTGCTCTATCCACTGCACCACGTAGCTGCCCCTCTGCTATTTAAAAATAACAAATTTAACTTTTGTTTTTCTGGAGAAGAACAACATCTTCCTTCCTAGGACCTTTGCAGATGATTTGTTTAAAATACTCAGATTAGTTTATTTGCCCATTTAGTCAAACAATATTGCTTTTGCTGTATACAAAGTTCTCTTGGTTCAGCTCATTTCACTCTTTATTATTTCATGCAAGTCTCTCCTTATTTTTCTAAAATCAACCTGTTCATCATTTCTTAAGAGTATTCTAGGATTCTATTCCAATTATATATACCAGAACTTGTTTAGTCATTCCCCAATTGATTGGTGTCCCCTCAATTTCCAATTCTTTGCTACCATAAAGAGAGTTGCTCTAAATATTTGAGTACACATAGATTCTTTTTCTTTTTCCTTGTTCATCTTGGGAAACAGATTAATATTGGTATTACTGAGCCAAATTTACATAGATTTATAACTCTTTGGGAATAATTCTAGAATTTTCTCCAAAATGACTAGATCAGTTCACAGTTTCATGAACAGTACATTAGGGTCCCAATTTTTAGACATCCCCTTCAATATCTGTCATTTTCTCCTATTATTTTAGTTATTCTGACAAATGTCAGATGATATCTCAAAGTTGTTTTAATTTACATATTTCTAATCAATAATTATATAGAACATTTTTTCAGATACTATATAATACTTTAATTTCTTCACTGAAAAACTGCCTGTTCATATCCTTTGACCATTTATCAATTAGACAATGACTCATATTCTTATAAATTTGACAATGTTTTTTATTTAGTTGAGATATGAGACCCTTATCTAAGTTACTGTCTTTAAAAATTCCCTCAAATTTTCTACTTTCCTTCTAATCTTGGGTATACTGGTTTTCTTTGTATAAAACTTTTTAAATTTAATGTAAGCAAAATTATTCATTTTACATCTCATAATGCTCTCTATCTCTTATTCATTCACAAATTTTTCTTTTATCCATAAGTCTGAAAGGTAATATGTTTCACATTGTTTTAATTTACTAATATTTTCCCTTCATAGCTAGGTCATATATGCACTTTGACCTTATCTTGGCAGCTAGAAAGCTAGAAAGAAAATGGCAAACCACTCCAGTATCTTTGCCAAAAACTCCAAAAGGATTCACAGAATTGGAAATGACTGAACAATAACAACTAATCTATATTTGATAAATGCAAAGATCAAAGGCTTTTAGAACAAGAACTCACTGTTGATAAAAATTTTGGGAAAAATAGAAAGCAGTTTGCTAGAAAACTAAACCAACTAAAACCAAGGCCAACTGACCTTTCACATCATATAACAGATAAAGTCAAAATGGATACATGATTTAGATGTAAAGGGTGATATAATAAGTAAATTAGGGGAGTATGGAAAATTTTACTTATTGTGTCTTTCGGTAAGGGAACACTATGTATGACCAAACATAAGATAGAAAGCATTATGGGATGGAAATGAATTATTTTGATGGCATTAAATTAAAAAGGTTTAGCAGAAACAAAACCAATGCAATCAGGATTAGAAAGTAAGAAGAAAGGGGCAGCTAGGTGGCGCAGTGGATAAAGCACTGGCCCTGGAGTCAGGAGTACCTGGGTTCAAATCTGGTCTCAGACACTTAATAATTACCTAGCTGTGTGGCCTTGGGCAAGCCACTTAACCCTGTTTGCCTTACAAAAACCTAAAAAAAAAAGTAAGAAGAAAGCTGGAAAAAATTTATATCATCTTTTCCTGATAATGGTTTCATTTCTCAAATTTAAAGAGAACTGGATAAGAATACAAGTCATTCCTCAATTGATATGATCAAAGGAGATGAATAGGAAGCTTTTAGATAAAGAAATGAAAGCTATCTATGTCATATGGAAAAACATTCTAAAATAACTACTGATTAGAGAGATACAAATTAAAACTCTGAGGTACTACCTCCTATCTATTAGATTGGCTAATATGTCAGAAAAGAAAAATGACAAATGTTGGAGGACTTGTCAGTTGTTCCATCTATTCTGATGAATGAACTGGAACTAAAGGACTATATAACTATGCATACCATTTGACTCAGCAATAACACTCAGAAATCTGTATCTCAAAAAGATCAAAGAAAAAAAGGAAAGTACATACATGTACAAAAGATATTTATTGCAGCTCTCTTTGTAGTTGTAAGAATTTGAATTGAGGCCAAATACATCATTTGGAGAATGGCTGAAGAAGATGGTGATGGAATGTCCATCAACTGGTGAATGGCTGAAGAAGATGGTTATAAGAAATAATGAGCCGGATGCTTTCAGAAAAATCTGGAAAATTCATATGACATGATACAAAACACAGTAACAGCAACACACACATATATGTGTATACATATGTGTGTGTATATGATCATCAACTGTGAATGACAGCTATTCTGATCAATACAATGATCCAAAACCATTCTGAAGGACTTAATGATGAAAAATGCTATCCACCTCTTGAAGAAGAATTGGCAGGGCCTGAATGTAGATTGAAATATACTTTTCTAAGTTTCTTACTTTTTCTAGTTGTTTTTTTTAATGTTTTCTTTTACATCATTCTTAATATGGAAATATGTTCTGCATGACTTCATATTTTTAATCTATATCAAATGCTTGTCTTTTCAAGGAGGGTAGGAGAGTGAGGTAGGGAGATAATTTGGAAGCAAAATTTTAAAAAAGAATGTTAAATTTTTTTACAAATATTGAAAACATATTTAAGAAATAAGTTATATAGGAAAAAGAATATTTTTTAATAAATGCCTTTACTCTCACTTCATATATGTATTTAATTATTACATAATTTTTCTAGTTACATAGCAAATATAATATAAAGGTTTCAATGTGCTCTCTCTCTCCACACACACACACACACACACACACACACACAAACACACAAACACACAAACACACAAAATCACACACCAATAATTATTGGCAGAAGAAAAATATTGCTCCTCTTTCAAAGGAAAGAAATCAAGCTAGAAGTTGGCAATCTTTTAAAAATCAAACTTGGCCAGAGTTAAGGATGATGTGATGTTCATGTTCTGGTTTCATGAATAAATAACTAGTTGTAGTGGTAATATGCTATCGACTCTTTTATTCACATAGCATTGGTACTACTAGACAGGAATCATATATGAAGATAGAATGCTTACAAGGATGTTAAGCATAAACTAGAAGCATTATAAACTCAGATCCTTATTTAGATGAAAATTTTCCAAACCTTGACCTCAATGAATTTGCTAATTTTATTTCTTACCTGATCAGCATCAACAAAAATTATTTTGTCCACAACCAGTGGAAAAAGAACATCAAGGAAAAGAATCTTGTAACCCCAAATGATTCTTTGTTTTTCAGTTTGTCGATGAAGCCAACGGGGCCATCTATATTGGACTAGTTCATACTGGAATCCATATTCCTTTGCCATTTGAGGAATTATCTCCTACAAACAAAAATTCAAGAAATAATTAGTTTTGTTTCTATGAAAAATTATCTTTAACTAGGTATTTAAGTTTAAAATAAGGGATCTTTGAATTAATACAATTTATTATGTTCCATTTGCTAGGTGATGCAGTGCATAGCACATTAGAGTCAGGATGATTATTCCTTATGAGTTCAAATTTGGCATCAGATATTTACCAGCTGCATGACCCTAGGCTCATCACCAAACCCTGGTTACCTCAGTTTCCTCATCTATAAAATGAGCTGGAGAAGGAAATAGTAAACCACCCCAGTTTTCATTACTAAGAAAACCCCAAAGAGGGATCAGATACACCCGAAAGAATTTTTTTTTTGCAAGGCAAATGGGGTTAAGTGGCTTGCTCCAAGGCCACACAGCTAGGTAATTATGAAGTGTCTGAGGCCAGATTTGAACTCAGGTACTCCTGACTCCAGGGCCAGTGCTCTATCCACTGTGCCATCTAGCCACCCCAACTGAAAGAATTTGACAAAAAAATATACTCCATGTCTAAATATTATTTTTCACAAAATTGTTCCTGTTCATAACAAATATAAACTGTTTAAACATACAGTCTAAATATATACATAGTTAATTTTGAAATAAAAAATAGCAATTTGCTATATTTTCTAGCACATATTTCTTTATCACATAGGTCTAATATTTCCCAATTATGTTGAGGGTGTCTTATTCCTGGAACAGGACTAGTAGAAGTTACTAAATTTCCTTAAAATTCCCATTGTAAAAAAGCCTTGGTTCTTGGGTGATGGTCATAAGAAGGAAAGAATAGAATGAGTGAGGTGGGCAAGTAAGGTGTTCAGAGAAGCTGCTATTATGCTCTCCCCTCATGAAGTCAGCAGGCGATTACTATTTCATTTTAATTTAATCTCTTTCTGCTCTGGTGAGATCAAAGTGCATTTGGCTGTATTTGAAAGATGACTAAAGAACATCTTTGCCTTTAGCCATGAAAGTGATTAATAAAAACAAAGTTCCTAAGGAATTTCCATTATTAGCTATGGTTTCTTTCTCAAAGAAGAGAAGAAATGAAGAATTTGAGGGAATTATGGAGACCATTTCAAAACTGAACAGAAGGGAAATTAAATAGGAATGAAAAATCATAACAAAGCTCAATCAATTTGACAAATATTGATTAATTACCTACTTATATGAAAGATACCATACTAGAGGCCAAGAAAAGCATATGAGACAGACCTTGACCTCAATGAATTTACAATCTATAGGGAACCAAGGAAACATTTATATAAATAAATATGTTGTAGATTGTAAAAATATATGACATACAAAATGTTTTCTGTATTACTTTTGGTAATGCAGTTGAAAATAGACTTTTATCCATTTTTTGGTAACCAATGCTACAATAAAGGACAATAAATAATCTTCATGTAGACTGTACTGCATATTATATGCAAAACAGTATTGCTTAATAAGTAAGAGTACTAGATTTGGATCAGGAAAAGTGGGTTTAATTATATTTCAAATATTTCGGCTATTACCTTCTTTCCTCAGGCAGTCCCTATCATATTTTTACAAAATCTTATATGTTCTGTTAGGTTACATTCTATATTACTAGAGAGTGTCTGTTCTGTTAGGAATTCCTTGATGTAATAAAATCATAGATCCTTTCCTATATTCTTGTCTTTAAAATATATTTCTATTCTTAAAAACCCCACAATAATTAAAGTAATTTAAATTATTAACAAATTATTCCCACTAAATCTTACTCTATAGTCTGAGTGTGATGGGAAGGTGATTTGTGTAAAGATCACGCCAGTGGAGTGTAAGTATTCTTGTCTATAACTTCTTAAAAATCTTCCATGGAGATCCATACAACATTCTAGGGACTTCCCTCTGGATTAATGATCTCCAAAATTTTTTATTTATAATATTCCTCCTATCAGTAAAAGAAAATTTGAAGAAGTAACAAAAGTTCAAGCTTTAAATTGTAATATATATATACAGATTTATAAATTACATAACACGTTACTGTACTAATACAGTATGGTTATTATGAAACATGTACCAAAAACTGGAATTAAAAAATATCTTCAGTGCATATGTTAATACCATATTAAGACTCTTTGAACCATACTTCAATAGAGATAAGTTCGTTTGAAGTTGGAGGAAAGATATATACTTGTCAAAGGTCCCAGAGACAACATCTAAAAGAGAGTCCTACTAATATGTGTTCCTTTGTTTTTTAGTTTTTTAAAATTCACTCATTGGAAAAGACAGATTAACAATAAAAAGTACAAAATATATTTATGATTATATATTACATTTATTTCAATATGATTTGTTGCTAAATTGGTAAATTTATTTAAAACTTAGGTACTGAATTATACTGCTTGATTGAGTAGTGAAAATACATTGCATCATCTTGCTACTAAAAATATTGCAATTGCTGCACTGTCTTATTGGATTAAGATTGTTACTGGGGTGAGGTGGGAGCATTTAAAAAAATGTGTTACATGCACAAGATTTAAAGTAGCACCATTTGTATTTTTAATTCAATATGTAAAATATATACTCTGTGTTTTCTTTTGCCTCAAGGGTTAGGTTAAAGATCCAGACTTGGAGATACACAGGAATGGTACTTAGGAATCTAGTACAAACATGATCTTTATTATGTATGCAACAAGCAAGTACTCCAAAAAAACCAAAAAGCATATCAAAAAACACATGGTTTGGCAAAGCAAGTTTGGTCCCAGAGATGCAAAGAAACTCACTTAGTTCAGAGAGGAAAGAGAGAAGTAGACAGTGGTAAAGCTTTCAGTGAGAGTACATGCTTAGAGTAGGGGTATAAGCAAGAGAAGTTTTATACCCTAAACATAGATTTTTAAAATGAGTTTGCTTGAGAACAGATAATCAATTTATATGGGAAGGGAAATTCTTCAGGTTATCTATTGATAGCCGACTTGGGCAAGGGTAGATTCCTTCACTAGATATCAGGTGAGGGGGTTTGAGGTAGCAGTTCTAATGGCCAGTGACGGGTGGTTCCCATCTCAGTTGCCATAGTTGTCCAGGATTTCCATTCAGACTGGAGCCATGATTATTTAATTGATAAAACAGGGTCAGATCATACAAAAAATGTAAACTGTCTGTCACTGCATATGTTTTATGGGCATTAGTACTACTTTGCCGGAGGGACTCCATAATGGAGTCCTATCTTAACAACAACATTAAGCAATATATTTAAAAAAATCAGTTATAACTTTGTTTTTTGTTTTGTTTTTATAGTTTTTTTGCAAGGCAGTGGGGTTAAGTGATTTGCCCAAAGTCATACAGGCAGGCAATTATTAAGTGTCTGAGATCAGATTTGAATTTAGGTCCTCCTGACTCCAGCACTGTGCTCTATCCACTGTGTGACCTAGCTGCACTATAACTTTGTAATACAATAAAATTTAATAAAAGGAAATGACTCTCACAGTGGCATGGAGTAATTTCCTATCTACTAAAGGCTTAATGTTTATAAGTGGCACTCAGCAGCTTTATATCACTTTCTGCCATGGTTGAAGTGGAAGACAATTGTAAAAAGAAAAATTTTTCTTTGTTTATGGATTTGCATGGATAAAACAAAATCATCAGCAGGTGGGTAATCTACTGGTAATAAGTCTCTGCACCCCTAACTAGGTCAATCTGGGATTATAATTTAAGCCTTTCCAGGCTTGTTAGACCTTCTCCATGGATATAGTGGAGATATAATGAAGGACCACAGTAGAGGGTTCTTTACATAAAAGCTAATATTCTGAAAACAAAGGTCAGCTATCTTTAGTGGCTCTCTGTAGTATGCAGGATAAAATACAAACTTCTGGGTTTTTTTTTTTTTGTTTTGTTTTGTTTTCACCCTTTCATGCTTGATAGTAGCCAATTCTCTGTTCCCTCAGTTTGTGTTCTGTCTTCCATCTTGTATATTAGCAGAGGTTGATCAAAAACCTTCCATTTATTTTTATCTCTTAGAATTCTTATTTTCTTCATGGCTCAACTCTGAGGCCATCTTTTATGGAAAATCTTTCCTATTTGTGTTGTTTTTTTAATATTAACTTGTCTTTTCTCATGTATGTACATATTCTATTCTCATGGAATGTAATCTCCTTGAGGTCACAAAATACTCCTTTATTGTTTGTTTACTTAGCATAATGACTTAAATATAGTAGAATTTTATTGAATATTAATAGATCTTTGTTGAATTGAATTTAGTTACTATTTAGAACAGCAAAAAGCAGGATGTACTAAGGTAGGCTGAAGGAGTGTGGAGCAGAAGCACTTCACTGTGGTATATGAGTACAAAGTCTACTACTAATTTTCTGCCTCTTATTAGTATAAGATTAAGTCCTGAAAAATTTCTCAGAATTACAACTACTGTGTCTGTCTAAATTATCTATCAAATCCAATAGTTTTCCTGATTTTACCTCACCCAATCATTAATCATTACACAGTATTCATTATATTGTCAAAAAATTCCTCCTATACTGCCTACCATATTATTTAAAAAGAACCTTCTTCTGTTGCCCTTATTCTTTTTTTTTTTAGTTTTTTTTTTTTTGCAAGGCAAATGGGGTTAAGTGGCTTGCCCAAGGCCACACAGCTAGGTAATTATTAAGTGTCTGAGACTGGATTTGAACCCAGGTACTCCTGACTCCAAGACTGGTGTTTTATCCACTACACCACCTAGCCTCCCCATGTTGCCCTTATTCTTTAAACTTCTTTTTATCTCAGTGTGCACTGTAAATAAATACTGTATAGCAAATATTTCAAGCAAGACTTTTTATGCTGAGGAAGTACTAAGATCTAAAAAGTGACCCAATGAAATAAATATTCCCTTTTGAAAATGTAATTATGAATTAAATATATAGTAGTAATGATTTAACAATTAAGCATTCTTATTCTCCATTGTCTTGAATTGTTCTATTAAAACCAAAACATTTACCTTAAATGTTGGAGAGAGATAATTTTTCAGAAACCAGAATTTAACAGGAGTTTCTGTATGGCGTAACACAGACAGCATCATAATTCTGTAACAGAAAACTGAGTTAAAGCCAAGTTACATCAAAAATCAATGGAAAGTCAACACAACTGTCTTAAGAAATTTCTGAAAAAAAAAATAAAAAAGAAATTTCTGGCAAGAAAGTTTTAGGTATATCAATGGTATTCATTATAAACTCTTCTTTGACAAATGTTACTCAACAGACAAAATTCTTCCTTACATATCATGATTAACTATTAATTGAGAAATATTTATTTATACCTATATATGGCACAACTAAAACCTGAACTGAATTCAAATTTTAGCACTATCACAATGTGACTCACATTGTCTTAAAATGTTGAACCATCTACATTACCTATCTCTACTAATATTATTTCCTTGAAAGAGGTCTATCTTGGTTTATCTACAATAGGAAATTATATCTGGAAGAAAAAGTCAGAGTATTATGGTACATAAAGTACTATACTTGGATCTTGGGAGGATTGGATTATAATTCTACTTAGATATTTGCTAACTGTTTGAATTTGAATATACAACTATTAACATTTCTGAGCCTCAGTTTCCTGAGCTATAAATGGAACTAATAATGCTACTTATCTCACTGGATTAATAACATGAAGTGTACTGCCACTCTCAAAGCAATTTTATAACCTTCAATTACTATTATTATTAAAAACCATTGGGAGTAACAATACTAATTCATACATTTTAAGTTATTAAGATTGCTTTTGAAGGTGCTAAAATTTTTTTTCCTCACCTCAAGATGATTTTTTTCTTTGCTTTTAAAAACAATATAATTAGTTCCTGTTACAAAGTAGGCCATTTTTTTAGTCTTTCAGTTCATTTCCAAGACTACTTTAAAATTTACATATTCATTAAATGTCGTTGAAATGATAAAAAATTAACTCACCTCAAGAAACGTTCATATAAATGGCCTGAAGCAACTGAAAATATGTTTAGAAAATCACTTTTCTTTTCCTTTGTTTCTGTTTGCAATCCTTCTGTGAAACTTGAAATACAAGAAAAAGAAGAAAATTGGTTATTTTTCTTAAGATAAATTTCCAAACTGAATGCTATAGAACTAATTCTAAAAATTCTTCATCCTGATGAGGGCAAAGCTATAATAGAGAAAAACTACTAAAATTATTAATGAAAATTTATTATTAACCATTGGGAAATTGAAACACTTAAAATCTAATATTTAACTAGAAATGTCCTGTTTTGAGACCTTGAATTCTTTTGATAATGATTCATTTTGCAGTCAAATAATTTTGAAGGCAGATCATAATGATGAAGCTATGATCATATTGGCAAGTAGACAGAATTTTGAAACTTAACCAATATAGGTATCTACATAGGATAACTTATTTTTTTGTGGTGGGGGGAAGAGTGACTATGAATATAATTTAACAACATTTATTAAATTTCTATGAGGCATATTAGATCCTAGGAATATAGAGACCAAAAAAAATTTTTTCCAAAAATGAAGAGCCATTCCATTATTTTTCCAATGGAATGAAGATATAAATAAAAAAAAATTGAGATTATTAAGATTATCTAATAAGGACTGAAAGTATAGAGCTTGACAATAGAACTAAAATACCATTGGCTCTCTTTTTTAGATTATTTTACTAATCTATCAAATAAAATAATTGAATGGACTTCTGCAAGTTCAATATAACTGAATCATTCAGCTTCAGCCATTTTTCAATTGTGTCTGACTCTTCATGACTCTTTGCAAACCCATTTGGGATTTTCTTGGAAGAGATAATGTATATTTTGCTATTTCCTTTATTATTGTTGCTAATATTGTTATCCAAAGATACTCTGCCATTTCCTTCTCCAGCTCATTTTACAGATGAAGAAACTGGGGTAAATAGGGTTAAAGTGACTTGCCCACAGTCACATAGCTAGTATCTGAGATTAGATTTGAACTCAGGAAAGATGGGTCTTCCTAATTCTGGGCCTGGTGCTTTATTCACTGTAACAGTTAGCTACCCATAATTGAATAATTAGGATGGCAGAGATAACTGAAACAACTACTTTTAAGTACAATTATATTACTTGGCTTAACAAATGCTTAGCTGATTGACCTGCAAATATTCTATCCAGCTGATCAAACAAATTCGGCCAAAGAAGAGTCTTCCACAAATGGTAAGTAGGAAGGCCAGTAATGATGCTAAAGATGAAAAAGATATAATTTGAAAATTAATTTATTATGTACTTAATTATGAACATCAAACCCATCTAAATTAATACCCATTAATGAATGAACATTTATTATAACCACCTACTATGGACTAAACTAACAGACAAAAATAAAATAGTTCCTGCCATCAAAAGAGCCATATATATATATATATATATATATATATATATATATATATATATGTATATGTGTGTAGATATATATATATGTATATATATATACATATATATATATATATGTGTGTGTGTGTAAATACTATAGTGTAGAGTTTTGTTTTAGTTTTGTTGCTTTTTTTTTTGGTGAGAGGGCAACAGTAGCTGTAGGTAATATAGGGTAAGGTTTCTGTTTTAGGTTGTCACATGAATAGAGTTTTGAAGGAACAAAAGATTCAAAGAGTTAAAGGTAAAATAGGAGTAAATTCCAGTGGTGGGTGATAGTGTCAAAGGCAGAGAGATGGGAGGGAGACAGAGTATTACATGAGAAGAACAACAAGAAAGCCACAGCAGAGGAGAGGAAGGGGAGTTATGTGCAGTAAAATAGGAAAAGTAGTTTATGACTAGAGTATGACAAGTTTTAACAGTTAAAGAGAAGAGTTTATAGGAAAGTGACATGGACAGACCTGTACTTAAAGAAAATCACTTTGACAGTTGTATGAAGAATAAATTGGAGAGGGGAGAGATTTGAGACAGGAAATCAATCAAATAGTCCAGGTAAGAGGTGTCATGAATTAGTATGGTGGACATGTGAGTAGAGAAAAGGGAATGATTAGAAAAGCTGTTTGAGTTAGGAATGACAATATCTGGTAACTAATCTTTTATGCATATTTGTATATATATATATATATACATATATATCAATATGTATATATATTATAAACTTGGAAAAGATCAACAATTCTTTAGAGAAACAACAAAAAATAGAATGAAGTTGTGAATTCATTACATATAGCTTTCTTTTCTTTGCTCAAACTCCACAGTTGTTTCTCTGGATAGATGGTATTCTCTATTGCAGACAGGCCCAAATTATCCCTGATTGTTGCACTGATGGAATGAGCGAGTTCATCAAGGTTGAACATTACCCCCATGTTGCTGTTAGGATGTACAATGTTTTTCTGGTTCTGCTCATCTCACTTAACATCAGTTCATGCAAATCCCTCCAGGGTTCCCTGAATTCCCATCCCTCCTGGTTTCTAATAGAACAATAGTGTTCCATGACATACATATACCACAGTTTGCTAAGCTATTCCCCAATGAAGGACATTTACTTGATTTCCAATTCTTTGCCACTACAAACAGGGCTGCTATGAATATTTCTGTACAAGTGATGTTTTTACTCTTTTTCAGTAGTGGTATTGCTGAATCAAAGGGTATGCACATTTTTGTTGCCCTTTGGACATAGTTCCAAATAGCTCTCCAGAAAGGTTGGATTAGTTCACAGCTCCACCATCAAAGTATTAGTGTCCCAGATTTCCCACAACCCTTCCTACAATGATCATTGTCCTTTCTGGTCATATTGGTCAGTCTGAGAGGTGTGAGGTGGTACCTCAGAGAAGCTTTAATTTGCATTCTTGTAATAAGTAATGATTTAGAGCAATTTTTCATATGACTATGGATTGCTTTGTTCTCATCTGTAAATTGCCTTTGCGTATCCTTTGAACATTTGTCAATTGGGGAATAGCTTTTTTTTTTTTTTAAATTTGACTCAGTTCTCCATATATTTTAGAAATGAGTCCTTTGCCATTAGTTGTAAAGATTGTTTCCCAGTTTACTACATTTCTTTTGATCTTGGTTACAGTGCTTTTATCTGTGCAAAAGCTTTTTAATTTAATGTAATCAAAATCATCTAGTTTGTTTTTAGTGATGTTCTCCATCTTTTCCTTAGTCATAAACTGCTTCCTTTTCCATAGATCTGACCAGTAAACTAGTCCTTGATCTACTAATTTGCTTATAATATTGTTTTTTTATGTCTAAATCCTGTATCTGTTTTGATCTTTTCTTAGTATAGGGTGTGAGGTGTTGGTCTAATCTAAGTTTCTTCCATACTAACTTCCAATTTTCCCAGCAGTTTTTATCGAAGCGAGAGTTTTTATCCCAATAGCTGGACTCTTTGGGTTTATCAAACAGCAGATTACTATAATCATTTTCTGCTATTGCATCTAGTCTATTCCACTGGTCCAGCACTCTATTTCTTAGCCAATCGTTCTTTGGTGTTTTTTTTTAAAAAGATTTGCCTGATGCTTTTTCTTTTTCTTCTATTTTTGCTTAATACCCAACATCTTGCTCTCTTTACACACACACACATACACACACACACACACACACACACACACACACACACACACACACACTTTTTCCTTTTAACAAACAAATGTATTTCATTAAAATAAATGAATGAATATGCTGATTCATACAGGGGCAGCTAGGTGGCACAGTGGATAGATAGAGTACTGGCTCTAGAGTCAGTAACCCCATTTCCTTGTAAAAAAAAAACAAACGAGCCAAAAAAAAAGTAGGTCATATGATTTAACATCAGTTTTTCTGGTTCTCTAGTTGGTCAATGCACTGATTATTAATTTTTAAACCTTTCAAAAATTTTTTCTAATTTGTATAAATTATACATTGTATAAATTGTCCTGGTTTTATTCTGTATCTATTCTGTTTTCTGAATCTGACTTTCATAAGTTTTTATAGCATAATATTATTTTATTATACTCATATCACTAATTTGTTCAGCTATTTCTTAATAGACACCAACTTTGTTTCTGGTTTAAGAAAAAGTGCTGCAATAAATATTTTCTTGCATATGAGTCCTTTCCCTATTTCATTTAATTTTTTTATGGCGTTGACTGGAATTCCTGAGTCAAAGGGTGGTGATGTAAAAAATAAAAGGAAATAAAAGTCAAGGAAACATTTTAAAAATACATAGAAGAAAGAACATGACTCAGATGGTAATACAAAATGCAGAGAAGTTTTTAATATTGTATTAAACTTTATACTTTAAAAAACCCAGGCAATTCAGAATTTCACATACAATCCTCTTTTTGTTTTCTTTTTTTTTGCATGTGTATATTGAAATGTTCATATTTGTTGATATTCCTCAAAGAAAGCATTCTTTATGTCTGTATCAGAGGCTCACATTCCTTATTCTTGCACCTTGTTTTTCATTTTATTTTTCACTATCCTTTTCTATGCTTTGAATTAAAATTACCTAGCATCAAAGTATGCATTGATTTAATTTGGAGGGTCTTATTGAGTTTGTAGAATTTCTCTGCCTTTTCACTTTTGCAGCAGATGTTAATATATCAGCAAATTAAATTTTTTGTTTTATGAGTATTGTCATGAATACTACAATATGAGATGATAAATTACTTCATAAAATGATGTTTCTTGCTGCTCTGCTAACTCCTTTAATTTGCTTCTTCAAGAAGAAAACTGTAAGCCATCCTTTTATTTAGCCAGAGCAACCTTCTGTCTTATAATTATGTTCATGGCAAGAATGTCAAAACTGACAAGATCCAGTTCCTCTAGTAGTTTAACTACCCTTTAGTCATTGGAAAAATCATTTCACATTTAGAATGTCAATAACTAAGTTGATGTGGTTGGGTTGTTGTCCTTTGTTCTTAAAGAGTACCAAAATGACATCACTATGTTGGAATTAAATTACAATGTGTCCAACTGTGGCTAACGCAAGGTTGGAATGCTCTACCACAGGGGGGACACAAATAGAACATGTGAAAATCTGGGGTGGATTCTCTAAATTTGGGTATCTTGGGTTTCTTCTGAGTATAAAACATATATACACCTACTACATATATAAAAGTATATATTTTATCATATTAGTTAGTTTTTGTCCTTTTTTATCAAAGAGGACTGAAATGACAACACTAAATTAATATATAACATTACAGCCATCCTTTTATCTGTACAAACTTAAATTAACATAAAGCTTAAGGATGTAAATGAGAAAAGAAATATAACTAAAACTAAAGTTACTGCGGTCTGTAGTTTTCAAATAAATTAATGATGGCCAAGACAATGGGAAATGGATGGAGAAAAGGCCATCAAAACTGATTTTATATATAGAGAAGAGTAACAAATATATATGAATGCCACAATGAAACCAGAAATGCCTATAAACTAAATCTGCCAGTGAATACTTGATCTATTTGTCAAATAGAGAAATGTGCTACCCAATGGCCACAGAACTTTAGAATATAAAGTCATTTGTAAAATCTTAAGATTTAGGATGCTTAAAAAGTTATATGCAATATCACTTCATGAAGGAGCAAGAGTCAGTGGAAAGGAAAAAAACAGTTTAAAATAAGCTTAGTAAGAGATTTAATTATGAGAAGTCATATGAAGGGCATTTAAGGATAAAAGTGGAATGAAGATAACAGAAAAGCAAAGATGCAAAAGATCTGCAAAGATGTTTATTATAAATGCTCGAAAATTCTTTTCAAAACTACAGATATTGGAGTACCACATTAGTAAACTAACATCATAGTTTCAGATGTGCTCCCTGAAAAGTGGAAATGATACGGAAGGGAAAAAAATTGTTTTACTGGAATAGGTAAAAATTTGTTTTACTGGAACTGGAACAGACATAATTTTCAATTTGATTCTCTCACTTAAAGATTGATTCTCATAGTATTCTAAGCAGGAGAAGATAACCATGAAAAAAAATCTTAGTATTTCATTAATAGAAAAGTATTGTTGAAATTAGGGTTAGGAAAACCTTCTTAACTTCCAAGATCCTCTTTTTAGCATGTAAATGAAGTTGGATAGCAAGAAAGGTCTGAGGGAAGAAAGCAAAGCCCTCACTCCTTGCCCTCCTATCTTACAGAATATAAAGGAAAAGTTTGGTCCCATTTCTATGGTTTTTATAGAAAAACCAAAAAACTAATTGGTTTTCTGGGAGGGATTATCAGAATCATAATAGTATAAATTAATATATCTACTTTCCAGTTTCAAAGTGTGTTATTTATAATATCTAATTTAATCTCCTATATAGCCCTAAGGAGTTCATTTTTTAAGAAAATATCAAAAGCCATTTTGTGTGATAATTTGATAGAACTTCATCCCTTTTAGTGAATTGATAACTTAGTAACACAAATTTGTATGTGTGTGTTTGTGTGTGTGTGTGTGTGTGTGTTCAGATCACAGTTGCTCAATTTTAAAAGTTTCTATCTAATTTTCACAGATGAGACATGGAATTAATTGGCAATACTGTGGTACAGAAAAGTTAAAAGTACCTATATACTTGGGCAATCAATTAATCAAACCCAAGCATTTAATAAATACCTAACCTCTAGGCACTATGGTAAATAATGAGAGTATAAACACAAAACTGAAAATAATCTCTGTCTTCAAGGAGCTTATATTCTATTGGGGAGATTACATTCCAAAATATATAACATATACAAAGAAATTTGGAGAAGGGAACTAGTAACTAGAATTAAGAAAGGCTTAATGTAGAAGGTGACATTTGAACTTAAATCTTAAAAAACTTCTCAGGACAAGTAAGGAGACCTTCCAGACAAAGGTGACAACCAGTATAAGGTGTGGAGAGAGATAAAGGGTTATTTATGAAAAACAATAAGAAAGTCAGTGTGGCTAGGCTGTAGTATGTATGAAACAAAGTAATGAGAAATAAATTTGGAGAAGAAATTAGGGTCAGATAGTGAATAGCATAAATGCCTTTTACGGTATTATATGGAATTGATAGATATCCCAAATATCCTAAGAATAGTTTTCTATGGAAGGGAAAAAGTCAAATAATTACAAACATGTTGTATTATGGAATAATATTATGGGATAAAACACATTTATTCTCTCCACAATTTGGTTCCAATCTTCCTTTATAATACTAGTGTAGTAAAATTAATATGCTTGCTGTTTTTCATGCATAATGCTCTACCTACTCTGTGGCTTCTAAGAATTCCTAGTTTCTTTCCAGTCTTAGCACAAGTGTACCTCCTATATGAAGCCTTTCCTAATTCCCACAGGCTGTAGTGTCTTACCCTTCAAATGATAATTTATAGTACATACTTTTACATGCATATGTTAAATAATGAGGAGTCAGTGGAATTTATTGAATAGAGAAATGAAAGTGACAGATCTGAAGTTTTGGAAAATTCTTTTTTTTCCCTAAAGTTTTTGTATATGATAGACTGGTGTGGTCAGAGATTTGACACAGGGATGCTAATTAGACTCTATTGCTATAGTCCAGGAGGGATATACTGAAGGGCCAGGGTGGTGGCTGTAATAAGTAGGGAGAAGGGGATACAAATAAGAGACATTGCAGAAGGAGAAATTATAAGATTTGGCAGTTGATTGGATATGTGGGTTGAGAATGAGTAAAGTAAATCACTTATCATTTCTGGATTTGTTTTCTGACTTTTAAAATGATTTTATGAAAGTATGCAAGGTATGTTTTGAGGTTGATCAAGAAAATAAATACATTTAAATCCAAGCCAGCTATGCATCTCTTCAAAATTTCTTTCTATGTTAATGCTGACAGAAAAATTATTAGAGTTATTATTTTGATAAATTTGTAAAGGGAGTAACTTCTTTAAAGCTGGCAAACTTCTTCATTCATTGGTATTCATTTCAAATGTGTATTGTATAAAGTTTGTTAACTTTCTAAATTTCTCTTAAATAAAATCTTATGAATTTGAATTTCTCTTATAGTTTGGTCTTCAGATAAATTATTTCATTGTAACATATTTATAAAAATATCAATTACCTTTTAATGGAATCCAACATTCCTTTTCCTTCTTCATCTTTATCTGTAAGGATATCTTCATTAATTTTATCAGAGATTTTCTGTACCTGGGTATTGTGACAAATAATATATGTTAAACTTAATATTTGATTAAAAGTGAAACAGATTTAGGAAACTATCATTCTACAAGAAGTTGAAATAAAAATTAAATTAAAAATTAAATGACCTGGTAATGTAAAATTAGGACTACATTCTTTGCTACCATGTTATCTGCCTGATTCTCTGTGAGTAACATTTCTTAAATGCTATCTACTTTACTTTCCTCATCCTATTATGTTCTGGCCTCAAGCCTATCCATACATAGTAACTGTAGAGAAAGAAGTTAATTCTTCCATTCAATTCATTCAACTGAGTCATAGTTTAGGCAATATGCATTTTTTCATCTAGTTCTTTCTTGCCCATGTGAATTGTTAGATCAGTATTTTTGGAAAATATATATTAATCTGACTGAAGAGGCCCTGTGTTGTTCTGGGGTTTGATGCAATCAGCATAATAACTTTGACAAGTAAATATATGGAGAATCCATCATCAATGTGCAACTTCATGATAGTGTATAAAAGTTTTGGTTGGTAAATGTCTCCATGTTTTATGCTTCAATAAGATAGAGAATCATTGAAGTGAGATAGTAAGATAGAAGATAGATAGTTCTATCTACTGTAGTTCTAATACAATTCTTATACAATTTTTAACAATAAGGAAACAGTTTAGAGGAGACTAAATTTAAAAAATGGGAAAACATAATAAAATATGAATATAAAAATAAATATTTTTAAAAAATCAACCAAGAATAAACATAAAATATAATCTGTGGAAAATTGTGCTTTATTAAGAGTATATAACAAAATACATAAACCATCTCATAAAAATTTTATAGAAATCAGAAGTGAAACCTATAGTTCAATAGATCCTGATTTCTTTTCATTCATCTTTTTCTGTTTAAAATGCCATCTATAATTTTTTTTTAGAATCTTCCTTTCTTTGAGATACTTTGGAAATTGATCTATGAGTTGTTTTAAATTGCCATGTAATATATATGTCCTGCATGTTTTGATGAGGTAGAGATACTTTCCCTATATTCTCAAATGCCATTTCTACTTACTCATACATATACTCCCCATTGGATATAGAGATGGTCCTACTATCAGTAATGATTATAGTAGAGTACTATAAACTACAATTTAAAAAAGGTTTTAAACTTAATCCTGCACCAAGTGTTTAGGTACACCCCATATTGGCACCTATTGTGTTTCAGGATTATTTGCTATGTTTCTTATTCCCTTCCATGCAGAAATGTCCTTGGATTGATTTAATTAATTTGAGCTCATGACAAGTATAGTCATTTCCTGGCTATTTTGTAAAGGGAATTAATGTTTCATTCATTTATTGGTTAGAACAGATACTTGATATTCCCTCTACTTCAGAGATCTTTCTTTCATCATCAGTCAATATTTCAATATGGAACAGAGCAGATTAAGATGTGAATTCATTTGAATTATACAGATCACAATGCTTCAAATTGCAGTCACTTTATGAATCCTCTACATTTAACAAACAGTCTGATCTACTTCTTCACTTCTGCTCCTGATGCCAACATTATTTTAGTATGAATTATTTCAATAGTTTTCTGCTTTCTTTGTTTCTTTTTTCAAGTCATCCTGCACACAATAAATAAGTGAAATAATTTCACCAAAACAAAGACACTTTCCATCAACTTTCTTCTAATGCACTTGACATTGTCATTCTAATCAGTCTAATTACTGTCATTTCCCATATTTTACTTGGTCTTACTTCTCTGCTCTAACTAAAATATTCATCTGTCTCCTGAAGAATTCCAATTATTGCCAAATAGGTCAAGATTTGATTCAAAATCCAACTCCTTCTAGATGACCTTCTCTATCTCTACCCCATTCTGATCATTTTCTTTTTTTGTTTTCTACCTATCTATTAGAAGCTATGAGAGACCAGAAAAAAATCTATTCTACTTCATTGTTATATCCAATAGTATTTGGTGAGTTCAATACTGGATTCACTGTGGCTATTCTACATATTCCTGTTAAATGAAATATTACACATAATTAAATGTGAATAGAATCTCACAAAATCAAGTGAAGAAACTGAGACAATTTTTAGATATTTAAATGATTAGTGCATTTATATTTCTTCAAGTAGGACACAGAATATGATATACTCTGATTTTGAAAAAAAGATTTTAGATCATTCAGATCAAATAAAATGCATGTAAAGAAGGTTTTGTTTTACATACTTGTACTTTTAGAATCTTGCTTTTGAAGTTGCTTAACACCACAATGACATCATCTACATCTGGCAGAGAGTCTGTTCCTTCATGTCTAAAATTATAGAAATACACAATTATACAATATATGCTAAGTATAAACTATGCTTAAATTATTCATTCTAAACTTTCTAGTCTATTTTATACAAACCCTTTAAATTCATACCTCTAAATTTTTTCATGAATGAGGAATATGAAAACTTTGAAAAATTGAATTGATTCTCAGTATAGAGATGCAGAGTGGTATAATGGATAAAAGACATGTCCTCAAAATTAGACCTAACCTGAGCTCACTTTTAACTTCTGACATTTGTATGACTCTGGACAAGTCATTTTACTTTTCAATTCTCCTGGGCAATTCTGAGCTTAGAAGTTGCAGAACTACATTGGTCTGGTCCTAAGACCTAAATATAAGTATAATAAAATTTTAATAATTTGGACATGCCTAACTAGAAGTTTCTTATAATTTGAATAGGGACTGGTTTAAAAAAGATAAGGAAATGAATAATGGTAAACATTCTATTTTAGAGAACAAATTAAATTTGTTTAGATTGTACAACTATCTACTTATATGTCAAAACTAAAGTTAGAAAACAGAAACTATTGTGTTAATATCACAACTATATATCATTCTTATCTATTTGTTATCTGCTCATTATAATACTTAAAATTATTTTATAAGTGCTAAGACAAGTTTCATAACCATACATATTCTGAATAATAGTATTTTAAAATTATCTTTCACATAAACATTCCTATGAATTAGTCTAAATTAGTATGATTTACTGTATATCTTAACCCATTTTATCACAAGAGGATAAAAACACAGGGATATGTAATTTGTAATAGATTTATAAATAGGATGTTAACAGAAAAGAAAAAAAAATTGGTGCTTGTCTGATTTCCATGCAGGTGAACATGATATTTCTGTCTTTTATTTCTAAGCCACCAAAAATTGAATGCTATAAAGCTCCACTAAATAAAACTAAATTCCTACCCTGGGAAATTTTAATGAATTTCCATCATATTTTTTTTTAATCACAGGTCTTATCTAATTGAAATGTTGAGTTTTATTATCACTGATTTTTAGCAAGGAAAAATGTCCAGGACAAAATAACAGCAACAACAATAGCTAGCATTTAAAAAATACCGTAAATGTTTTATAAATATTATCTCATTTTATCCTCATAAAAACTCTGGTAGGTAGGTTATTATGGGGAAACTGAGTCAAACTGAGATTAAGTGATTTAGAGTCACATAGCTAGTAAATTTATGAGGGGCTGGTTCAACTGAATTTCAGCAAGTTCTTCATGGAGAGAGCTCACATTTTGAATTCCCTTCTGCACTTTGACTCAATATAATTTTCCCTACTATAGAATGAATATAGTGTCCATCAATGATTAATCTTAGACCTAGTCATGTAATAATAATGCCTGTTGAGTTACATATAATTTTATATAGAAGCTATCATGTTAATATCACAACTATATATTATTATCTCTTCATTATCTGCTCATTATAGTAAATCTAAAATTATCTTATAAGTGCTAAGACAAGTTTCAATACCATATATATTCTGAATCATAGAATTTTAAAATTATCTTTCACATAAATATTCCTATGAATTAGTCTAAATTAGCATGATTTACTGCATGTCTTAACTCATTTCATCATGAGATTATATAAATAAATAAAAATATAACAAATGCCTGTTGAGTTGACCTTTCTCAGGGTAATTAAAAGACTGATTTTCAGATTTTGATTGACAGGTGTCTGATATGTTTCACAACAAATAAATTAAGAAGAAAAGGAGCATTTAAAGTTTGTTCATAATAAATGAAGTCTATTTTGAAATGTGTAACCATTGCCCCCACATGAATAGGTTCCTCCCGTCTCCCCACACTACACTACAAACACACAACAAAGTCTATTGCAATAAGTTGGTCAAGACAGAAGTATACATTTTTTTTTACAAAAACCTCATCCATTTCAGTAACAGTAGCAACACTGATAATGATGATAGCAAATGTTTATATAATACTTCCCATGTGCTAGGCATTTTGCCTTTACAAATATCTCCTTTGGTCCTCACAACAACTTTGGATGGTAAGTCCATTATTGTGCCTCTTGTACAGATGAGAACATAGAGACAAACATGGACTAAGTGACTTGCCCAGGGTCACCCAGTTTGTATCTGAGGTCTTATCTGGACTCAGATCTTCCTAATTCCAGGTCATTTTTCCTCACTGGACCATCTAAGTGCCTGCTGAACTCATTGCAAACATGAATGGATGGTGAATCCAAACAAATTTCTTCATTGGTTGCAGATCATACAGTGTTTTGTCCATCTCTACCAGCAGGTGAGGAGAATGTTTCCTTATTAGTTCTCTGGATGCCTGGTTACTCATGCTTATGAGAAGAGGTCATCCATCACATGGAATTACCTCACATTTATTTAATATAATTAATATGTTCATCTAGCCTCCAATCTATGAGTACTTCCTCAGATTCCCATTTTTTGCCACCTCAAAGAGAACTATGAATATTGTATATTCTTAGAGTTTGTTAGTTTGGACTAATCTTCCTTTAATCTACTGTCCTGATTCTTTCTCCCCTTTCCTTTTCCTATTGAATGAAATAAATCTACTTCTGTGTCTGTGCAGGAATATTCTTTCTTCTTTTGAACAGTTCAGTAATGAATGAAGTTCAAAGGCCTTCTTCCTCTCATTTATATAGATATATACTTGTACACAAATTCTATGTGATAATTTTTCCTAACTTTCCTTTCCTTCCCTTCCCCTCCCCCCAAGTGTATTCCTGTTTTTTTCTTTTTCCATTGTTATTTTAATATCAAAGTATAACAGGATCACTCTTTAGTCTTTTTCCTTTGTACATCAATGATGGTAGAGTTCAGAGGGGACAAATGTATCACTTTCCTCTATTTGATAGAAAATAGTACCTTGTAGTCCTTTATCACACTGTTCATTCATCATTTTTCATTTATGTTTTTGCTTTTTTATGTTACTGTTTTGTGTTTGAACTTCAGATTTTTCTCTGCAGTTCTGATCTTTTCATCAGGAATAGTAGGCAGGTCTCTCATTAAAGATCCATCAATTCCTGCTCCCCCCCCCCCCCCCATTTATAGTATTATACTATGTTGCTGAATGAAGTTTTCTTGACTCTAAGCCTCTATCCTTTGCTCCCTGGTATATCATATTTCAAGTACTCAATTCCTTTTTTAGTGATAGCTGCTTAATCACATTATGATTTTGACTTTGGCTCTTCCATGTCTGAATTCTCTCATTCTGGCTGCTTACAGTATTTTTTCCTTTGACCTGAAAGTTCTTTGGTTTTCCTGAGAGTTTTATTCTTAGAATTTCATTTCCTCTTTGCCTTCTGGTTCTTTTAACTTTTTTTTTTTGGTTATTGGGTTCAGATAGTTAGATGTTCTTAATTTTTTTTTCCTCAATCTGGTTTCTAGGTCAGTTGTTTTTGCTATGAAATACCTTTTTAACTACTTCATCTTGTTTGTATAGCTACTTGTATACTCTTGATTATGTGAGATAATTTTTAGGGAGTCTGTTGATTGGGCAAAGTTTTGCAATTGTTGTATAAAGTTGTTACTTAGACATTCTCATTCTAATTCTTTCTTTCATAGATCTCTTTTATATATTTATAACTCATTAAAAAACTGAGTTCCACATACCCTTCTTCCTTCCCATCCCTCCCCCACTCATTGAGAAGTCAAGCCATTTGAGATGGATTACACATGTAAAATATTCAAACCATTTCTGTATCAGTCATGTAAGAAAAAATAATAAAAAAATAAGAACTATAAAGAAAGTGAAAAAAGTATGCTTTAATCTGCACTCAGTTTATCACATCTCACCGTGGAAGTGTATATTTTTCAACACGAGTCCCCTGGAATTGTATTGAATAATAATAGCAACAACAACAACAATAATAATGTTGATCAACCTAGTTAAATCTTTCACAATTGATCATTGTTATAATTTTTTTGCATACAATGGTACTTTGGTTTTGTTCATTTTACTTTGTATCATTTCATATGAATTTTCCCAAGTTTTTCTGAAATCATTTTGTTCATCATTTCTTATAGTATAATTGTTGGGCACCCTCTCTGCTTCTTTGCCACCACAAAAAAGAATTACTATAAATATTTTTGTATATGAAGGTCTTTTCCCTTTTCCTTTGATCTCTTTAGAATATAGACCTAGTAGTGATCTTGGTGGGTCAAATGGTAAGCAGTTTTAGAACTTTGGGAATAGTTTCACCTAATTCTCCAGCAAGGGTGAATCCGTTCATAATTCCATCCACAGGCTTTAGTGTACCTCTTTTCCCACATGCCCTACAGCATTTATCATTTTTCTGTTCTGTTATGGTAGCCAAAGATAAAGAATGTTGTTTAAATTTGAATTTCTCTAATCAACAGTTATTTAAATCATTTTATTTTTTGTGGCTATTGATAACTTTGATTTCTTCTTCTGAAAACCACTTATTCATATCCTCTGATCATTTGAGGATTGGTTCATATTTATATAAATCTGGCTCAGTTCTCTATGTGTGTATATATATAGATATATATATCTATATATCTATATATATATATCTATATATGAGACATGATAGCTGTAAAACATTTACCCCAGTTTCCTGCTTTTCTCTTATTTTTTGGTTAAATTAAGTTCTATTTGTGCAAAATATTTTAAATTTTGCTTCCTATGATCCTTTCTATCTCATGCTTGGTACAAACTTTTCCATTATTCATAGATCTGACAGATAAATTTTCCCATGCTTTACTAATTTACTTATGCCATCACCCTTTATGTCTAAATCATGTGCACATTTTATTGTTATCTTGCATTGTGATGTGAGAATTAGTCTATACCTAATTTCTTCCAAAATTCTTTGCAGTTTTCCCTTTTCCAATTTTTGTCATAGTGAACTTTTGACTCTACACATTTATCTAATACTAGATTACAATGATTATTTACTTCTCTGTGTTTTGTACTCAATGTGTTCCACTATTTCCACTCTATTTCTTAGACAGTATGAGATTATTTTGACAAATTTTACAACTTTCTAATATGTTTTGTATATCTGATACTGCTAGGTCTCCTTCCTTCACATTTTTTTTCATTAACTCCCTTGATATTCTCATCATTTTTTCTTATTGTTTTCTATTATTTTTTCTAGCTCCATTATTCTTTGATAATTTGATTGGTAATATATAAATTTAGCTAGAATTTTCATTCTCATTATATTGATTTGATCTATACATGGATAATTATTATTTTCCAATTATTTAGATGCTTTTAATTATGTGAGAAGCACTTTTTAATTGTGTTCATTTACTTTCTGGGCTTGACTTAGGTGGAACCTCAAGTATTTTATAATGTCTGCATTATTTTATTTTATTTTAGGTTTTTGCAAGGCAAATGGGGATAAGTGGCTTGCCCAAGGCCACATAGCTAGGTAATTATTAGGCATTTGAGGTAGGATTTGAACTCAGGTACTCCTGACTCCAGGGCCAGTGCTCTATCCACTGTACCACCTAGCCGCCCCTGTCCGCATTATTTTAAATGAAATTTCTCTTTCTATCTCTTTCTTTGGTGTTTTGTTAGTAGTATACAGAAATAGTGAGATCTGAATTTGTTTTATAGCCTACAATTTTGTTAATTGTTTAAACTAGGGTTTTTTGTTTTGTTTTGTTTTGTTTTTAGGTTTTTGCAAGGCAAATGGGTTTTAAGTGGCTTGCCCAAGGTCACACAGCTCCGTAATTATTACCTGTCTGAGGTCAGATTTGAACCCAGGTACTCCTGACTCCAAGGCCAGTGCTCTATCCACTGTGCCACCTTGCCGCCCCTTTAACTAGCTTTTTAGTTGATTTTCAGTTTCTCTAAGTATAACATCAAGTCATCTGCAGAGAGTGATAACTTTGTTTCCTCATTGCCTATTTTCTCATTTCTTTTTTATTTTTCCAAAAGTTCTCATTCATTTGCAAAAACATTATAAACTCCTGCTTTGCTTCATCTGGAATTATAACTGAATTTATCTTCAAACTGTATTTTCCCCTGTGGCACTGCTTTTAGATGATTTGGAATCATTCTCTTCTTCTGTATCTGTGTCTTGAGCATCCCTGCCACCATAATAGATCGTTATGGAGGAGATTCTTTTATGTTTTGCCCATTTTTTTTTACAGCTTACTTATTGAATCTGACCTTAATGTTAGGGCTGAGTTCTTTCATACTTCTGGAGGGAAGATATGAGTTGGTTCTGTTGTTGTTTTCTTAGGGATGTTGTATGTTATGTTATGTTATTCCCGGATCTAAGAAACTTATTGGAGACTTGACAGTTTTCTGTGTTTTCAAAGTGGTCTGATCCAGGGCAAAGTCTGTTTGCTCCCCTTGTCTGAAATTCCTGAAATTCAAAACCCTGTTGCCTCCACCCCAATGAGCTGGCTGGAAGCTCTATTGTTTCAGAGTGGTATGAGTTGATACCCCTTTTTTTTCTGGGATCTCTCTCTTAGTTTTCCTCTATAGCTGAGTGAGGGAACCTTTTTTTCCTGCTAAGGGCCATTTGGATATTTCTAACATCATTTGCAGGCTATATTTGGTGAATATTTAATTAATTCACCCCTAAAACCTACTAGATTTACTGAATTTTGAGTCCTGCCTGCAGTTGCCTTGACAATGCCATACCAATATGGCTTACAGATCAGTTTTCACACTCCTGCTTTACAGACTGGACTAGATATTTGGGGTGGGCCCTTCATCTGAGTCTGGGGGCAAGACCAAAGTACCAGTGCTGGCTTCTGAACTTCCTCTTTTCTTGAAACAGTCCAATTGCCTCAGGGCCACCACTTATTTCTGATTCCACTCTGAATCAGTGACCCCAAACTGGATATTGTCTGACAAAGCTGCCAGTTCACCCTGTCTTCATCCCTCAGATCTGCGGGCCCTTCTCACTTGGGCTGGATAAAAGGTAATGCAACTTTTTTTGGATTTTCATAGCAGGATTTGAACTGGTCCATTTTCTTGGTATGTTTGGAGAAGTTTGTAGATGGGAACTCATCACATTGCTTCTTACCATTCTGCCATCTTGTTTTTTTAAGATCAAAAGTTTATTTGAGGGGCAGCTAGGTGGTGGAGTGGATAGAGCAATGGCCCTGGAGTCAGGAGTACCTGAGTTCAAATCCCGCCTCAGACACTTAATAATTACCTAGCTGTGTGGCCTTGGGCAAGCCACTTAACCCCATTGCCTTGCAAAAACTAAAAAAAAAAGTCTATTTGAGGTTCATTTAATTTTACCAGTATCTGTATAGATAATGACAGTATAAAGAAAATGCTCCTCATTTGAACAGCCATTTTGAATGTATTAATTTTGCCCAACAATTATTCTCTAATTAAAAGTAATAAGTATGAAAATAGTTTAGGGATGTGTGCTTTGTTTGGTGATAAGAGATATTCAGTCAAACTTATTTCTCCAGGAAGTCTTCTATTATTAATACTTTTAGTATGTTTATTCTTCATTTCCTTTGTACTTATATAGCTTGCATATGTTACATTGAGTTTACTTGCAAATATCCTTAACTCTTTCAATGCATCCCTAAGTAGATTAAAGACATAAGAGAGTGAGAAATACATCTTATATATAAACTATAATTATTATTAAAGGAATATAATCTGAAATCTAAAGTAATCACTAAGAGACAGCATGGTTTTTTTATCAAGTTCTGGTTATGACAGACTAACTTTATTTCCTTTTAATGTTAAGAAAATCAAGAAAATGCTTTACATATAGTTTACATAAATTTCAGCAAAGTATTTGACATGTCATCTGAGTGGAAAGATGTCAGTGACCAAACCCAAGTGCAGTCATTTAGAAGGTAATTATCTATTTGCAAGGAGGTCTTAGTTCAAATGCCTCAGAGCTTTTTCCTTAATTACTTTAATATTAATTATCCTTGTCTAAAGGCACAGATGACAAAAAGTCAGGAAGGGTAACTAATGCAGTGGATGAGAGTATTAGATTATATACAGGCTTAACAGACTAAGTTAATAAGTTGAATCAAATAATATGAAATTTAATAAGGGTAAATACTTATACTTAAAATACAAATACTTAAATTTAAAAAAATCCTAAAAAGTACCAGCAAGGCTAGGTTGCAAATCATTAGATAAAAATTTATTTTGTTTTCTAAACCATTGTTTCTAATTAAACTTGTTTGAAGGACAATTTACTGTTTTAACTACAAAAAATATGGAACAGGTATTAGATCAAATCAGGCAGGAAAAGAGTAATGAAGAAAGAAAAAGATGACAGATATTGCTGGCAAGAAGTTTAGTTAGACACTAGATAAATGGAAGCCTGACAAATATGTTTTCATGTCAATAGATGCTCTAATGTAATGTGATGGGAATAAAATTAAGATTGTGAATTCCTTTAATAAGGACAAAATCAGTTGAACAAAAAATATAATTTTCTCATTCAGTTTATATTTTGTAGATAAAAATTTTCTCCAAAATATTTTGATCCTGAAAGTATACTTAGAAATACTTCAGTCACAAGTGGTACATTTATCCTGTTCCTAGAGTTGAATGGAATAAACTTAAACATACAAAAATAAAAGTAGAGTCTAAGCTGCTGATAATGTCAATCAGTATTCCCAAAATTTAACAGTAGTATGATCTTGATGACCGATTTTATTAAACTAATATTGATGTTAGTTGCTATAAACTTCAACTTTGATTATTTATGTTAAAGGTTTTCCACCTGAAAAAAAGAACCCCAAGGGATTTCATATTGATCTTATCACTGGAGTATTTATTTGATAAGTTTAAAAATTTATTTAAGGCATATGGGAAATTTCCTAATTGTATAAATAAACTTCCCTAACACCTTTGGTGATATTGCCTCTTCTATCACCGTTGACTCCAGTCCCTGCAGATATGAAAATTGGTTCTAACCTTGGAATCACTCTGGGCTTGATAGCCCAACTATGCTTCTATCTTGCTTTTTTACTTCATGGGCTTTGCTAACTATGCCACTATGAGTGTATCACATAATCTCCATTTCATTGCCTCTTTATATATTATCTTTCCTTATTAGAATATAAAATCATTGAGGAAAAAGATAATCTTGTTTATTTTTATTTGTAGTCCTAGCACTTAGCACAGGACCTGGTAAATGGCAAGCCTTTAATAATGTTTTTTTCTATCTGTCCATAATGGAACAAACATCTATACATTTATCTATATTATATAAATAAGTAAAATAAGAATTAGCAGAATTGGTTTTTACCATAACAGAAGGAACTATCCTTACCAAGATAAAAAACATAATAAACTATTGAAAATATATACTTAAACTTAATATATGCTTAAACTGAGAGTGGTTTATAGCATTAAAAGTATTTCCTTGTTTTTAGAGAAAAATTTCAATGTTAGATTTTCCCAAGGAATGTTATTTGTTCAATTTGTATGTCAAAAATTTTTCATGTCAATTTGTTCAATTTATTTGTCAAAAATTTATGATATACTTAAGGCACTGTAGTGAAATTATCTGTAAAGACTTGCTTGCCCTATAACCCTACAAAACCTTCAGTAACTGACTGAATGACTGTACTGAGACTCGAGAAGAAGAAAAAAGCTTGATTTTGGTCATACCTATAAGAAAAGAAAAGGTAAATCAAGTGCTGAATCTTGGTGATGATTAAAACCAATGAAGTGCAAGCTTTAATCAACACTCATCTGCATATTTTAGTATTATTATTCTAAAGAGTATAACTATATATTACTGGAAATATACAAATATTTTAAGTCAATGGATTGTAGATTTAGGGTTTCCTTTTTTTTCTTTCTGTTTTTATTGAGGGCATTGCAGGAGAAAATAAAAACTTGTAAATTAAAAGATTAGAGCTAGAAGGCATCTGAGAAAAGTGAAACTACTTAATTTACAGATGAGGAAACTGAGTTCCAAAGAAGTTAAATGATTTGTTGAGTGTCACACAGGTAAATAATCCAGTTTAGTCATACTCAAAGTAAATTAATTTTATCTCTATCTTTATCAACCAACTATTAATAGTTTTATCCCTGGATTAATGATATTCAACAATATTTAAATTCTTCAGAGTAACTGCCAACCTTCCTAATCTGAAAATCTACCACAAAGTTACAAAATCACAAATGCTGAAGAAAAGTTAGTGATTTCTTCTAGTGTGTGAAATATCTTTGTTCCCCATGTTCCTTGGCAAAATCTTGATGATCAAAGACAGGAAAGATGAGAAATATATCCTTAAAGAAAATTGGGCAAATCTAGAATTTAATATTTTTGAATTTTAAGTTATTATTACTATACTATACTATATATCCTTCATCCGAATTGTACTTTATAATTTATAAATCAAAGGGTGAAAATGGGGATTCTTTCTTTTTTAATAGGTATAGGCTAAGAAAGGTTAGGTGACGTTCAAAATTACCTGGAGGGTAAGGTGCAGAGATAATTAAATAACAATCATTTATTAAATGTGTGCTATGCATAAATCACATTATGGTAGGTTAGGAAAATAAAGGTAAAATTAAACTAGAGATAAAAAAGAAAGCATTAAACAACTTATAACAGCAAGGAACTCAAATTCTATTGGAAAATAACATGTACACATACAAGTACATATAAAGACAATATTTTTGGGAGATGGAGCTAATAGCTAAGCAAAGTTCTTAAGAAGGAGATGATGCTGAGTAAAGAGAGAATTTAGATATTCTAAGAGGTTACATGCGTCCCAGGAATACTGGAAAACCTGGACAAAAGCTAAAGGGTGGTTTTCTATATGTGATTATGCAATTCTGACAACTTTCACGTAAAAACTAGTAAATTTGTTGATCATGTTATTCCAGAATATGATGACTTACCTAGTTATCTGGTAAATATCTTCAGATTTCCCTTGGCGTAATCTCAGAATCCAAGCACCAGGATTTGCTTTTAATTGAAAATATCCCTTATGGGAAGAAAAAAGGATCCAAAGAGAAGACTTAAATATCTAAGAGGATAGTTATTAAGTAGGAATAATGATAACACCTATATTCTAGGGGCTTATAAAGGAATTTTTAAAAAAATATAATGTGTTAGTAGGGACCTTTCAATCTAATCTAGTTTATATCTGGACCTTTCAATCTAATCTAGTTTATATCTTTACCTCTAAGCAGAATTGCATTAGAATTATCCAAAACTGTATTGCACATTAAAATAATTCAAGAGGAGATTCTAATTTCCCTCAGTAAAATGTTCATAACCTTTCCTTTCCCTTTAATGAATATATTCCTAATAGTATTCGGTTTTGTTTCCTGAAAAGTGATCTGTATAATAAAAGATTATCACATTAATATAAAATTTATTAAAATTAAAGGTCAGTCACTATTCATACTTCTAATTAAGCTTCTCATTTTTTGCTTATGGAATACACAAAATATAGGCAGTGTTTTATTTTTATCTTAGTACTTCAGTGTTTAACTATACTATGTAACAGAATTTGTAAGAAGGTAGTTCTGTTGTTTTAACTAGTAAAGAATTATTTGCCCTCTCAAATCTTACCCTTTTCAATGGTCTTCTTACCCAGAAAATCTCTCTCAATTTTCCCAGTTGGAGTAGATTTTTCCCATCTCCTTTGACATTAAATAACAGTTTGCATTTCTCCTAAGGTATTGTTATATAATGATATGGTGTTACTTAAGTTATTGTATTCTAAAGCTTCACTGTAGCACAAATATGATCTAGAATTCTTGAGCACCATCAAATTGATGTCCAAATGCAGGCATAGTGTATATACCATCCTGAAAAGACTTTGGGTCATAGAGTATCAGGGAACTATTTAGCTTTTAAGCAATTATTTCCTTGAACAAATCACTACAAAAGATGGGCTGTGATCTGGACTTGTGGATAAACATCCACATAAAACTTATGAGCCCATTATACTTATTTATCTTTATAAATATGTTACATTTTCTCTGCTAGTCTAGGAGCTCATTAAAGATCAATTGTATTTTAATTATCTTTGTGTTTCTCCCAGGATCTAGCAAAATACATATTTATTTACCCCCCCCCCCCAAGGGAATGGTGTTTTCATCCATTTGAATGCTCTTAGCCATGGAATTTCCTTTCACTCATGCAAATAGGCAACTGATAGTCTGGTACCTAGACTTAGATGACTTTCCAAGTTCATATAGTTAATCTGTGCAAGAGAAACTTAATTTTAAGTCTCCCTGACTATATTATGATGCCTGTCTATTATATGCAAAGGAGTATTTAATAAATGTTGAATTAGTTGAAATGGAAAAAAATAAAAACTACTTCTACCCAATACTTACAAGGTTAGCCATCACAATGGTATCAACTATAACAGGATTCTTTTTCAGGCCAAGAGTAAACTGAAGTCCCCGAGGAGGTTGTCCAGTAGTTTCATCAAAACATTGTCCTTCAAGCAATAGATATTCTAGTTCATATTCTGCTCTGACAGTTCCCTCAATCTATGAAGATAATTTTTCACAATTTAAGTAAGGCATTTTCATCTTTCACAATATGAATTTCATAGGTTAGAAATATTATTATCATAATATAATATAAAGGAAGAGTATTTAAAATCACTGAATTCTTTTGTTTGAAACATTTTGATAGATTATGGAACTGTACAGTTTTCTAAAATAGTTTTAAAGAGCAAGCATTATCACTTTTTCATCTCATGTTATTGACATCAAAGTATTTCCTTTCAGTTTACAAAACCATTGTGACCAAGTAGAAGGCAAAGAAGCTGTGGAACAAAAAGCTATACTGCATATGTAGCATTTATGAATCAAATTGAATGTGAAGGTTTGGATTGGGATTGTTTTTGAAGAATAAAAAAACACATTCTAATCTAAGGATCTCTCTCTTCTAATAGCATCTCTCTTCTAATAGCAGATCTAATAGCATTCTTTTTGTCATCCATCTTCTTGACTTGTGTTTAGCTTCTATCACTGGATGACTTCTCTTAGAAACTTTTTTTCTGTTTTTTCAGGACTACCCTTTCCTGATTATCTTCCTATCCATCTGATAGTATGTTTTAATTTCCTTTTTTGACTATTTATCCAGGTTATTTCAACTAATTGTGGGTCTGTCTGTATCCTATTTTCTTCTCTTTATATTTTATTTTGCTTAGTTATCTCATTAGCCATAGATTCAATTATCATCTCTATGCAGATGATTCTCAGATCTATTTTTCCAGCTCCAACTTTTCTCCTGACCTAGATCTAGACATTTCCAATTGCCTATTGGCTATCTTGAACTGGCCTTCATCACCTCATATCTGGACTGTTTCAGAAGTGTTATAGGTGGTCTCTTTGATTCAAGTCTCCAATTTAAACTCCAATGGTTCCCTATTACTTCCAGGATCAAACATAATTTTTTTTATTTGACTTTTAAAGCCCTTTATAACCTGACTCTCTTCTGCCTTTTTAATCTCCTTAAACCTTATTCTCCTTCACATAATCTGCAGTATAGTAACATTGACCTTGCTTTCTTCATACAAGATATTCCATTTCCTGACTGCATGTTTTCATAAACTGGCCCCATCCCTGAAATTTTTTCTTTCATCTTTACTTTGACTTCAAGACTCAGCTAAAATCAGATCTTCTGCAAGAATTCTTTTTAAGTCCCCCTTAAAATTTATGCCTTCCCTCTTCAATTATCTTCAGATTATCCTTACAGATTTTGTTTGTATAGATCATGTTGTCTTTCAGATTAAACTGAGCACCATGAGAGGTGGGATTTTTTTTCCAGTTCTTTGTATCCTGAACATTTGATATAGTGCATGGGATGTAGTAGGTACTTAATAAATGCTTATTGGTTTGATGACCAAAAGTAGGGCTAGGAGTCTGTAGAACAGATTGGATGTGCTCTACTTATAGCATTAGAAATAGCCTGAATATAAAGATTTGATATTTGAATACTCTCAAGGAATACATTTAGAAAAATCTGATTCAGTTTTTCCCTGAAGATTCCAAATCCATGATTCCAAGAGATGCTCTGAGTCTAGATTTTTTAAAAAAAGGTAAGAAGGGTTTATAAAGAGCCCAGGATTGAATTGCATCCCTCAAAATTTTGTTTTAAATGAATCAAAAAAACAGTCTGACTGAATAGAACAGAGGTGGTATGAACTGAGTTTTGATGGAATTTATACTTGGGCTATGAGTATTACCAGGAAAACATTAAAGTCCATTAGAAATGAGTTCAAATCCAGTCCCAGACATTTACTAAATAACTTCTATATAAACAAACGCAGGATAAATCACTATTTTACATCTCAGTTTCTTCAACTATAAAATGGGGATAATGATAAATATCTTAAAGGGTTGTTGAGAAGATCAAGTGAAATAGTTTTATAGCACTTTTAAAAATGTTCACTATTATTATTATTAATACAAATCTGAATTAGTTGAAAAACAATGCCACATCTATAAAGACAGTTGCAGAAGTAGAATATGACAGCATCCAACTCTTTGATTTTTACTCAAATACTACCTTTTACAAGAAATCTTTCTTGATCCCACCAGTTGTTATTGCTCTCCTTATCTTGAATTTATTTTGATAATGGTGTGAATTGGAATTTATAAAACCAACCCTGATCAATTGGTCTCTTCCCCATCTCCAATCCAAGGTAGGCAAAGAGGGCAAGATGGTGCTATTTTAAGTGAAGTATGAAGAAAAACTTTTGCATTATTATCCTTTAAAAGTATGAAATTCTTGGGGCGGCTAGGTGGTGCAGTGGATAGAGCACCAGCCTTGGAGTCAGGAGTACCTAGGTTCAAATCTAACCTCAGATACTTAATAATTACCTAGCCCTGTGGCCTTGGGCATGCCACTTAACCCCATTGCCTTGAAAAATCTAAAAAAAAAAAGTATGAAATTCTCTTTCATGGAATTGATAGAAGCAGCTTGTTTTTGGCTGACTGGAGATCATCCATGTGCCTGATGATCTAGAAAAACAAGAGCACCAGCTCTGGGAGACAACTGATGCAGAAAAGCTGGGAGAGAGTGAGCTTTGGAGGAACAATCCAGGCTTGCTCCTCTACCAGAAAGTAGGTGTCTAGAGGAGGTTATTTTTTTTCTTTTTCACCCCACGCATCAACCATAGGATCCTGGATTAGAGCTACTCACTCTGTAGGAGACACCAGACCCAATGAAGAGCTGGGGGTTCACCCCATACAAAGAAGGGTGGTGGAGTAGGAGGCAGCAGAGAGGAAAGCCAATTATGGATGCAAGGGAGAATAAGCCTTGAGAGTCATTAGTCAATCTGTGGAGCAGAGCTCACCCAGGGAGTTTATCTGAGTGATTTGCCAAGGAAAGACTAACTTAGAACTTAAGGAGGAGAGTGAGAATATTAGATAAAGAGAAAGGATAGAGGGGTCCTTTGGTGTTGTAGGTTTGAGCTGTCTTGGTTTCATATTCTGGTGCCAGCAACATGCTAGGTTTGAGTGATACAAGGGTACAAAGAAGGAAACAGTTCCTACTTGAAATGAGCTTAATATTCAAATAGAGTAGATAGTTAAAATATATTCAGCATACGTGGAAAATTGATAAAAATATGTTTATAAATATAGACATATGTGTATACATATATATATATATATATATGTATAAATTAATTAAATAAAAGGTTGTCTAGGTTGGGAAGTCAAGAGGAGATTCATGCAGAAGATGACATCTGAGCAACATCTTCAATTAAGAGTGATACTTTATGAAATGAAGGCAAAAAGAGAGTGACATTCCAGGTCAGTAAATTATAACTTACATCCTTCAAGTGAATATTATCAAGATCACAAGAACTGTGTACTGCTTCAACCAACCAGCTTTCAGGAGTAATCATATTGAGAGTCAGAAGAGGTGATTCAGGCATTTCTAAGAACTTTGCCATAGGCCTCAAAGAAAGAATATTATTAGGCCCTGGAGTCAGTTCTGGTTCCAAAACGAAACGATAAAAGCTGCGGGAAAAAAATAACCCAATAAAAAAATGAAGCAGTTGTTATGCAAACAAAAGAAATTTAGCTAAGATCACAAGGAAGGCAGAAAATGGGAAAATTTTTTTACAGATAGATTCATAGATAAAGGTCTCATATATAAAATATATAAAGAACTTTTCAAATTTGGAAGAATAGAAATCATTCCCTAATGCTCTAAACCATTATTGATTAGAAAAATATAAATAAAGTAACTTTGAGATATCATTTTTATACCAGATTAGCTAAAATGACAAATGTTGGAGGGGATGAGGAAAAACTGGCATACATTCCTTGTTGGTGGAACTGTGGATCAATCCAATCATTTATGAGAACAATCTGGAGTTATGGCCAAAGTATTAAACTGCCTCTTTTGATCGAGCAATCCCTCTACTAGATCTATTTCCAAAGATAATTAGGGGAAAAGGAAAAGAACTTTTATGTTCTAAATATTCAGTGCAGATCTTTTTTTCGGATTCAAAGAACTGGAAATTACAGGGCTGTTCATCAGTTGGGGAATGGATGAACAAGTTGTGGTACATGATAGTGATGGACTACAACTGCGTTTTAAGAAATAGTGAATTTAATCTTAGAAAAACATGGTTAGTCTTGCAGGAAATAATGAAGAGTGAAATGAGCAGAACGAAGAGAACATTTTATACAGGAACAATAATATTATTTTAAGAACAAATTTGAACAAATAAGTCATGTTGTTTTATAAATTCCTAAGTTAAAAAAAGGACATATTAAGGAATGTTATTCATATCGAGGAAAAGATAAATAGAAGCATGCATAGAATGTTTTCACACACACACACACACACACACACACACACACACACACACAAAAACAGCCCTCTTTTATGTCTAATCACAGCCATCACTAGAGTAAAGGGGACAAAGAAGAAAAGAAATATACACACAGTTATTTAATATTTTAAAAATTTCAATATTTAAAAGTTTAAATAAATTAAACTTATTTTTGCAAGTTGTACATAATAGATTTGTAGTTTTATGTGTGATCATATTTTTTATTATACTATGTTATAGAAATGCTTGCTTTATTCCATAAATTAAAACTTATATAAATAAAAATTTAAAAAACCTAATGGGCCAATGATTTTTATAGATATCAGGATTTGTTTTGTTTTTGTTCTTGAATCTCTAAGGTCTAGTCTAACATAGTATCTTGCACACATATTAAGTGTGTTTGTTAAATTGGATAACAGGCAGTTGATCTGTTATATCACTGTTTAATATGAATTTATGAAAAATCTTAATAATTTATTAAATAATTTATTAAAAATGGAAAAAGTACAGTTAATATTGTTTAATGCCTTATATGCCCTAATTATATTTTAGATCATAATGAACTGAAAGTAATAATTTGTATTTACAACTAAACTCTCCTCCCAGAAATAAATTAATTGAAATTGACTAGGTTTCATGCTTCTATAATCCATGGACTGTTCTTTTTATACTTCAATCCAACTTTGGTCTCAGATGTCTTGTCTTTATTACTTTTTTCCCTATCATCAAACACTGCTCTGGTCCTGAACATAATTCAAACTTAGAGGAATTGCCATGTTCTCAGCATTCAGTCAGTATCTGATATTTAATATCCACAACAGTGCCTTGAACACATACTTAATATATTTACTGTCAGATAATGTATTAACTCCTCACCTCTTCAGTGGAGCTTCTGAAAGCTTTGGCTTACAGTTCATAAACAATTTCAGTTTCATGTTGACCACACGGCCAAGTACCTATGAAGCAAAATAATTCATATTTAAAACTGTGGTTTCATTGTGATCCATTTCCTTAGTGTGAAACAATGAGATACAGTCACTGTTTGAGGCAGAATATAGGAAACATGTAGAGAATCAATAGTTCTTAGTACAGAATCTTTAAAAAAAATTTTATGAAATGAAAAAATTAATCATGAAGTTTACTCTCTTTAGTAATTTAATAAAAATCTTAAATGAGAAATCCTTCCAAAATCATTTAATGAATAAAAATTGATGCTAATTATTTTTATTTCTTTATATCATTCAGTTGTATAAATCAGTATAAATTCAGTAGTCCAAATAGAATATAGGCATTATAAATACTAATCACTTTTACATGTTTACCTTTACATGTTTTAACTTAAAAAGCATTTCCTTTTATAATAAACATGTGAAAGACATAGCAATATTATTATTCCTCTTTAAAAGATTAGGAAACTGAGTTTCTAACAAGTGAGTTACTTGAAATTATATGACTAATGAAGTTTTAAAATTTACTGTATTTTCTTTTACACTATAGTGCTACAAGATATGAAAAACCAACTCTGAAATTCCCTTTTTTGTTTGGTTTTTGCTTTTTTTTTGTAAGGCAATGGGATTAAGTGACTTGCCTGAGGTCACACAGAGCTAAGTAAGTGTTTGAGGCTGCATTTGAACTCTGATCCTCTTAATTCCAGGAGTGGTACCCTATACACTACAACCTAGCTGCCCCTTCCTTAAAGTTTTAAAAACTGATTTTTGTTTCTTTCTTACATTTTCTTAATAAGACCTTAAAATCAATAAATGCAAACATTCCAATACAGAAACAATAGAAAAGAGTATTGCATATGAAACCATAAACTTCTGAAATGGAGAGGTTTTTTTTTAAAGTGTATTAAATTTTATATAGTGCTAACAAAACTGTCTTTTTTTTGTGTTTCTCTTCTGAACTAAGAAGTTTGAAATGATTAATAAAATAGCAAGTTAAATAATTATGTTTATATAACTGGTGCCATAAAAAACAAAACACTAATCTAAATTAATTACAAATTTGAAGAGGATCATTTAATTTAAACAATTTTTGTATCATCTTACAATTAATAATTGAGTCATCTTCTGTGCTTCTCTGGTTAATGGATCAACGATAGCAATGACATCATAGAATATATCATTTTCTTGAGGGTTTATGTTTATAACACTAGAAAAAATAGTAAAGAATAAATGAGATAAAAAGGAAAAAACTCAATTTAAATAAATTTACCATCTTCACAACCTTACCTCCTCTAATATATCTGCCTTAAGAATCAGTTTACTCTGTGAGAAAATCAACCTCATTATTATAGTTATGTTGAATGTTTTACCCAAAGCATTATTTTCCAGTCTAATTGCTAGTCTTCTTTGCCAGACTTGATCCTCATGACTTGCTAAAGGGAAGCCCATAAAAAATTATTATTTCAAGACAAAATGATGTGTCACAGGTAGGGTGGAAGTCGAGGAGGGAATGATCACATCAGAATGTGAAGTTTCTTAATGGAAGGGGTAGCATTTGGACTGGATAAGATTTTAACAAGCTGAGGTGCAGAGAAAGGTCATTTTAAGGAAGCTTGAAGAACAGTTGTAATGGTTCAATGATAAGAAGATAAAATTGTATTCAATGCATATTTGGTAACATAGTTTGCCAGTATCATAGAACACATGAAGAGGACTCCTGGTCATACATCTATGAAGGATACCAGAATCCTAGTGGGAAGTGCTTTGAATGAAAGACTGAAGAATTTGGACTTTATTCTGAAGGTAGTAGGGAGCTATTGAAAGTTGGTTTTTATTTTAAACAGGGTGATATAATTAGAAAAAAATTTTAGAAAAACCAAACTAGTCATTATGGTTTAAAAGAGAGAGAAGCTAAACCAAACTAAGATATTAGCATTGGGAATGAAAAGGAGGGGAAAGATATTTTGGAGGTAAAACTGATATGATTTAGCAGTTTATTGAATGTGAGAGAAAGGAAGAAAGCAAAGCCAATTCCAAGGATTTATGTTTAGAATATTTCAGGCACGTTATTAAAGAAACAAGATTTGTCCCAACTTAGACTATTTGAGTTAAGGAAAATCACAAATGAAAAATTTTAAAATGTTTTAGGCAATGACAACATAACTGCAATAAGTATATTGACTCCAAAGTAATTACTTTTAATATTTATTTGTATAATATAAGTGCCAGTAAGTTTGTTTAAAAAAACTCATTTTCTTATCATATATATGTATATACATACATACATATATGTGTATATATGTGTATATATGTGTATATATGTGTATATGTATATGTATATGTATATGTATATATATATATATATATATATATATATATATATATATATATATATATAAATGTAATCATGATGTCATGGGGAAGGGACCTTAAGAGATTATCTAGCCAACCCTATATTAAAACAGATAAGGTATCACTGTTACTATAGATAATAAAACTAAGACAGTAGAGTTAAGTGATAAATCCACATTCATAGAGTTAATAAGTATAACAATCAGGTTGGTTTCTTGGCTAAAAAAGAGAATTAACAGCAATAGGTAATTTTATATATTATACTTCTTTTTGGCCTTCAAAGGTTAAATAAGGATTTCTGTTTTGTTGTGTTGTGGATATGGATTAGTACATGAAAATTTGCTTTTTTAGCCTGGATCTTACATAAGAAAAATAAATGAATTTATGGATGTTCAAGAAAAATTTTATTTATGAAGGGTTCAATGAAGAAAGAAATTATTCTTCAACAGACAATTGATAGAAATTTAGTCTTTAGATATGATATATCATATTTAATAGCCAACCTTCTTGCATATTTCTCCACAACTGAAATGATAAAATTAAGTTAGTTTAAAATGATATCACTGAATTAAATAAGACAAATCTTTAAATTCAATAATTTGTAAAAAGTCACTTTAAAAGAACCTACTATAACTACTATGGTTGGTAAAAAGGATACAAAGGTAGAAACTAAAAGCTAAAGTGTTACTTTTTATTTATAGGCTATCTGATTTATTTTTCTAGTAGATCTTTGACCCTAACACAGATAAATTCAGGCAGAGCAGAGAAAAAATATATAATTTCAAAAATTATTTAAGTTTTTAATGTAGTATCATAATTTAGTTTGTAACTTTTTTTGAGACATACATTATAAATCCTATTTTCAATCATTATTAATCAAAACTCTTTATGAAATGTATCTCCTACAGTAAAATATAAATAGAATCACTATAAGTTCTAGGAGGGCTTTGTAAATTGTCTTAAACAAAAATTTAGATGTAATATAATTATCTATACATGGTATATACATGTATACATACAATTAATTTGATATTTGTATGCATACACATATGTTTATATATTTATATTATATATGTATAGACAAATTACCAAAAATATTTAACTAACCAGAACTGCATACTAATGATATCAAATAATAGTATGCAGCATTTCCCTAATGATGAACTTTTTATTATGGTGCCACAGAAATTACAATGGAGAAGGGTCTGAAGTTTCTTTAGTATGGGCCCTCCTTCTACCAACAAGATCATAACCCCGTGTTGCCTTATTATAAAAGTTTCCACAAATTTCTATGGCCAAAAATATCATATGGTGGTCACCCTAATAATGGGCTTCTATAAAATCATCTGGTCTGATTTTCAAAAAGCAAGAAAATATACTATTACCAGGCTTATCAATACCTTTTTTTCTTTTAAAGTGGTTGCTCATATCTTTCCATTTATTTTTCAAAATATTTTGAAAAACTTCAACTTCTTCAATTGTCAAGTTATTGCCATTTTTAAGAGCACACGTAATCCCTTTCTTAGTATTTTTAAAAATCATTAAAATGTTTGGAAAAGTAATTTGACAACAGCAAGGACACTAACTTTGATGTGAATTTTAATTTTTGTTCTACTGCTCACTACCAATATGACCCTGGGAAAATCATTTAGACTCTTTGGGTCATAGCCTCCTCATTTTATGATGAGAGACTAGACCTCTAAGTAGAATGAACTGTCAGGATGCTTGCTGGAAGATTCATGAAATACACAATGAAACCATTAAATTCAAAGGACCAGATTGTTTACAGTTATAGAAACTAAGGTAATAAGGTAATATATTAATATACATAAATATTAAGGTAATCCAACTCTCTAATTTTTAGAATGAGGAAACTGATTTTCAGAGAAATGAATAAAATACCTGAAATCATATGAGATAATAAGAATAAAAACTGAAATTTCCACTCAGTTCTCATTATTGTAAATCTAATATTCTATCCACCACACTACATTGTCTCATGAATTGATCACTGATGGTTACACAGGAAAATAACTTTGTATGTATGTGTGTGTGTGGGATCAAGGAATGGACCCAAAGTAGATGCCCATTGGTTGGAGAATGGCTAAACAAAAATAAAAGGTGGTACTCACATTAATGGTTCACTGCGATGAAAAAACAGTGAATATGTTGAATACAGAGATAAATGGAAAGATTTTGGTGAACTGATGTAGAGGTAGCAGAACCAAGAAAACAATATATACTTTGACTAAAACAATGTAAATGGGGTGGTTTCAAAGAGGAGTTATGAAAAGATACCTCCTCCTACTCCTTTGTAGAGGGGTAGTGTTGTGAAATATTAAATATACTGTTTAATTGTATTTTTTATGTATTGATTAGGTTTTCAGATTTTCTCTCTTCTATCATTTTCTTTCTTTTGAAAATATCTTTTGTTATATGTGATTGGTCACTGGGAGGAGGAAGAATGCAGAGAAAAATTTATGACAAGTGAAAACAAAAGATATCAATCATATAGTTCAAGATAAGAAATAAGTTCAAAAAAAATAAAATTTTTCTATTCCATTTTGTCTCAATATGCCTCACCCCCAAGATGGTATAGCCTCACTATATCATTTCCTGTAATAAAGGACAAAAAAAGAAAGAGAAAAAAGTAGTTTAGCAAAATTAAACAATAGATTAGTGGACCTGAGAAATATTTGTATTGGTGTAAATCTATAGTCCCCCTACATCTGTAAAGAAGGGAGAAACCAGTATCTTTTCAACTTAGTTAGGAAATGCCTTAGCTTGCATTCTATAAGTATAGCCTTCAAAAGGTACCATGGGTTAATGCAAAGAATTGGATTTAGAGAGTCCAGTTTCAAAATCTGGCTCTCCCACTTAATAGTTATTAACCTGTCTATGCCTCAGTATTGTCATTTGTAAAATGAGAAATTTGGACCAGATGACCTGTTAGGTCCCTTCCAGCTCTAAATTTGATTTTAAGAACCCAGGGTTAACTCTGCCAAAAAAGGCATTAAATAGCAATATGGTGCTAGTCAATGACTAATAGCACACATTAAAAACATTATTAAACAGTGACAGAAAAAAAAGTCCTTTGATTTCAGTCTTACCTGTGCTGTTCTTTAGGGAATGTGACATCATGCCGAGATTCGCTTTTAGGCATAGAGGAGAGAAGGGCATCCACTTTCATAACTAGATCACTTCCACTAAAAAAAATAAAATAAAAACTTGTGACTTCTCTGAGGCAAATAATCTTCCAGGTTTTATTTTATAAATTATAGCCTGAAAAATGCATAATTCAAAGCCATGACTTTTATCATTTTGAATATTATGAATTTTTAAATTTTCTCAGTTGGGGTTATGTTTCCCATCATGCCATCTTGCCGTCATAAGGGGAATTCATTTCCCTCATTCATTTTGTCATTTTTTTCAAAAAAAAAGGGCTCACTAGCTGTGCTCTCTGAAAAAGGAATACTATTCTTATTAAAAAATTCTTACAAAGTAAAACAGGCTCTTTTTGATGGCCTCTGAACAGAGAAAAGATATAACAATGTCCCCTATACCTCACCTTAATTCTTACTGTATTTTTTTCTGAGCATTGATATTTAATGAGTGCCATTAGCACCCTAAAAATAGTCTTGTACAAGTAAGATGATTATTTAGTAAATTTAACTATTCAATTCAAGAAATACATTCAATACACCTAATATGTTTCTCATATTACTTTAACTATGGGGGATTAGTAGACTTGTGGGGGAAGAGTGATATGCACATGACATAGTCAAAGTACTAAAGGATTTGAAGGATAAAATATTAGAAACAATGAACACAACTCAAGTGATGGATGTAAACACCTTCCAAAACTGATTCTATAGACAAAACTGTTAGATACAGCTATAAAATAAGATAAAGTGACATTGCTAGAACTGTAATCTTTCTATGCTCATATGGGCACACAATGTGGGGTGGAACTGTGCCAGTGTCTCCGATGTGTCACAATCCATTCCAAAATTTTTCAGAGAACACTTGAGAGCATACTTGTATCACTTTTTCTGACCTCCAGGTATGAGTGCTTGCCTTGTGTGAGTTCTCTGTATAATAGTCTTTTAGGCGAATGTACATTTGGCATTCAAATAACATGAGCACCATTGGTATTGTGCTCTCTGCAATCGAATTTGAGTGCTTGGCAGTTCCAGTATCCAGTACCTTATCTTGCCAAGTAATCTTCAGAATCTTTCCAAAGCACTTCAAAAGGAAATGATTCCGTTTTCTGGCATGGCACTGGCAAACCATCCAGCTCTTACAGACATCCAACAATAAGTCAGCACAATGGCTCTTCATTTGGTAGGCACCTAAATACCTCAACTCTCTCATACATTTCTTACTAGCCTTCCAAACACTGAGTTAGCTCTGGCAGTGCATGTCATCTTTGTGAACATCCCTGGAAAGTATTTTGCCAAGGTGTGTGAACCTATCCACAGCATTCAAAATTTCTCCTTTTGCTGTAATAGGTGGTTTCTCATATGGATAGGGTGGTGCTGGCTGATGGAGAGCCTCTGTTTTCTTGGCATTAAATGTCAGGTCAAAATTAGCACAAGGGGCAGAGAATTGATCAATATTCTGTTGCATCTTCAGTCCCAGGGACTGAATATATAATCATCTGTGAACAAAAAAGTTGTACATCAATTTTCCCTCCACTTTAGTCTTGGCTTGTAGCCTTTTTGAGTTTTATATTTTTCTATTGGTGTGGTAGCTAACCTTGTTGCTATCTTTGCCCTGTTTCATTCCACTGGTGATTGGGAAAGAGCAGCAGCATCATCCATCATCCAGAAGCCAATCAGGTGTGCTGTCATTTGTGTTAGTGATGAACTTCTGGCAACCAAATTTTCCCAAGCTCTTCCAAAAGTCTTCCAACTGACTGCATCAAATACCTTGGTCAGATTAATGACTACTGTGTACATACAGATATCTGTTCTGCACCAGGTATTTTTCCTGGAGTTATTGGTAGTAAACACTGTATCAACCATTCCTTGGCTCTTTCTGAAGTCACACAACTTAGGTAGATGACCATCTTCTAAGTGAAGAATCAGTCATAGGAGGACTCTGTCAAGAATCTTGCTGGCTTAAATAACTGGGCAAACATCAACTGCTCATGGATAGGTAGATCTAACTAATATTATAAAAATGACAATTCTACCAAAATTAAACTACCTGTTTAGTGCCCTACCAATCAAAATTTCAAAAAGTTAGTTTAATGAGTTAGAAAAAGTGGTAAATAAATTCATATAGAGAAATAAAAAGTCAAGAATTTCCAGGGATTCATCGAAAAAAGTGAAAAAGAAGGGGGCTTAGCCTTACCAGATTTCAAATTATATTATAAAGCATCAGTCATCAAAACTGTCTGGTATTGGCTAAGAAATAGAGAGGTGGATCAGTGGAACAGACTAGGTGCAATAGCAGGAAACAATTATAGTAATCTGCTGTTTGATAAACCCAAAGAGTCCAGCTATTGGGATAAAAACTCTCTCTTTGATTGCTGGGATAATTGGAAGTTAGTATGGAAGAAACTTAGATTAGACCAACACCTCACACCCTATACCAAGATAAGATCCAAATGGATACAGGATTTAGACATAAAAAAATACTATAAGAAAATTAGATGATCAAGGACTAGTTTACCTGTCAGATCTATGGAAAGGGAAGCAGTTTATGACTAAGGAAAAGATGGAGAACATCACTAAAAACAAACTAGATGATTTTGATTAGATTAAATTAAAAAGGCTTTTGCACAGACAAAATCATGTAACCAAGATAAAAAGAAATGTAGTAAACTGGGAAACAATCTTTACAACTAATGACAAAGGACTCATTTCTAAAATATACAGAGAACTGGGTCATATTTTTTTAAAAAAAGATTTTATTTGAGTTTTTTGAGTTTTACAATTTTTCTCCCAATCTTACTTCCCTCCCCCTCCACCAGAAAGCAATCTGTCAGTCTTTATTTTGTTTCCATGTTGTACATTGATCCAAATTCAGTGTGATGAGAGAGAAATAACATCCTTAAGGAAGAAACAAAAAATATAAGAGATAACAAGATCAGACAATAAGATATCTGTTTTTTTCTAAATTAAAGGGAATAGTCCATGAAATTTGTTCAAACTCCACAGCTCTTTATCTGGATACAGATGGTATTCTCCATTGCAGACAGCCCAAAATTGTCCCTGGTTGTTGCACTGATGGAACGAGCAAGTTCATCAAGGTTGAACATCACTCCCATGTTGCTGTTAGGGTGTACAGTGTTTTTCTGGTTGTGTTCATCTCACTCAGCATCAGTTCATGCAAATCCCTCTAGGCTTCCCTGAATTCCCATCCCTCTTTGTTTCTAATAGAACAATAGTGTTCCATGACATACATATACCACAGTTTGCTAAACCATTCCCCAATTGAAGGACATTTACTTGATTTCCAATTCTTTGCCACCACAATGAGTCATATTTTTTTTAAAAGCCATTCCCCAATTCACAAATGGTCAAAGGATATGCAAAGGCAATTTACAGATGAGGGGAGATCAAAGCAATCCATAGTCATATGAAAAATTTCTCTAAATCATTACTTATTAGAGAAATGCAAATTAAAGCTTCTCTGAGGTACCACCTCACACCTCTCAGACTGGCCAATATGATGAGAAAGGATAAAGATCATTGCTGGAAGGGTTATAGGAAATCTGGGACACTATTATATTGTTGGTGGAGCTGTGGACTCATTCATCCTTTCTGGAGAGAAATTTGGAACTACGCCCAAAGGGCAACAAAAATGACCATACCCTTTTATCCAGCAATACCACTACTGGGTCTATACCCTGAAGAGATGATGAAAAAGGGTAAAAACATCACTTGTACAAAAATATTCATAGCAGCCCTGTTTGTGGTGGCAAAGAATTGGAAATCAAGTAAATGTCGTTCAATTGGGGAATGGCTTAGAAAACTGTGGTTATTTGTATGTCATGGAACACTATTATTCTGTTAGAAACCAGGAGGGATGGAAATTCAGGGAAGCCTGAAGGGATTTGCATGAACTGATGCTGACTGAGATTAGCAGAATCAGAAAAACACTGTACACCCTAACAGCAACATGGGGGTGATGATCAACCTTGATGGACTCGCTCGTTTCATCAGTGAAACAATCAGGGACAATTTGGGGCTCTCTGTAATGGAGACTACCATCTGTATCCAGATTAAGAACAATGGAGTTTGAACAAAGTCCAAGGACTATTTCCTTTAATTTGAAAAAAAAAGTGATATCTTAAGATTTGTTGGCAATGCCTAAAAGAGATAGCAGGAGAGAGAGAGAGAGAGAGAGAGAGAGAGAGAGAGAGAGAGAGAGAGAGAGAGAGAGAGAGAGAGAGAGAGAGAGAGAGATGAGACAGAGCTCTCTGTGGTTGTCAAAGGATGATTTATTTCCTTTTCCTTTATTAAGATGGACAGTGGAGGCATCCTTGAGCTCTCCTGGAGGATAATACCCTCCTCTTGCCATATAACCTAGAAGATTTCAGTCAGCTTTTTATACAAGTAGTGGACCCACTGTTTTGTAAATCTCAGCTGGTATAGAATTAGCTTCAGCATTTTGTCCCACAAGAGGAGGCTAACGGAATTAAAATCTTCTTCAGTCGGAAATTCAGTTAAGAGAGGGGATTGATTTCAACTTGAGATATATGATATGATGATATGATTATATTCAATATGATATATTGAATGGTTTCAGCACTGGTTGATGCTTGTTGAGAACTCAATGGGAAGGTTTAGCTCTTTTTTCCAGGATCATGTCCTTATCACTTTTCAAGGTAGTCCCATCATCACTGAGTAATTGAAAGCACAATAGGACTTTGCCTATAAGAGCCTATGCGGTATCATAAAATCACTTTGGATTGTTACTATTGGCATAAAATTGAATTTCGTTTGCCTTCTTATAGAGTCAAGGATCCTGCATGTTTCAAGGCTCCATTTGCATTTTACTTTTAATGGAATTATACGCTGTCTTCACAAAGATGGAACCCTGTGAAGTACTTGTTTCTCATTTAGCAGTTTCTGAATATCTTCATCATTTCTATCAAATCAGTCTTGATGCATTGATGTGAGTGCTCTGGCTCAGTTAAGTATTTGCAGAGATGCACAGCAAATCACTGAAAACTTCCCACTTATTTTCGTCTCCACTTTTGTTAACCCTGTTTTGGCTGGAGGCTTTCCCTCCAGCTTAGTAACAAACTGTTACCCTGGTGGAGATCTGCTCAGTCTTCTGAATCTGCCTTGCCTAGGGGTCATTACTTTTGTCAAATATGAATATTTACCATGGAGAGGTAAGTCTACCATCAGTTCAGCACTTGTCACTCACATTCTATCTCTCTCTTAAGTGACATTGTTTATTTTAGTCTTTGTTTTTGTAAAGTTTTTATTCATTTTAAATTTAAATACAAAACGAGAAAATAAAATAAAAACATTTCCATATGGACAGCAGAACATAAGAGAGGATTCAATATAAAAGAATAAAATTTCATTTCAAGCAAACCTATACAACATTACATGTAATTTTAAAGAAATTTCAAAAGCTTTTCTTTGCTTCCTCTTAAGTTTTCTTTTGTTTTCTGCTGTGCATGGTTTTACTTCATCTTCCCCCCCCAAGAAGGTTACCTTAAACATGGATTCATAATACACACATGCACACACACACATATGGATATACAACACTCATACACACATATGTAAAAGTGTACCATGCATATGTCCACTTTTTATCTCTTTCTCTGGAGGTAGACAGCATTTTCCTTCATGGATTTAAGTTTTTCCATCTTTTTCTAAATGTATCCAGTTCATTTTTTTCCTACAGCACAGCAGTATTCCAACACAATCACATTTCATCGATTTCTACCATTTGGGACAAGCAGACCACCATTAGGGGAGTGAAGCAGACACTCTGTAGAACACCTTTTCCAGCCCCTTCTCACACCAGGAGGGGACTAGCGCAGCTGTCTGGGTGCTGCCAAATTCCACTCCTGCTTCAGTCAGGTGAGAAGAACATCCGGTGACCTGGGCTGCCCACGTGCAAGGTTATGATTAGAGCTCCCAGTGCAGTCACACCTGCTGCTTTGTCACTTGCCTGCTGCTGTGGATTTTCAGACAGGTATAAATGGTAACATGGTATGGGTGATGTCTTTTGATTCTCGTATAAATTGGATTTAAGTAAGGAAGAATTGCATGAAGTGGTCTTACTTTCTCTCCCATAGTTTTATTGGTGGGACAAAAGTCATGACAACTGGCAATGGCTTAGGGTGCAGAGAATGATGTTGGCATTTTTGCTGTCTAACCAAGTTGTAAGCTCTTCCCAGCATCTGATTCTTCTGCCTTCAGGGCCTGTTGGAACAAATTGTTTACATCTGCCTATTCCACCAAGAAAATCTTTCCGTACTTGGGGTAAAATCCTCTCTAATTCATTGACAAATGTGAAGTATTTTGTTTGCCTTCATCCTGGTTTAATTTAACCTCTTTGCAGAAAAGGTTTAGCAGAGTGTGGTCACTGCATGTGCCACAGAATCTTGGAGCTACAGGTGAGAATTAGGCAATTGCTTCTCAAATTGAGAGGTTCATATGTGTCTTCCCGGAACACAAGTACATACCTGATAGATATTGAGCTAAAACATTGATCAAACACTTCCTATTTGTAACAAACTCCAACTAAGGGCTGAAGAAACAAATACAAACAAGACAGTTCTCATCTCAGGTAAGACTAACATTCTATTGGGAGAAGATAATGCAAAAATGGATTTGCAAAAGAGCCTTGATGTCAAAGGTTGTGAACTTCTATATAGAGTTCCTATAAGACTTCCTTCTCTGTCTATCTCTCTCTCTGCTTGCTCTCCTTCTTCACATCCAGGTAAACTAGTTGACAAGTCCTATCATATCTATAACCATGTTTCTCCATCTATCCAGGACCATATCTAATCTCATCTTCTCATTGATCTTTCCACACTTCAATTCTTTTTGTTTTTCACACAACTGCAAATATAGGATGGAAAGTTCATATAAAATAAGGAGGACACAGTGAGAACTTAACAAATGATTTTAACTGATTGGCTAGAGAGTGGACCCCATGAGTGAGCAGAGAGGGTCAACAAATCAAACTTGTTCTTTAACCTTCTGACTAGAGGTATGATGTGCAGAAAGAAACAAAGGATGATCCTACTTTACTCTGTATTAATACAGTCTATCTGAAACATTCTTTTCAATTATGGACATTGCATTTGAGGAAGGACATTGACCCACTGGAGGTAGTCTGAAGAGGAATAATAATAATAATAATAATAAAAATAACAACACCACTAATGATTGTATTTCCCCTCTTTTTGCAAAGGTTTTTGCAAGGCAATGGGGTTAAGTGGCTTGCCTAGGGCCACATAGCTAGGTAATTATTAAGTGTCTGAGGCCAGATTTGACCTCAGGTACTCCTGACTCCAGGGAGAGTGCTCTATCCGCTGTGCCACCTAGCTGCTCCCTCTTATTTCTTTTTACTTATCTGTCTACACTTCTCTCTAAAAGATGAGAATGGGGAAGAAGAAGAAGAAGAATAGGAAGACAAGGCTACAGAGAGATGGGATTGTGTTTCTCTCCTTGCCATCCTCTTTTCTCTTAGAGATCAAATGAGAGGGAGTTAACTATCTCACAGTTAAATGAAATATTAATATCATCATCCTCATCATAATTTATATATATAGGGTTTTAAAAGTCTGTAAATAACTTTGCTCATTTGATTCACACAAATGAGGCAAGTATAGTTCTCATTTTGAAATAAGGCTCATAGAATTTGTTATTTTACTAGTAACATAGCTTCTAAGCAACAAAAGAGAAATTCAAATCCAAGAATTTGACTCTTCTAGCACACTATAAACTTTTCTAAGATATTTTACATCATATAAACTTCCTATATTCTAAGATGTCTCATGTCATAAACTTCCTATAATTCCTTCTCTTTCTTCCTTTGGATATAATATGCCATCAGTATTCATTTGCAACATCTCAAAGCATTCAGCATATTCTCTCCTCTTATCACCGATTACTGTCCTAGTATAATCCTTCTACTCTTTCTCATCTTTTTTGAGCTATGCTGTCACTGTCTTACACACTGTTCTCCCCTTCCCACAACCTAAACTCTATTTTGTATATAGCCGATACTTAATAACCAGGTGTCCTGGGGCTAGATAAAACAATGAACTGCCTCTCTGAGGGAGGCAGTGGGCAGGACCCTCTTCCTTTTTTTCCATTTTTGGGTCTGGGGTCCGCTCTCTAGCCAATCAGTTAAAATCATTTATTAAGTTCTCACTGTGTCCCAGACACAAAGGTGAGAGCTGGGGACCCACAGAAAAGGCCAAACTAGGGTCTCCTCCCTGCAGGAGCTCACCTGCAGGTTAGTAAATAGGAGGGTCTCCCCTAGAGGAGGCCTGGCAGATGGAGCAAGGGCTAGAGATAGAGGCTGAGATTTAAAAGAAGTTGCGAAGGAGGCTGGGAGAAGGAAGAGCATCCTGGACATGGGGACAGCTAGTGAGCAGGCATGAGGGATGAGAGCGAGGCGGGCTACTGCCACCACCCAGAGCCACCACCAGCAGATTACAGAGTGAGGAGTAAAGTGGAGGTGACTGGAAAAGAAGGTTCAGGGTCCCCACTGGGCTTCCTGGCTGTGTCTCAGGGTGGCGTGAAGACTCTGCTGTAGGAAGAACACCAGGGCAGCAGGGGGGAGGCACCAAATTAGATTGTCTCTATCACTGTAGAGAAATACTTGACCAGGCCCAGGTCGGGCTAGATGTTCTAGAAAAATGTTACTATTTTCATCACTTTTCTTTCATGGAATTCAGCAGATCACAGAGTAATGTCTAAGAATGAAGGCAAAATTTATTTCTAAATGAGGATTAGATGAAGAAACGTAAATGCTAAAGCTGAAGTAGTGATTTAGTATTTTTTCCTGAGTGACAATTTTAGTAGAAATTAATACACTGGTATGCAATAAAGATTTATATCATTATAGAGAAGGCATTAGATATATGAGGGTCAAATTTAACATGACTTTATTCTAATAACATAAAAATGTTTACCGTTTGGGGTTGATTTCTATATCCTTAATAATAGTTTTAATCTTCTTTGCTGAGTTAATTAATGTTATTTTTTCCAGCAGTTGAAAATCTTCTGCATGAAAATAATTTTCACCCAGAGGTCCTAGGATCTTGGAAAAAATAATTCTTTTTTAGATTTCCTATTGAACAATACATTTTAAAAAGCAAAGGAGTCTTCATTTTAGCATCAAGGAGTTTTTGTACTAAGTGAAAATTTTGGCTTTAGATACATTTTCAATCATGACTATTAAATCTACCAATTACCAAATCCAATGTAAGGAAGAAATACTTTCTTTGGTATTATATATCCCAAACAATATTTTCTAAAAACTTTAGGGTGCAATTAAATAAATACTTAGAGAGTATTACTCCAATTTGAGTAGCCTTAATTAATTAATTAATTGATTGATTTGTTTATTTATTTTTAGGTTTTTGAAGGCAATGGGGCTAAGTGGCTTTCCCAAGTCCACACAGCCAGGTAATTATTAGGTGTCTGAGGTCCGATTTGAACTCAGGTGCTCCTGACTCCAGGGCCGGTGCTCTATCCACTGCACCACCTAGCTGCCTAAGTTAATGCTTTAAATTTCTTACCCAAAGGACATTCAATTTAAACTAGTATAAAAATGCCAGCCTCATTTAAAAATATCTTTGAAGGGCAGCTAGGTTGAGTTGTGGATAGAGCACTGGCCCTGGAGTCAGGAGGACCTGAATTCAAATCTGTCCTCAGATTTAGCTAGCTGTGTGACCTTGGGCAAGTCACAACCCTATTGCCTTGCAAAAGCCCCCCCCCCAAAAAAAACTCAATAAAATATCTTTCAAATTTCTTTTTCCTCTTCAACCATGAAAAAAATCCCTAATTATATGTTTTTAATCATTAATAGAGATGGGTAAGACAGGAAAGGAACTACAGAGTAAAGACCAATAGGAAAACTTCAATTCCAACCTTTGCTATAGGAATATTAATAAATCTTGATTTAAAAATTCCTATGTTGATATTATTTGTCCTTCATTTTCAAAAAAGACCAAGGCTTCAGGAAGGCAAAGCCATGACAAACACATGAATTGGATTTGAATGAGGGGTTGCTCTGCTAAGTTACCAGCCTCACTTTTTCCTCCAGAGTCATCTGGGTCCAATGGCCAGATAGGATCAGGAAGACTGGAGATGGCCCTGGATGTGGGGCATGCAGGGTTAAATGACTTGCCCAAGGATTTCAGATACTGTCAAGTATCTGAGGCCAGATTTAAATTCAGATCCTCCTGATTTCAGGGCTGGGGCTCTATCCATTGCGCTACCTAGCTGCCCCTAGGTTAGTGCTATCATAATTTGATATTAACCCAATGTAATATCAGTGATTTAATATCACTCTTGTCTCTGGGTAACTGTAAAACAGTTACTAGATTTTTTTTGAAATAGCGGAATTTTAAAACAGTAAGAGTCAAAAACCTATATATAATATGCCAAATACCTAATTTTCAAGGAATATAGGATGTCATTGGCTTTAGTATTTTACTAGGTGTTACCTAGAATTACCTTCAACTGTATCCTACCCCAGTTTCTTAGCTGTATTTGGATAGGACATATGGTAGTAAGACCTTTGTCTAGTTTTTTTTTTGGTTTCCTATTAGGATTATTAATATTTGAAACCAAATGTATGACTCCTCATTGAAAGTAAAAAAGTCTTTGCTATTAAAATATTTATAAATCTTTTCTATGTTTTTATCTGTTTGTTGCCTGGCTTCTGGTTTTTTATTTTGAAATATTCTTAGGATAACTCTATTTGGTTGGATTTTTTTGTTAATTTGAATAAAATTATTCCTCATCATGCAAAGTTCATTTATTCTCTTGGAGAAGAAAATGCAAATTAATCTTTTCTGAAATCCTATCACTTTTTGGGTAGTATTTTCTTTTTTTTTTTAAGGTTTTTGCAAGGCAAATGGGGTTAAGTGGCTTGCCCAAGGCCATACAGCTAGGTAATTGTCTGAGGCTGGATTTGAACTCAGGTACTCCTGACTCCAGGGCTGATGCACCAACTAGACACCCCTTAAATAGTATTTTCTTACAGAAATCTAACACTATCAGTTTCATTGCATAATAATAATTCTCACCCAAAATCCTACATAAAAGTATTTGTTTTATTATCAAGCAAATTATATGTAAGGATGCAGGCAAAAAATTATTCAATTCAATTAATTAGTTTTAGAATTTATAATATAAGCCAAAGGTCAATAGTTTCACTTTGAAAAAAATTCCAGTATTGTAATTACTTACCCTCCCATTGCTGATAATAGCCCTTTCCCCAGGAAGCAGTTTGAGGACTTCTTGACAGAACAACTTGTGGGTTTGGAAAACATTCATTCCAAGGGTATTATACTTCTTTACAAAAGCATTTTCAACCATTCCCTGAACCAGAAGCCAAGAATAATAAAACTAATAAGGATTGTTTCAAAAATCAAGAAACAAAAATTTCCCTAAAACATGTTATATATAAGCCTTAATTTACTAGCTGAAGAAATGACAAAATTAATTTTTTAAAAAATTAAAGCCTACAAATCTATCATCATGAAAAAAGTTATTAAAAGCTTTTAAACCAAAGAATTTCTATAAGTGTTGATACATTCAGTATGAACTTGTACTTTTTTTTTGCAAGGAACTCACACCCAACTCAAATATTCTCAGAATGAGCTGGAGACCATGAAAAAGAAGCATCTGGCCAATTTTCACAAGGTAAGAATACTTTCCAAGTTGTTCAATGAGTTGTTTGATGTGAACTTGTGCTTTTCAATCATTAAAGTATTGTGTTCAAATTAAAAATGCTCTTCTAACATAAATTCCAAAACAATTTTTTATTTCATAAATTTAGTTGTTTGAATTCAAAGACTTGAAGACAATATTCTTCATGGTCTAGTGGAAAGAACATTGAACTTAGAGTAGGAAGACTTACAACTTTTAAACTTATTATATATATGGCCTTGAAGTTAATACTATGGACTCTCCTCAGAGAGAGCAAATAATGCTTTAGTCAGTCTCAGTGACTTTCCAATACCTTGGAACCTAGTTGTGTATTCCTTACTCTAGGAACTGTGCCCTGTATTTCCAGAGACTGGCAGATTGTTTCAACTGTGTCACCAAATATTATAGTTAGCATAAGAAGGATATGTGAAAATGACCTGGGACTGTTAAAACCAATTTTAGAGGTGCTAAACTCTTCAGTCATGAATACAGCTATGACATGTTCTAAAACCACATGTGGCATTTGGGAAGTTCCATGAAGGGATTTCAGACTCCTGGGGAAACTGAGGTAGCTATTCTCCACTCCATAGGGCCACTTCAATTAAGTAATTGAAGATATTCTGTATATGTAGTCAAATTCCTACCCTTTACCTCCATAATTTTCCCTTTAGCATCTGTTCCAATAAGAACACTATCAATTGAACTAAACATGTAAAAAGGTAATAAGATACAAGGGTTCCTACTTCTGAAAAAATTTACATCAAAAGTACAAGTAACTTTTTTGCAACTTAAAATTGCAATTTAACTTTTACTTGATAAAAACTTATATGGAAGGTTTTTATTGATTATAATAATTTACTAATGCTTCCAAATAAAATTATGGTTAAGTTTACTGGCTTATATATTTAAAAGGATTATCAGGCACTTATGTTTATTTCAAGCAAACAGTTACTGACCGGAAGAAGGAATGTCTTTATTTTTACTCCACTGTGCAAGGCTTTAACAGTTTCTTCTTTTGCCAATATTCTAAGAAAGTTTCTCAAATAGCTGTTTTCCTGTGTAAGAAAAGCTGCCAAAATTCCTCTAGAAATAACTGTGTTTGCTTCATTTATTTTTAATGTAGGATTATAAATAACTCCCAACCGAGTATGAATACTTGTTTTCTGTTAAAAACAACAAAAAAAATCATATAAAATTTTATAAACATAAATCTTTTCTCTAACCTATCAGTTAAGCTTAGAATAATATACTTTCTTTTACTTGTATTCATATATATTATATTTTCATTCAGAAACTAAATATTTTGCTTCAGGAAAAAGTGACTGAAATTCAGTTGCAGAGACACATCTCCACTGCAAATGCTTAAACTGAAATGCATTGATCAAAGGAAATTTTGGAGGAGAAAAGGAAACATTTTAACTATGAGAACACATCTGAGAAACTGCTATTTATCACAGGGAATGTAATTTCCTTAGCCATTTAAAACAATTCTTTGTAATTTTCAACAAAAACATACCAATATCAAAACAAAATGAAAAAAATGATCATACAGAAATCTATGAACTCCATCATTTATAATTAGTTTTAAAAGTATATATTAACTTGAACCAAATAATTCACAAAGACATTTTTGTTTACTTCTGTATCTTCTATTTTTATTTTGTGTATTTTTTCAATACTGATATTCCATAGTTGGAGGAGGTATGCATATGTTTTTGATTTCTTCATTCTACATATATATATATTTCCCTATATTTCTTTGTATTTTTCATAATTGTCAATTCTTATAATGCAAGAGCATTCTAATGGCATCATCTTTCTCCTAAATCACCCTGGTTGACAATATTGAAGTCATCTTTAAATCCTTCTTCTTCCTCCATCCTCATAATTAATAAACTTTATTATTAATTTATAATGTCATGGATAAATGACCCCTAAAACATCTCTTGCCTCTGTTGCCTCTTTCTCTCTATTCTTCTTTGTTTTGAATGATATTGCCTTTCACATCAACTACTGTTAAAGTCGACAAAATTTTTTCATGTTTTCCAGTCTTTCTGCTCTCCAGTTCATCCTGCACATAGTTGCTGAATTTATATTCATAAAATACAGAGCTTAAAAAGATAATCTAAGAATACAATTTTTCTAAGGGTAACTTATTCCTTTCTTTTTTTTCTATTGACTTCTATAACAAATTCATTGTCCATGTCCAATACTTTCCATGCTCAAAAATTTTCATTAGTTCTCTCTTGCTCATAGAATAAAAAGCAAAACCCTAAGCCTGGCATTTGAATTCCTCCACAACTGATCCCCTCCTTCCTTCCCATTTCCTATTCCAGTTGAATTCTCTATTCTAGACATACTGGCCTCTTCTTTGTTTCTTATGGTTTGCATAGAGTGTTGTCCCCTGTACCTGGAATGGACACATCCTTACTGACACCTGTTAAATCCTAAGATCTGAGGGGTTTTGTTTGTTTTTTTTTTCACACTTGGTATCTTTTCCTACCTCAGATAACTTGGTGATGAATTCTTGGGTTGTGGCAACTCATGAAACAAAGAAAAAAAAACATTTCTTTATCATTTTACCAATTAACAGATCCATCTGCTGTATAATAAATAGCACATGTACTCAGTTTCTAATATTATCACTGCCAACTACCTATCAAAACATACTGGATTAAAAATGACACCTGAAGTTTGTTTTGATTTGCATTTATCTAAATATTAAAGTTGGAATGATTTTTACATTTCACTTCTCATACATAAAGGAATAGAAGGGAGTATAGTATAGTACAATGGGTATTGAACTAGAACTTATAAGATTTTAGTTCAAATATTAGCTCTGTTCTTTACTATATTTATGACCCTGGGAACAATCACTTAAACTTTTGGGTTCATACTTCCTTCATCTATAAAATGAATAAGTTGGATGAGAAGATCTCTATGCCTTTTTTAAGCTTTATATCTATGATTTTACTTTTTTAAATCTAGAGACTTTGAATGACAGAAATTTACAATAAAGCTTTTCCTACAACTTGTGGTTTTTTAAAATCCTAGATGCATTATTTTTTGCTTTGCAAAAACCTTAATTTTTTATATAACAAAATCTATTATGTCTATTAAAATTTATTTAATTTGCTGAACAGTTGAGAACTTTCTCTTCATAATTTTGATATAGTATTCCATTTACAGTTCTCTAAATTTTTAAATTTAAAATATTGGAATATTTGGAATTTATTATAACAAATGCTATAAGATATAGAACTAATCCTATTTACCTAGCTATCTTCACTCTAGTACAAAATTTGGAAATAGGAATTACCCTATTTTCTAGAATCAATATGATTGTTTTTCTATTGAATTTATTAAAAGATTTTTACATATTGTGATATTTCTACTATACATATTTTTGATCATCATGTTTCAAACATCAAATATGTTTTTCAATTGTTATGATGTACAATTTAAAAAGTACCATATTAGGTTCTGGGATAATGTAAAACTTTTGGCATAAAAATACAGACCTACAGACTACAGAAAAATGAATAAAAAATATTCATACTTCTTTTGGTTATTATGAAGGGAAAGCTTTTCATAACATCATTCATCTATTGTGAATGTTTTGGACATATCATAGAAAGAACATATAGCTAGTTCCTCAAAAGGCTTATTATCATGAGTCTCCAGTGTAGTCTGAACAGAAACTTAGTTTTCATAGTAGACTCTACAATTCCCTGACCTTTATTTTTTTTAAAGCATGGACCTGCAGATCTTTAAGACTTTTTTACATGTCCTCTGAGATGATCTGACACCCAATATAATATGTAATTACTAGGAGTATATTTATTTATATTTTTAAAATAATATATTAATCCTTATCAGTTAAGTAAACACAAAAATTTAGATCTACTCTTGGGTTAAAAAAAGTTTTACAAGAATAGGTTTTGAATAAGTATACAAAATACTATTATCAGTTTATGTGTTCTATTTTTAATAATAATTATATTACCTTCTGTCTTTTCTAGGCTTAACTTTCTAGTTTCTACAATTGTTTGTTATATATCCATATCGATATTCCTTTCGCAGTTCTAATCACACTCTTTGGAATGAGCTCCAGCTTGTGAATGTCCTTTCTAAAATTTAGCATCCTAAACTGATAATATTATTGTGTATACTTCTTCAAATCCTATACTTGTAAAACTCTCTTTTTAACTCGATAGAATTTTGCCTTCATCCCTAATCAATTCAATCGTATTAGATTTGGCCTATCCTTTTGGCCTGTCACAATCTTTTTGGTTTCTGTTTCTGTCATCTAATGTATCACTTATTCCTCCTGACTTTATAATACTTACAAATATGACAAGAATGCTATTGATAAAGAAAATCCTGATTATACCTCAGATACCTCAAGTCATGAGAAACATCCATTATAGTTGATAATGATACTTTGAGTCTAGGCCACGAGTTCCAAATACACTTAAGTATACTACTAAATCCACCTTAAATCTAGCCTGTATTGCTTTACAAGGACAATGTGAATTATTTTTTTTAACAAATGTTTTGCTGAAATCTAGGTATATTATGTTTATAACATTTTTTCAACCTACTATTGTGGCTCCCATGTTAAAAAAGGAAATGAGCTGAGTCTGACATCATCTGTTTTGGATGAAGTCATGCTGCTTTTATTAGTTTAGTCTTCTTTGAACTTTGCTCTACCCAATTAAATTTACATCCTAAAATGTTAAAAAATAAGGAACAAAACATGCATGTTTTGTGTTAGTTAAAACACACTAAAAGTTTTATACTACGAATCGAAAAACTCACCATGTGCTTCAAAGCATTTAGAAGTAATTTTCTCCCGGATGGCTTGTCGAAATCAGCAATAATCCAGATGGTGACTGCAGAAATTACATCTTTATCTGAAAGTTACAAATAACCTAATAAAAAACACTTTCAAAGCAAAGTTTAAAGTATTTTCCAGATAATAAAATTGGAAGAATGGTTCTTTTTAGTCTGAAGTTTTGTTTGTTTGTTTTTTTAGGTTTTTGCAAGGCAAACAGGGTTAAGTGGCTTGCCCAAGGCCACACAGCTAGGTAATTATTAAGTGTCTGAGATCTGACTTGAACCCGGGTACTCCTGACTCCAAAGCCCGTGCTTTATCCACTACGCCACCTAGCTGCCCCATTGTCTGAAGTTTTTAAAGAAGTTCAAGTCTAATACTAAGTGATTTTTGCTTTTAAAATATTTGAGTATGCTTTATAATTTCTTTATAATTTCTATAACAATTATCAATTTCACAAGATTTTTGATGAAATAAAAAAACTCCCTCAATTTCTAAGGTCATATCAGTGAAATACTTTCAGCAATGAAGAAAATTTTCATATTGGGTCTATGACATTATTCTAGTGATTGTCAAACCAAACTGCTTTCCATCTTCATTCTTAGCCAAATTTCAGATAATTCCCACATGACAACACATACAACCAAAACTTCTCAATATCATATGTAGTGAAACAATATTGATTAGCTTTTAAATAATGTTTTGTCTTTGAATATATTTTGCTATAGATAAATTCTCTCTTGAAACTAAGATATCTGTCTCAACAAAGTTTTGGACTCAATAAAATTTTGCCATCATCTTTCTGAAAAGAACATAGCAAGTGGAACTTAGTGCCAAAGAAATGAACAGAACTTTTAATGCTGAAGAGGGAAGAACCACAATTTTCTCAATTATGCAATTGTTTTCTAAATTCTATTGTGCAATCTATGACTGATTACCTTAGTACAAGCAATATTAATTGAATTTTTCCCTATAATTTCCTGGATTTGTAATTAAATTTCTGATTTTTTTTCCTGAGATACCATGACTTTAGTAATTCCAGACAAGAATTAATTTTATTTTAAATATACTTTAGAACTTGTCCAGTATTAATTCAGTAGAATCTCCTTTCACAGAGTCTAAGTAAATGAGGGATGGAAAAAATTTTCAGGTCATATTCATTCTTGGCACAATTTATTGTGACCTGGGCAAATACCTTTGGATGATTACTGTACTGACCTGATTCCATCACTATTACTCCACCAAATAAACAGCCTCTTCTGGTCTTCTATCTAGTCATTCAAGATGTTTCCTGCATGTCTACCTAACATGCACACACAAGCAGAACATCTCAATATCATATGCAGTGAAACAATATTTATTTAGTTTAAATTTTTTTTAGATATAATAACGTTCTAATCTATAATCTACACTATTAAATTAATATAAGCTTCAGTGGTAAAAGGGCATGGGTGAGGATAGACGTGTAAGATTTGGCCCTTTTCCAACCTTTGTTTATATGGCACTGAAGCAGTTACCAGCCATCAATAGCAATTATATTTATCATTTTAAACTCTTCTTTACCCTTCAAGTTAAGATTCACTTATGTAAAGGAGACCCTTATAGACTTACAGTCAGACAGAACAGAAACACTTCATGCTTAATAGTATAGTGATTATCTGTTACCCTCCATCCATATTGCTTTACATATGTGTATACAACATTGTCATGACTCAACATCAAATACTTTTCCTATACAAATAATGAATACTACATTGAATATTTCTCTCCATGTGTCCACACTAGTCACAGCTCCAATTTCATAGGTCAAATTTAACTGAAACAGGCAGAGGAGTTAAAAAGGATAGTTCTCTTTTTTCCTTACCTGAAATCTTTACTACATACATGAAGGTACCACTTAAGGGTGGAAGACAGATATCTAAGAAATTTTATATGAGTTTTATACTCATATGGACATATTTGGGGAGTTAGGACAAGATCATGTAACTATGGGTATTAGTAGGGCTAAAAGATTTTAGTGCTGTGTAAATAAGAACTGATAAAAGCATCTTTTCTATATAGATATTCTCTCTCTTCCTCTAATTTTTCACCTAATGGATCTAATTCTATGCTCTGAAATAATAAAGATGAAGGTAAAGTCATCTACATGATAGTCCTTAAGATATTTGAAGATAGTTATCACCTCCCCCCACCTTAGTCTTCACTTCTCAAGGCTTTATCATTTTTTTTTCAAATGTTCCTCAAGGATCAAGTTTTCCAGAATTTTAACCCCCTTGTTTGCCTTTCTCTGTACAGACTCTAGTTGGACATCATTACTTTTAAAATATAGCAGGTACACCTAAACACAAAACTCCATATGTGATCTGACTAGTGCAGAGTACAATGGGAAAATTATCTTCTTTGATCTAGGTATGGTAATATTTTGCAATGAGATTTGTGATCTCATTGATGTGGACTGTCCAATGAAGCAGATAAAAACTCATCACTGTCTTTCTATTTTGTGTGACTTTCTTTTATGTCCCCCAGAATTTGTTGGGTCGGGATAAGGGGAACCTAATATCCATAGGAATCTTCCTTAAATTCTTTTGATAGCAGAATACCAATTAAGAACCTAGGCTGACCACTGGTTAACCTCACTTTCAAATTCTATAGATAAGATTAATGTCATTTATTTGGAATGGAAAAAGATGCCATTTATTGAATAAAGAAGCTCCATTAGCACTCATTACCAAGCTATCAGAGGAAGAAAGAGGTTATTGTTCTTGCTTTACTGAAATGTGTCAGAGTTTTTATTATCTTGACTTAACAATTAAAATTTTCAATAAAGCCAAGATTCTGTAGTCTAAATAACCAGGATAAAAATGTGCTGATTTTGTCACTTTTTAGAAAAGTTGCAACTTTTTGCTGTTATTATAAATTTGAACACAAATAAATTACCTTCTCTGGATAAATAATACATGTTTTCTGCAATTATGGCACTCTTGTCTTGGGAATCCAAGAAGGAGAAAGTAGAGAAATCTTCAATATCAACAGTCACTGAAAATTTTCATATTATATAAAAATTAGTAAAATAATAGATAACAATAGCATAGGTAAGAATTGTTATTAACAAAGAAATTAACATGGTTTTACCTGATGTAGATATTAAATTAAGGTATTTCCTTGGGTTTCCCAAAACTATAGGATTCATATGAGGCACTATATTATCCTGATCCATGAGGAAATTTATTACATCCATCTCATCATTTAACAAGCCCTGTAATAAATTTTACTCTTATTTAAATAACTTTAAGATGAATAGATAAGAAATTTCCTAGAATAGAGTACATATAAATATTATTTAAGCCATTACATTTAGCACAAGCATTTTAAGATTGCTTGATAAAAAATAAAGGAATGTGTATTATATATATATATATATATATATACATATTATATGCGTGTGTGTATATATATATGATTTTAGGATTTTCAATAAAAAAGTTCTTTATTAGGTCAATCTTAAATATGACTATGTAGATCACAAAATCTTACAGTAAATAATTAAAATGTATTGACTTTTAAATCAATACTGAATCATTAGAAATAAACATTAACTTTAAATATTTATGAAATGCTGTTATTAAAATTATTATTAAGATAATAAACAATTCACTTTTATCTTATATTTTGTCAGTTATTATAAACATACCATAAAAACTGCTCTTTGTAAGAATCCAGCTGTATTCATGATCCTTTGGAGAATCATTTTTTCTAATTCTTTGTAATCCATTTCTTCACTGGTAAAGGGTTCACCATTAAATAATGCTTGTGGCAAAGGACCCAGGCCAGTCTTTTCATAAAAGGTTGTTCCTGACTATTAAAGAGTATAAGAAAATTAAATAGAATAAGGTTAATTATAAAGAGTTACTAACAAGAAATAGAAAATCCCATGAACTTAATGTAGTTCATTTTTTATTTTTTATTTTTTTGTAGTTCATTTTTAAATGTTAAAAAAGATTATTTAGAATTTAATCATTTTGATCTAATTTTTTCCAGATTAAAAATAGATAATCAAAATAATTTTACAAACATTTAAAAAGCATTTATATACATTTAAAAAATTACTTTCACATATGTAGCAATGGTTATATAAAAAGTATTCATTAAATATGAATTTTCCATTTACACATATGACAACACTTCAAAAGATTTATAATTTCATCAGTATGAGTATTCTCTCCAAATACTCAAGTTATTGTCACCTGTAATCGAATGATGTACTAACTCAGTAGATTGTCCACTAAATTGTATATGATAAATCAAGATTATCTAGAGTTTTTATTCACTTCAGTTTTTCTAATTCAAAATGCTAAAATTATTTTCTAAAAAACTCAATCACTTTTGGTTCAAAGATTTTATAAATAAATACAATTTCATTTATATTATTCAGGATCACTATGAATATTAATCATATTGTATTAAACCCTAGTGGCACCTGAAGGAATTATTAAAATACAGAAAGCCTATATGAATGTAAGGTATTTATCCTATACTAAGTGGACTCAAACAATTACACTTTTGATGGTTCTTTAGTCTGATTTCTTATTATTATATTTTCTACCTTATACTGCTAACTGTTATGTCTACCTGTTATGAGTTTAAATGTTTCTAATTTGTTTTATTTTTTGCACAACTGTCTGGGTGAATGAATGTCGATCAAATTTTCCTATGAATTAGGATATTCTGATTTTGTGCCACTGCAAGAGATTTTTCACAGATTCCTGAAATTTTATGATGTTATTTTATATACTAGTATTGATCTTAAAGGGATTTGAATTGCTTAACAAATATTAGCTCATTAAAACCAATGACATTCTTTAAAACTTTATGTTAGGGGCAGCTAGGTGGCACAGTGGATAAAGCACTGGCCCTGGAGTCAGGAGTACCTGAGTTCAAATCCAGTCTCAGACACTTAATAATTACCTAGTCATGTGGCCTTGGGCAAGCCACTCAACCCCATTGGCCTTGCAAAAACCTAAAAAAACCAAACCAAAACAAAAAAAACAACTTTATGTTATGTGGAGATGATTGGCGGGGGGTGTCTTTCTCTTAACTCATTGCCAACAAGGTTCTTGCCAGAGTCCTTCTTAATAGAGTGATTCTTCACTTGGAAGACAGTCACCTACCTGAGAGCCAATGAGGCTTTACTTTAGAAAGGGTCAAATGTGAGGTGTGAGATGCACAGATTTAGAGAATCCACTCCAAATGTTCACCCAATGCAATTGTGCCTGAATAATGGGGGAGTTCTGAGCTCATTTTGGTCTGATCAGTCCCAGGCAAACACATTTTAATTCAACTCTGACATAATGATTGTCACTTTGATCCCCTTCAAGTATGAAAGACTGCAACCAACCAAGGATCACAGGAGGGTGGATATGCTGCTTGCTGACCAAATGAAAAGGATGCACAACAAAGTTGGACTTATCTTCAAGACCTAGGCAGACAAAATTACAAAACCTTCCTCAAAAATATAAAGACTTAACAAATACTTCTTAGGACTACTTGAAGCTTGTGTCTTTTGTTAGACTTGTTAGAAAAGAGAAGCAATCTTGGGCTTGGAGTTCTCCACTACAATGATCTTTTAAATCTCTCAAAAAGACAGACATTCCTTTTTGGAATTTATTGTCTTGCAAAGAAATAATAGTTGGCCTTTGATTTTGAAGAAGACCAGGCCAAATGAAAGGCAGCATGACTTGCACATTATGTTGATAATAAGTGAAGGGAACATTGTAAAAGGGCAGCCTTCTCATTGGCGGTTACCAGAGCCACTTTGCCCCCTGACCTGACTTGAGAAATGCAGTGCTCACTGATCTGACCACCTTCTTGGAGACTGTCCATTGTGATGGCAGGTAGAAGAACATGCCAGGGAAAATCTGGCTGCCAGAGAAGTTCCTCAGCCTTCTATACTAGTTGCAGGACAGCATGCTTACACTAATTCTGGATACTGGATAAGGCTCTCACACTTTCCCCATCACCAGTGGAGTGAAGTAGGTTTGGGTGCTTGCTCTGGGCCTTTTAACATGATACAAAAATGCTGTCAAGATCAGCTACTGCACTGGTGATACTCAAAAAGGCTATAACCCAAGATTAAAGTGGAGGGAAAAAATGGCATTAAACATTTTGTTCCCAGGTGATTGGGCACTCAGTGCAGTAATAATTCTCTGATGTTTGTGCCAATCTTGGCACACCAAGAAAACAGAGATTCTTTACCCGTCAGCACCATATCATCCATAAGTGGAACTAATGGTGATAGCAACGGGAGAAGTTTTAAATATTTGAGCTAGGTTAATTCACCTTGTCAGTATATGTTTTAGGGATGTACACAGAGATGATGAAGTTGAAGTATGCATTGCTAGAAGGAAAGAGTGATAGAAAAGAGGTATTAGGCTGCCTACCAAAATGAAGAACTACAGAAGCATTGTGCTGACCTCATTGCTCTATGCCTGTGAAACCTGGACAGTCTACCAGCGCCCTGCCAGGAGACTGAAGGGCTTCCATTTGAATCATCTTGGGAAGATTGTGAAGATCACCTGGCAGGATCAGGTCCTGGGGTTAGAGGTGCTTGCTTGGGTTGAACTAAATACTACTGCAGAGAGAGCAACCTCAGCAACCAGTCACTGTTGAAGGCTATGTGGACGTTTGTATAAAATACTTACAGAGAACTCACAAGAGGAAGCCCTCACACGGAAGTCAGAGGGGACACAAGAACTCTCTCAAGTGGTCTCTGAGGAAATCTGGAATGGATTGTGAGATATGGAAGACCCTGGTGCAGGACCACTCAGCATGACATGCCCACCATAAAGAATGCACTGTTTTCCATGAGCAAAGCAGAATTGCAGCAGAGCAAAAGACATCTGAGATGCATAAATTTAGAGCCATCTCCACTCCAAATGTGTATATAGTCTATTTATGCCTGGCCCGTGGTAGAGCTTTCTGAACTCATATTGGTCTGATGAATCACATTTGGATATTTTGTATCTTGATCCCAACATAGTGATGTCATTTTGGTCCTCTTTGAGAACACAAAGGATTAAAAACTAACCTCCTCTATTTCTGAAATCTGAGGATGTTCCTTTATGTGCTAGCATCTTTCTTAAAGGGACTTGAATTGCTTCACAAATATTAGCTTATTAAAGCTCTTGACATTCTTTAAAACTTTTTATTATTTGGAGATTAAGCAGCATAATTCTTTTTAATGAATCATTTACTCAGAGACAACTTAGAATATGATTAATTTTAAATTCTATTCAAATTAATTCAATAACAATTTATTAAGTGTTTATGAGGTATTAAGCACTATACTTAAAACTGGGGATATAAAAAAGAAGGCAAAGATTGATCTCTGTCATCATGGAGTTCACAGTCTAATGGGTAGACAACATGCAACCAAGTATTTACCAAGAGATGCTAGATAGGAAGTCACAAAGGGAAGGCACTGGTCCTAAGAGGTCTTAGGGAAGGCTTCTTGTGGAAGATGGGATTTGGATTGAGTCTTCAAGGAAACCAACGTGGTCAGCAGTCACTGACTGGAGGAGGAGGAGGAGTGGAGGTGGGAAGCCAGAGGGACAGTCAAAGGAAATACTGTGGATAGCCAGGAAGCCAGTGACACTGCATAGACCAAGAAACTCTCCTACTTCACAAGTTTCAAAGGTTCCCGTTGCTCAGAAGATAAAATACAAACTCCTTTGTGTGGCATTCAGATACTCCATAAAGATTGGTCCCTACTGAGCTTCCTGGGCAGATTACATATTCTTTCCTCTCATATGGTCTAAGTTCTTTATGCTCTTCTCCATATGTAGATACACTTGCACATGTAATGTCCTCTGCCTATTATTTCCTCCCTCTGTTCACCTCCACCTCCTGTAACCCCCAGCTCCCTTTCCAATTCAGCTAAAGCCCCTCCTCCCTTTGATGGATCTTTCCTTATTCTTCTACTTGGTAGAATAGAAGCTTCTTGAGGATGGGGACTCTCACTTTTGTATTTGGATACCTCATGCCTAATCTGTGCTAAATACAAAAGTGAAAGAGTTCCTTCTCTTGAGAGCTGTTAAACTAAAACATGCTGAAGAGGGCAGGGACGAACTATAATTTTAGATAACTGAGCGGAAGGTATCTTTCCTGTTTCTCAACATGGAGGTGACAGAAATTATATTTTTTGAATAAGGGAAAACATCTTTTTGGGAGAAGGGGGGAGTGTATGTGTACTCTGGGAAATAATAGTGATGTTAAAAAAATCTTTATAAAAAAAAAAGAACCTAAACTTAAAACTCAACCTAAAGGCAGAAGCTAGAGAATAAGAGGTGAAAAGAAATAATAAGAGAAGTTCTGGTTTCTGAAAAGAAAAAGCATATCTGGTCTGTCATTTTCACTTAATTTTATTAGCTGTCTGTGTATCTTTCTGTCTATCTATCCACAGATATATTCACACACACACATAGATGTATCTATATGATACATAAAGACATGGATACATATAGATACATATACATATTTACCTTATTTGTACACATTTGATTAAATATTATTTTCCCTACTGAACTGTGAAGTCTTTGGGAACAGGATGCTTGTTGACTTCATTGGAGAACTGTGCTAGCCAAGTTTGGATTAGTCAGTTATTTGCCTTTAAGGAGTTTGGTCGAGTTGGGGAATTATGTAAACATAGATAACTACTCTATATAACTATACATGATGGGTACATTAGAAAAATAGAAAACTTTATACTCTGTGAGGAGCAAGGCCAGAAGAGAAGGATGCAAGGCTTTATGGAAATAGTTGCATTTGAATATCAAAAGATAATTAGGAATTCAGCAAGCAACAACTGGGAAGACAGTCATTTAGACATAAAGAGCTATGTAAGTAAAGAAAAGAGGCTTGAAAAGAACAAGGAAAATTTAAAGAATAAAGATTAGCATCATTTGTTTGAAGGGTAATCATGAAGAAAAGTCAAGTGAGACAAGAATAGAGAGTTCTGATATCAAATTATGGAAGACTCTGAGTGTCAGATGTTCAGTTCATCATTAGACATGAGGAAACTGCCTTCTGAACTCTGTAAACAGAATATTAGGAAGATGTTGAAAAAAACCCTTTTAAGTGTCAGCCCTAGAATATGAAAGTGAAGCTTTAAAAACATAAAAAAATCTAATAAAAGCAAAATTTTGACCTACAACCTGAGTATGTTTACATATACTAAAAGCTCTTGTTATCAGAGCATTAGCTATGGTAGATAAATATAAGAAGGACAAGGGAAAAATATGTGTTAGGTTCATTTGCACTATTAATTGGGAACTATTTTTGCATTAATTAACAAAATAAGCACAGAATACCCTGTTGGGAGCTTGGTTGGTAGTATTTGTGAGAACCAGGTAAAGTGCATAAAAGTGGGAGATGAATGGTAGGGCTAAACAAGTTTTGATCCTATTCCTTGGACCTGTGTCCAGTTTCAGCAATATAATAAATCACAACTCAAGATTCTGGCAAATTAAAACTCAGAATTCTTCCTGATGACTGCAGATGTGTTTTCAGACTGCTATCTGAGGCAGTTGCATGGGATAAAAATTATTTTCATGTGTTAATCTTTAGCATGTATAGCAATAATTGCCAATCTCTACATTAAGCTCCATAGCTGTAAATGTAGAGTTATCGGTGTTAGAAAGCCAACTTAAAATTTATTTTGGATGTAACTACCCAAATAAACTTTAAAAAGCAAGGTTTTTAAATGCTCCCTTTTACATATATTAAGATTTTTCAGGAAATCTTCTTTAGTTACTGGCCTCCTATTCTTTTTTAGTTTTAATTTTAGAATCACAAGAACATCCTAACCTAGAAAAGAGAAACTAAGAACTTAATTCCAACAAACCATTGCAATCATCTCAAATATATTTTATAGCATATTGCAGAAAGACTGATATCAACTTTATCTTAAGCAACATTGCTAGAAACAAAATAGTTTAATACTGTAATATAAATCTTAAAATTCTCTAAAGAAAAAAAAGCCGAATTAAGGTAATTTTTAGGAATTAAGGTAATTTGAAGACAGTAAAAGTAATAATGAAATTCAGCTTTATCTTGAGAAATCATAAATGACTTTAACACTTCAAAAGATCTGTGATTTTAGCTGAAGGCTCTCTTTCCACCCATACGGATAAGAGCCCTAGTATGCCTAAGTAGATGGTTTCATGAGTTACTCTCATCTAAAAATATCCATCAATTAGTGGCCAGACTTCTGGTGAGAAGTCTCTCCACATTTAGCTAACTGACTCTGGAATTACAGACACAGAGAAGTCACAAGGCTTTTTTTGCACAGCAAGATCTGCTAAAGGTTACATTTGATTTTCTTTATTTTTAAGAACCCAGGAACAATTTGATTGATTTTTAAATAATTCTATGGGTTTTTGATCTCACTGCTGTGAGTCCTCCATGGGTAGATTGCAAATTACCTGGGCCTTGTCATACTTTATAACTCTTACCCCTATTTCCTAAAATCTTCCACAGAAATTAACCCAATGGGACATTTTCTACGTCTCTTGACATATAAGTCCTTTTCTGATCCCCTCAATTGCCAGTGACTCATTTGCCCCCAAACCCTCCAAATGATCTTGTATTTATGTTTTATATAGTTATACTGGTACATGTCTCCTCCTTAATAGAATGGAAGTTCCTTGAAACCAGGACTGCTTCATTTTTGTCTAGGTACCCACAGTGCCTGACATGGTGACTGGCACATGCAGATGTGTACTGATATATTGATTGTATGAATACCAATGGAACATGTGGGCTGTTCACCATTGGTCTCTCCATTTTCTTTTAGATGACAGTCCATTTTAACTCTTCAAAAAATATGGTGTTCATTTTTCTTAGAGAAGATATTAGTAGAAGACTGATGATCCCCAAAGGATGACCCTTTGTTTGGAAAAAAGTTCAGGGTCTTAAAAGCACAGTACTTTCTTAAATGTAGTATTCAACTCATTGTATCTTCATTTTTTGATCAAGAAAAAGACAGACTCAGCAGTTCAGATAATTTTTTTGCTGCACAGCAATTCTTTTCTTACTGTATGAAAAGCACACGTAAGAATTAATATGACAAGTTTTTTTGCATTAACAACTGTAGATGAGTTCAATCCAATTAACATACATTTTCTACAGGGTAGCTAGGTAGTGCAGTGGATAGAGCACTGGCCCTGGAGTCAGGACTACCTGAGTTCAAATCCAGCATCAGACACTTAATAATTACCTAGCTGTGTGGCCTTGGGCAACCCACTTAACCCCATTTGCCTTGCAAAAAAACCCATACATTTTTCTATAATGTGTTTGGTATCATATTTGATTAAGTGGGAAATTAATGTAAGTCATGGTTCCTTTTCTCAAGAATCTTCCAATTAAAAGATCGGACAACTCTGAGAAGTGATTCATTTGGTCCCTTTTTCTATTCCAATCAGTATTAATCAGCTTGATATGATTCCACAGGTCTTCCTCCCTTATTTTTCCTTTTTATGGTGACCAAACCCAAAACGGTAGAAATGATTCAATTATATGGAAAGTCTCCCTACTTAATTTTGTACTGCTGGATCACTCTCCTTATCCAACACAAGCAGGTAACCATCTCATGATCATCTAATGACACTGAAGTCAGTGGAGATGCCCCATGCTCAACCCAACCTGAGACCCTCTCCCATATGTTGACATATCATTTTTTAGCAAATACATCAGTTTTGGTTCTCAAAGCAAAGATCAATCAATGGGAGTCTATAGTTTGTGTTGCCCTGCTAAAGTGTTCAAAATTCAAATGTGATATTAAGTCTTATAAAAATAGGGCACTAGGAAAAGGGAGCATCTCAGAATGTGAGGAAGATCTGAGGTCCATTTAGTTAGAGGGGACCATTAATCTGTTAATAAAATTCCAATGAACTCTGCCTTAGTGGTTTTTCCTGTTGATTGGGCATTTATAATCTCTACTCAATACACATAGAAAATAAGTATGGGGCAGCTAGGTGGAACAGTGGATAGAGCACTGGCCCTGGAGTCAGGAGTACCTGAGTTCAAGTCCCAGTCTCAGACACTTAATAATCACCTAGCAGTGTGGCCCTGGGCAAGCCACTTAACCCCATCTGCCTTGTAAAAACCTAAAAAAAAATAAGTATATAGGATGTCTACCAAAGTCAAAGTTCAATTTTAAGCTTTAATAGCTGATGCTTGGGATACCCTATATTACATTATTATAGGATGTTAAAAAATACTGTGGGAAGCATGTATTTTAGAAATTCTTAGGGAGTCTTTCATTAACATGCAGCTCAGGTACCATCTGCTGATCCTTCCAACTGCCAGTGGCCTATAAAACTACCTTGCATTTGACAACTTTATATACATTTGTATTGACTAACTTTATATTAATGATATATAGATATCATTATCAAAAGATATAAAATTTTTATATGTACTTGTCTTTATCATTAGAATATAAATTCTTTATGAAAATGAAATGCTTAATCCCCCCCCCCATTATACAGATCAGGAAATTGACTCACAGCCAACTAAAATGACTTATCTAGGGTTACATAGCCACTAAGTGTATGAGAACAGATTTGAACTCAGGTCTTCCTGACTCCATGTGAAGCACTCTTTCCACTGAGCCACCTAGCTATTTTAAATAGTTGTTCATTGATTTATTGATATATATGAACAACAAACAAAATACTATCTACTAAAGACTTATTGAAGTGACTTGCATGTG